>NC_042622.1:137603621-137915357 GCF_901001135.1 Rhinatrema bivittatum | reverse complement strand
AACAAGGACCGGGGCTGTGATAGACGGAGACAAGGCAAGGTAGTGAACACAGCCAGGGAGAGATACAAGCAAGGACAGACATTAACTGGGACAGGGAAGGAGCTGTAGACAGGTTACTGGAAGAGACAGGAAGCTGTGGACAGGATACTGGAGACTGGACTGGGTAGGGTATGACAAGACCAGACAAGGAAAGACTAGGACAGGACCAAACAAGGACAAAGCAAGACAATACAGAACAAAGAACACAGAAGCCCAAAGGCAACAAGGCCTAGACTATAGGCCTGAAGGCCCCTTGGTATAGACAGAGGTCTGGATAGGCCACAAGACACAAAATAAGTACAGAGCAAGCCCGGAGGCCACAAGGCTGTTTTGCTGTTTGTTTTGTATATCCTTTGACTGAGGATGTTGGTGTTGAGGACAGTACTCCAAGCACTGCTGGATAGGAACATACGTATTGTTTTATACTTTATAATAATAATACTAGCTAGAATCTGCAGAATATAAACTTGCTTTTTTCTTTTCTCATTCAACCTTTGAGGGATATTTTTCCCCTGTTTTCAGTCTCTCTCACTTTAATGTATTGAGGAACGCCTTTTCTGTTGGGCAGGGGCGGGAAGCCGAGCCATCCTTCTCCTCACCTCTGTCCCCCTGCCCTCATACCTATCTCTCTCTCTCCCCCCACTCCCACCTAAGCTCTGAGTCTGGACCAGTAACATCACCTTCCCTTGTGGTCACCCCTCTCTCTAGCCTAGTGATTATCATTTCCAGGGGAAAGAGAGCGGTGGTGCCTCGGGCCACATCTTCCACCTCCTCTGCAGTCTGGCTTGACTGTTGCTTTGAACCCGGGGGGCTGTGCGGTGTCCTGTGCTTTTCGAAGCAGCAAAAGGGCCAAAGGCTGCAAAAGGGGAGAATGCGACTTGAAGCACCACTGCTTGCCCCCTCCTGTCACCGATCAGCACAAGAGGGCATTGAAAAAAAGCACTGCCAGTCAGCTGCTGCCTCTCCAAGCCGGCTCTGCTTCTTCCACAACAATTCCATGGCAAGAGCCAGATGTTGGGGCCATTTCTGCAGCATTGTTATTGTAAACCCCCCCCCCCCCTTGAGATAGTTTAAGTTGTCCAGGCTAAGGGAGGGGCATTAACCATAGATGAAAGTATTATGATAAATCCTTGAGTTCGTTTGACTTTAAGAGGGTAACTGTGTTGCCACCCCAGTACCACATTTGGAGTCCCTTCTTAAGAATCCCTTGCTTGTAACACCATTGTTAAATAAAATCACCACACAGGAAAGGACATTATAACTAGGGATGTGAATCGTTTTTTGACGATTTAAAATATCGTCCGATATATTTTAAATCGTCAAAAAATCGTTAGGGCCACAATACAATACCAATTCCCCCGATTTATAGTTAAAAAATCGTAAATCGGGGGAAGGGGGAGGGCAGGAAAACCAGCACACTAAAACCCCTAAAACCCACCCCCGACCCTTTAAATTAAATCCCCCACCCTCCCGAAACCCCCCCAAATGCTTTAAATTACCTGGGGATCCGGCGGTGGTCCAGAACGGCGGCGGTCCGGAACGGCCCCCTCAATAGGATCGTGTTGTCTTCAGCCGGCGCCATTTTTCAAAATGGCCACCGCAAAATGGCGGCGGCCATAGACCAAAACGATTCGACGGAGGAGGTCGTTCCGGACCCCCGCTGGACTTTTGGCAAGTCTTGTGGGGGTCAGGAGGCCCCCCCAAGCTGGCCAAAATTTTCCTGGGAGTCCAGCGGGGTTTCGGGAGCGATTCCAAGAAGCTCTATTAAATCCAGGTGCTGTGGCGCACAGTGCTGGCGCACTGCCTTGAGTGGATGGGAAAGAAAAGGAAATCCAAATTCTTCATCTCTTCCCCGGTTTCTGGTGTGGTTCGTGGCCCTATGGACAGCCATTTACAGAGACTAGGTGAGTTGCCAGAGTGACAATGATGGGGAATCCTTATCTGGGGTTTCCCTTAGTCTTGGCATTAGCTGACCACAAGTGTTCTCAGTGAGGAGAAAATTCCTAGTATGACTACACCCTCCCGGGAGGAAACAGGAGAATCACAAGATTTGGAAAGGGCTAATGTGGGGGTAATATAGTCTACGGATGCCTTTCTGACCCCTGTTGTGATGCCCTCTTTGTCTGATCAGGTTCAATTGCCATTGATTAACACCCCCCCCCCCCCCCCATAGAGGTTGGAATCGGGGATAATCCTGAGCCAATTAATATGACTTTATCAGATGTTTGGAGATTGATAGTCAAACTAGATAACAACTTGACTCAAACAGTCTCACAGCTCTATAAATTTACTGTGGAATCCAGACCTATCTTGGAATCACATGAAAAGCGTGTGAAAGATCTTGAAAACTCTGTAACTGTCCTTAATTCACAAGTTTCCTCACTACAGAATGCTGGATTGGCTCATATAAAGGACAGTTTAAGTTTACACAGCAATTCGAGTCTATAGAGAATCAATTTAGGGCTAAACATTTGCGATTTATTAATTTTCCTTATACAAGGTTATCATCATCAACTGAATTACTTAAAAAATATCTTTCTAAGATCATGGCTTTTGATATATGAAAAACCAGCTATTTCTAAAATATATTATGTGTCTAAACAAGGAATATGGGTAATGTTGTAGGTAATCGAGCTTTTCCCTTAGATAGCCCTGAAGTCTCTTCATTTTTAGAGGCTTCTATTGATATTATACCTACCAGGCTACCACGGTCGTGTCATTCTGTGCTCATTTTCTCTAAGTATTTGAAAAATAGGGATTTTTTCCTTTTATGGTCAAAGGATTTTGATATTTGATATCACCCAGACTTGTAGGAGACTTTTTCTGTCTTTGAAAAATAAGATCCCGTCTTTAGGGGCCTCTTTTTTTCTTACAGATTCCTTGTATTTAATTACTTATCAGACTAATAAGTTTGTTTTTTATTATGCTTTACATCTGAAGACCTTTATAATTAATACAAATTCAGAGTTGAGATTGGAGTTTTAGCTGGTAGAGGAGGATTAATATATTTTTGTTTTCTTTTAAATATTTCCTGAAGGGAATACTCCCCCTATATTATTTGTATTAAACTATGTCTTGTAGTAGGTTTCCGCTGTTATTCTTTCTGTATTATTTGTACAAGACTAGTTTTCCTTGTGTTTCAATGTAAATAAATTAAAACGCAATAAAGATATAATTACAAACAAATGTTTAATAAATGTAATAATGTATCTTCTCTAAGGTAGCCACCCTTTCTAGCTCTTAGTATCTGTTTTCAAGAATGGCTTCAAATAAATACCTGTTTATGCTGGATGATTCCTTGTGCCTGTTCACCCTGATGGACTGCTATGGGTCAATTTTCAAAATCATGCTGAATAGGTAAGATAACAGGTAATGTTATCTGGTTATCTTGAGCCACATTCTCAGCCAAATGTAATTGGCTAGGTTTGCAGCTGAAAAGTCTCCTAAATCTAGCTGGACAAAATTTGTCCAAGTAGGTTTAGGCCTGTTATTTGTCTGACCAGAGTTATCTGGCTAACTAGTTAGAGTTAACTAGCTAACTCCTAAAATCTTTTAAGAATCCACCCTCCAGTGTTCATTTTTCAATCTAAACCCCACAGCACAGTCTGTTTGCATACAATTCATTTTCCTTCCTCAAATTAGAGAATTTTCTGGACCTGTTGGAACCCCACATTCAGTAGGCAAATACCTTCTAAAGCTCCTTCACCAATATGCAAATAAATGGTAATAAATGAAGAACAGACATCTGTTTATTTTTATTTTTTTATTTAACGTTTTTGGCACTTAGCAGAAAGTTGGTGAGCATAGCCTGATGGCAAGCCAACCCTAGAGCTATCCCAAGGCAAACTGGAAAGGAGGACTGAGCCTTAGAATAAATGTGAGACAGAATACTATACATAGGTGACAGAGTGTTAAATAGAAACATAGGCACACCTGGGAACTCTCCGGATTTGACCCAGGGTGCTCTCCTGGAGACCTGAAGGCAGGATCTCCCGGTCTTAGAAATATCCAGCTCTACTCAGCTGCAGCCTCTTTCCTCTCAGTCTATTCGGAGGAGCTGGCAGGCACTAGGACAGAGTCCGAGGCAGGAGGAAGCTCTGCTGCCAATTCTCTGCCTCTGGCTGCTGATTGGTTCTAGCTATCACAATGAACCAATCAGCAGTGAGAGGCAGGGAAGCACTGCTAGCCCTGCATGGATCAGGGTGAACAGATGGAGACACGGCAAGAGAAACTGTACATGTCATGTGAAAGAGTGAGAGATCCAGGGGGAGAGGAGGAGGAGAAAAACTGTGAATATGTGTTGGGGGGCCAGAGAGAGGAGAAAACTTGAGATCATGCGTTTGTGTATAGTGAGGGTGGGCATGTCAGTGAGAGGAGAGAGCGAGTGTGTGTGTGTGTGTGTGTGTGTGTGTGCGCATGTGTATTGTTGGGGGCCAAGAATGTGGAGGGAACCAGAATAGGAAGTAAGGATGGAAAAAGAGAGGTGCAAACAAAAGGGGAAGGATGAGAAGAGACAGCCAGAGAAGAGATCAAGAGTTGATAGAGGGAAGAAAAAGGGAGAACAAATGTATGTGTGTGTGGTGGTTGGGAGGGAGAGCAAGAAGAGCAAGAGTGAGGGTGGAAGAGAAAGAAGAGACCAAGAGTTGGGATAGAAAGGGGAGATCAATGCAGGGGAGGGAGAAGGCAAAAAATAGGGTTGAATCAGGGGAAGATGAGAGCAAGGGGGTAGGGGAGAAAAGGGGGAGGGAATGGGGAGGAGAAAGAGGTAAAGAACCAGCAATAGCTGGAGAGGGAGAAAAAATCCAGGGGAAGAAATCCCGGGTGATAATGCAGAAGAAAAGGGATGAGGAATGGACGAAGGAATGCAGGAGAAACGGGAGAAAGGATGGTGAAAGAGCAGGTAGGATGAATAGGAAAAAAGGAGAAGGGGAGAGAAAAGAAGGAAGAGAAAGTATTAAAGTATCTGCTGCTGAAGGAAAAAGATAAAGAAAGAAGGAGAGAGAGAGAACTGAAACAGAAAAGATAATTGAAGGAGGATACCAGAGAGAGCCAGAAAACAAAGGAATAGAGATAATGACAGAGAATGAGAAAAAAAAATCCCAGCTGATCCACAAAATCAAGCCAGGGACACCAAAGGTGTCTGATAGAGCAGTGTTTCCCAACCCTCTCCTGGAGGCCACCTAGCAGGTCAGGTTTTCAGGATTGCCGCAATAAATATGCATGAGATTGATTTGCATACCCTGGGTCTCCAATGTATGCAAATCTATCTCATGCATATTCATTATGGATATTCTGAAAACCTGACTGGTTAGGTGCGCCTCCAGGAGAGGGTTGGGAAACACTGTATAGAGAACATAAATTAAGAAGAAAGTAGTGTGGAGGGAGGGGAGAAGGGGGTGGAGGAAGAGAAAGTCTGTACAGCCTGCTTAACCCCTACTCCCAACCCCACACAGGGCCTGGGTGAAGAGGGGCTCCGTATCTGGGCCTCAGCTCCTGTCACTCCTTGCAAGTCCCACTCTTTGGCACATCCACACTTTATTGAGAGAATTTTCCATATGATAAAGCACTAATACTCTATGTATACATTTTGCTTATTGGTTTTGCCAGCCACTGTGAAATAAAGACAGAAGGGAGAGAGAGAGACAGAGACACAGCAAAGCATGACTGTCCCTTTATTAAACTTCTGGTCCAGCTGGAACAACTGCTTCACATCTGCCTGCAAGAAAGAAACCCTGCAGTTACTGGTCTGAATAGCACTCTGAGTTGCAGATCACAAGCCTCTTTTTGCATGGACCTGGACTCTAATCCCAGCTTTGGCCCTGCATGTATGGTGTCTGCCGGTCTCTCAAAATACTATCAATTATTCATTCTCTTATTTATAATACATCATCTACCTGGTTATGCACCAATCTCCGTATATACAAACCTTCCAGACATCTCAGATCTCTCTCCAAAAATCTATTAGACGTACCTACTATCAAACTGGCAAAACATAAATTAACTAGAAAAAGGGCTTTTTCAGTAGCAGGCCCTGTTTTATGGAATTCACTTCCAGACTTCCTTCGCCTTACTCCTTCTACACAACAGTTTAAAAAATTACTAAAAACCTATCTATTCCAGAAAGCCTATAGTTTAGTCTCTAATTCATAAAATCAACACTCACTTATCTTCCACACTGTTATTATCTCTCTTCAAACAGACAATATTTAAAGAAAATAATACTTACATTCAATCCAATTTTGCTGTTTAAAGTTGTAGGGCATGAATGTTTATGGAGCTATTATTTTTTTTATTGTTAGTTTTAATTTGTTTTTATTTTTAAGTTTATTCATTATGTATGTCTGGTTGTAAACCGTTTTGATTAATTCTTTTGAATTGTAAAGGCGGTATATAAACATTTTTAAATAAATAAATAAATAAAACCCCATTTAGGGGCTGATTTTTAAAAGTCTGGCGCACACAAATCCCGGGAGATAAGCGCGCGGCCGGGCCGAGCATATTTTCCAGGCAGCTCGGCCATGCACGTATCTCCCAGTACGCGTGGAAGTGCTGGGTTTTTAAAAAGGGGAGGGCCAGCCAGGACAGCGCCATTTTGCTCTGTCCTGGTGAAGCGCACGCCGGCAGCCGGCCGGCACACACAACTTATTTTCTGCTTCGGAGGTTGGGTGTCACTTGTGTATGAGCCTTCCAGGATTTGACACATCCTCAGTGTTGAAGGGTCATAAATAGTCTGGGTTGGAGGTAATCTAGCGATGCAGTTAACCGTGTTGTTAAACCAGATGTATGCAAATGTATCTCATAAATATTAACTGCAATTATCCTGAAAACCAGATCCTTTTGCGGCCCTCAAGGACTGAAGTTGTGCATCCCTACTTCAGGCTTTTGTGACTGGGACTTTGCCCATCCACTAAACTCGTCCCCAGTATTTTACCATCAGTTTAAGGCATGGGAATGGGTTTTGCACTTTTTTAAATCCTCCCCTTGCCAAGCCCTACACTCTTTGGGAGAAGGGTCTATGGGGGGGTAGATAACCCTTGGAGCATGCTCAGTTCCTCAGAGGGTGAGTGATACTGAAAGAAAGTGAATCAGGAGCTGGAAATCCTCTCAGGATCTCAAGACGAGTCTTCAAAGGGAAGGAGAGACCCAAGAGGGTTAGGCACGGCTGTAGGACCACAGACGAAGAGAGCTGCAAATCACCCCTTGATCTCAAAGCGAAAAAGTACAGAGGCATAGGAGTTGCAGTTGGGTGCAGAGCCTTATACTTTGAAGTTTTTGATCGAAAGGAAGAAGAGATTTGCCGTGTAGTGCAGTGGGAGAACATTGGATCTGTGACCAGTCTGGAAGGACCCCCGGCGCCACAGGCGCCTCACCCACCTCCCCCCCCCCCCCCGCCCAGGGTCATTTTTGTTCTTTTGCCCATGCGACAGAAACAAGGATGAAGAGATATGTATTGTGGACTCTTGTACTGGAGACAACTAAGATGACAGTTTGGACTCTAGTATTGGAGACCTTTCAATAGATTTGGATTACAGTTAAGAGTTTTTGACCTGCGTTTTGAGATTTTTGTATTATTGTATCTTTTTTGCTAGCTAATAGGGATGTGAATCGGGCTTCGGACGATTGAAAATATCGTCGATATTTTCAAATCATCAGAAATCGGGGGCTCCCCCGAAACATAGGAAAGCCCCACGATATTGATCGTGGGGGTTCTCTTATCATTTTGGGGGAGGGCGGGAAAAACAGCACACAAAAATAACCCCTAAAACCCACCCCGACCCTTAAAACTAATCCCTTTGCTTCCTCCCCACCCTCCTGACCCCTCCAAAAACATTTTACAGGTACCTGGTGGTCCAGTGGGGGTCCCGGGAGCGATCTCCCGCTCCAGGGGCCGTCAGCTGCCACTAATCAAATGGCGCCGATGGCCTTTGCCCTTACCATGTGACAGGGTAATCCGTGCCATTGCCGGCCCCTGTCACATGATGGAGCACTGGGATGGCCCACGCCATTTTAAAGACGGCGCCGGCCATCCAGTGCTCCATCCATGTGACAGGGGGCCGGCCAATAGCATGGATACCCTGTCACATGGTAAGGGCAAAAGCCATCGGCGCCATTTTTATTAGTGGCAGCCGACGGCCTGAGAGCTGGGAGATTGATCCCGGGACCCCCACTGGACCACCAGGTTACCTGTAAAATGTTTTTGGGAGGGTTGGGAGGGTGGGGGAAGCAAAGGGATTCGTTTTTAAAGGGTCGGGGGTGGGTTTTTTGTTTATCGGCTCAGGTGCAGCCGATAAACAAAACCGCGATCGGGCCCAATGAAAAAAAAACCCACATGTGAATCGGAACCAGATTCCGGTTCCGATTCACATCTCTACTAGCTAAGTGCTGGGACCCTATTACATCCACTCAAACTTCCAAGCCCGGGAGTGTTTCCTAAGAATGATGGTGCAAGAGAGCCTAGGAGGGAAGTAACATCTAGTATGGACAAACTGTAATCTTTTTGATGCTGTTTATTTTGGGACTACTGGCTTGGGTTACTTTATTTTGTGGCAGTAAAGGCTTTAATTTGAACTCTACTTTTGCGTCCTTGTTGTTTTTGGGTTTTTTTTGTGACTGCAACAGGGACTGCAGCAGGGACGTGTCCAAGTCTTGGACGGATACATAGCATCCCCTGAATGGTGTTCGCAGCACAAGGCAAGGACAGGCTACACTTTCATCAGGGGAATACACTTATTGCTAAGTTATAACTGTGCCCTGAAATTTTAAAAAGCTGAAATTAAATAAATCCAAGTATTTAAGAACTATTTTAAAGCTCTTAACATTTCAGAGCACTGGATTCATGCTGGTGGCCTTCTCATGGTGAAGATGGACCACAAAGGTAAACAGAAATGTTGTGTATCAGCCAATTGGAATGCAAAATTTCTTTCCCATCATTCCAAAGCACTCCAATAAGATTTATAATGCCCGGTAGGAGGGGCAAGTCACAGAAATGCTAAATTAATTCAATAACTTACCTAAAACTGGTTCGCACACCTCTGTGAACAGAAGCAGAAACAGAGGACATTTTAGGGAACAGGCAAAGTGGTTCAGTGGATGCCCTTTTGCTAAACCAGCCTTCCTTTGTAGGAAAGAGTATGTTGAGAACTATGTTTTTTCAAATATTTGTGAGCACGTGAAAAAAGAAGTACAAAGGGATATTTGTTTCATCCCTTGTGAAAGAATATCCCATGGAGGTTCGGGCAAGTATGTAACATAGTAAATGATGGTAGATAAATGCCAAAATGCCCAGGCAGTCTGACCAGCTGAGATTTGTCCATTTTGTCCACAAATTTCCATAGGCAACCCATCACCATCTCCCCTTTCCCTTATGTCTTTCACCTGGACCTATCAAGCCTATTCCTACCACTGTCCTTTTATATCTGCTCCAAGCATGCCCAAAATCTGCCACATTGATAGCCTTCACCATCTATGCTGGTAGGGCATTTCAAGCCTTGCCATCTTCAGCTTTGCATCTAGGTCACCTTTAGATATACGGGATCTGCAGGATCACACAGTAGTAGGCACGGACACCTATTGGAATGTGCCCACAAGGTTGGCCCAAGTTGCTGTTGAGTTCCTAAATTTTATTTGTTTTGTTTTGTTTGTTGAAGAGAGATATACTCAATTTATAGGATGACAGGTGGGCAATAGATTGTCATTCTACAGGTTTATGTAAACCACTGTTTGCTTTCATTGTTTATTGCATTTCTACAGCCTGTCTTGCTAATTTTACTGGATCTTTCTATTCCACTGCAGCACATGGATAATAACCACAACAAATAATGCTGACAGAGTTCCAACTGCAATGAACAACGTGACAACCCACTGTATACACTGTAGACTTTAAACCTAATACCATCATGTAATGGGGAGCAAACGCTGCTTATATCAGGGAATAGATTTCTTAAATAAAGAAAATCAGTGGAGAGTTTTACCATTTTTGGCGAGGAAGGAAAAGTTCTTAGCACTGAAGTTATTTGCCATGGACACAGCTTCAAATTTCTTTTTGAGGTCTAGTGTCATGACTGGCGCTCTACCTACAATCAAGAATCAGAGCAAAAGTCAGGGCTAAGTGTGCCAATGCAAAATTGGTTTGGCTCAAAATAGGGAAGAGCCCAATGTGCAAGTTGCATTTTTTTTTAACTTTCTATTTAACATACCGAACAGTACAGAGATGATTCAGCAACACATTGTGCAGACGATGACCTGTACAAAAACAGCATATCCTACAAAGTACAGTAAATGACCACTACATCTGGGTCTGACAGTGATTATAAAATGGCCAATTACGATCCCATACTTTATCATACATTGCAACATTAACCCGCCACTGAAAAGTTAGTTTTTCAATCAGTGTAGTATCGTGCACCTAACCCCTCCAATGTTCAAGTGTAGGTGCAGATTTTCATTTAGTCACTGTAGAAAACCAAGCAGCATGTATCAAATGCAAAGCCAACTTTTTCTTGTATTTAGCCAGTGGTTGCCCTTCCCAACATCCCAATAAACAAATAGTTGGTGTAAACATCAATGTATTACACAATATTTGATTTGTCAACCTATTCACCCTCTTCCAGAAAGCGCTCACCGAGGGACAGACCCACCAGACATGTAAGTACCCACCTGGCCACAACCTCTCCAATAAAGCGGGGAAGAGGCAGGTGCAATCTTGTGAAAGAGACAGGATATCTATAACTTTGTAACAACAATTTAACCATCAGCTCTGCCCTATGGGCACACAACGAAGTCTTATGTGCATTTCTCCAAATCTCTTTCAATCCTCCTGAGTTTATTTGCACTCCCAGTTCTCTATTCCAGCACTCTTCTACCGGGAGCGATGGCTCCTTGAGCAAGTATACTTGCATAATCCCCCTGTAAAGGACCAAGTTGACACATCCTGGTGTCTTGCACCTTCGAAAAACATTTTCGAAAGGAGTAGGCTCTTGACAGAAACAGCCCTCCCCCATAAAGTGATTCAATACCCTCACCAGCTTGTTGTAGTATATACGCGTCTTCACCAGCTTGTTGTAGTATATACACGTCTGATCTGGTATATCAAACTCAAATTTCAAATCATCAAAATACATCAATGCTCCATTCTCATACATTTGACCCAAGCATCTCAGCCCTTCCTCCCATCATGTCTTAGCTTCTGCAATGAATGTGTGCACTGTTAAGGAAGGGTTTCACCTCAAGGGGGACATAGCCATAGGGTGACCTCCTTCCATTGCCATTCCTTCCATAGGGATTTCCACACCTGAAGCGTGTTTGTTATAACAGGACGTACTTGACAAGCACGTCTACCCTCTACTGCTATAGGAGATTGCAGCAGGAATAGTCCAGAATCCACTCTCCCTGCTATGCCAAACTTCTAATAAATACCAAGGTATCTTTTTCTCATGAAATAACCCCTGTGAGATGAACTGCCCAGAAATAGGCATGTAGAATTGGGATCGCAATCTTCCCTTTTCCTAGGGTCACTATAAGGTCTTCAGTTTCACACGTGCAGGCTTATGGCCCCACAGAAATTTTGTCAGCATACCATTTACCACTGTAAAAAGCCCCTGTGGCAAGTAGCATGCTGAAAAGATAAAGTTCTGTTAAGGGTAATAGCTGCCGTTCTGTGTAGGTTACCCCCCCCCCCCCCCCCCATTTCTTCTGTTAAGGGTAATGGCTGCCATTCTGTGCAGGTTACCCCCATGCGTTCTGTTAAGGGTAATAGTTGGCGTTCTGTGCAGGTTACCCCCATGCGTTCTGTTAAGGGTAATAGTTGGCGTTCTGTGCAGGTTACTGCCCATGTGTTCTGTTAAGGGAAATAGCTGCTATTCTGTGCAGGTCACCCCCCATGCACTCTATTAAGGATGGTAGCTGCAGTTCTGTGCAGGTTACTCCCACACAGAAATGTTACACCTAAAGTTAACAAAGGTTACCCTTTTTATTCATTACCAATCTCAAGCCTTTAGGATGGTAACTTTTTGCAGGAACAGATAAAAGTTCATTTATCAAGGTGAGAATCTGTGCACTCTCATACAAGGATAGAGTTAGGGTCAGGGATAGGAATAAGGTCAGGATTGGAGGTAGGGTCACGGTGAGGGTTAGGGATAGGGAAAAAGATAAGGGCAGAATTTGAAAGAGGTATAGAGATAAGGCCAGAGTTCGGGATAGATTTAGGGGCAGAGTAGAAATAAGATAAGAGTTCAGTAAGTTGCTATAACCTTGTGCCATGTGTTGATTTGAAGTGGGAAGCACTAAGCAATGTATGCAGTGCTGAATCCAGTATGAATGCCCAGGTAACCATATATATTAATGTAGCTGTTAGCCTTAATGCTCTTAAAGACATATTAGGGTCTTAGTATCTTAACTCTTGCAGTGACGCTTCCCTGACTCTCTATTTATTATATTCTCACAACTAGAAAATAGGGGGCGGATTTTAAGAGCCCTGCTCGCCTAAATCCGCCTAAATCCGGGCGGATTTAGGCGAGCAGGGCCCTGCGCGCCGGTGCGCCTATTTTACAAAGGCCTACCGGCGCGTGCAGAGCCCCGGGACTCGCGTAAGTCCCGGGGTTTTCAGAGGGGGGCATGTCGGGGGCGTGTCGGGGGTGGGCCTGATCCGCGCAGCATTTTCGGGGCGTGTCGGGAGCGTTTCGGGGGCGGGCCCGGGGGCATGGTTACGGCCCGGGGCGGTCCGGGGGCATGGCCGCGCCCTCCGGACCCGCCCCCAGGTTGCGTCCCGGCGCGCTAGCGGCCCGCTGGCGCGCGGGGATTTACGTCTCCCTCCGGGAGGCGTAAATCCCCCGACAAAGGTAAGGGGGGGGGTTTAGACAGGGCCGGGTGGGTGGGTTAGGTAGAAGAAGGGAGGGGAAGGTGAGGGGAGGGCGTTAGAGAATTCCCTCCGAGGCCGCTCCGATTTCGGAGCGGCCTCGGAGGGAACGGAGGTAGGCTGCGCGGCTCGGCGCACGCCGGCTATACAGAATCGGTAGCCTTGCGCGCGCCGATCCAGGATTTTAGCGGATATGCGCGGCTACGCGCGTATCTACTAAAATCCAGCGTACTTTTGTTTGCGCCTGATGCACCAACAAAAGTACGCCAAATCGCGCTTTCTGAAAATCTACCCCAAAGTGTTTTTAACCTTATAGACTTCATTTCTAGAAGAGGAAGAAAGATAGAGAAGAAATAAGATGGGGCAGGAAGAGTTAACTCTCTCCCATGTCTCAAAACTTCCCTTCCCTTCCCTTCCATCTCTCATAGGAGGGCAAGATAATCCACAGAAGCTGCATTATTGCTGAGGGAGGATTTTAGCCAGACCTGGGAGGCATTCATATTTGGATGAGACTCTTCATATTTTCTGCTGATGTTTTACACAAAATAAAAATCCTGATTTAAAACAAACAAACCTTGGAATAATATGTTGCATGTGCATCAGCAGGAGGTGGATCATGCTCTATTTACCCTTGTAAGGGGAAACATACCATCTGCATACTACTGGAGAAGTGACATATCTCAGTACATACCAAAGAGTGTCACACTCTTAAATGTCTGTCCATTCTCCCGAGTGTAGTGTGAAATCACAAGAGCATAAATGTTATAGTCTGTCTCCACCACAGAGATGTTGCTCTTTCCATTCTTATTTTCATTGTCTAAAATGTAAAAAGAGGATCATGGGACTCTAAAGGTAGGATATTAGGACAGAAATGCAGCACATTCTCCTATAATGGAGTTGCTAACAATCTTGATGCTAGTTAGTACGTTAGTGTATCCCCCATCTCTGTCAGCTCTTAGGGCAGATACCCTTCCTTCCTGGGCCCTCCCAGTATCTTTTGCATCTGTAGATCCTCTCATTTCCTCTGTTGCTCTCTTGTCCCTTAGTGACTGCTAGATTTAGTCCCTCAGCACTCATGGGGACCTTTCTGGAGCAGTCTGCTTCTCGCTGGAACCTCCAATGACAATCTCTCTACTGTTCTGTCTTTGACGAGATCCCTTCCTTTTGGGGGTCCTCAGATGCAGTTTCTTCACATAACACTTATCATCTGGATTTTCTGGAGACCCAGGACTTTAACCATCTAGGGCTATAAAACTTCTCTCTCCTTTCAGGCACTGCCTTTCCCAAAAGGATATCACTCTTTCAGGCCCTGTCCCTGTGAAGGAGCAGACCCACCAAATATTCTCCGTAAGGAGAGACACCTGCTTCCTCAGCCCTTTGCTAAGGCTGATTCTCCACTCCCTCTGTAAGACATGGCTACAAGAGTGGTTTTTAACACACAAACCCCTCCCAACACACCTATAATATAATGACCTCACAGATAGGGACAGGGTCATGAAGGAGACTTTGACTCACACTGCTGGCAGAATGACCTGTTGTGGCCACATGTCTCATTCCAACCAGGAACAAACACTGCTAGTAAGGGATAGATTTGGGATCCACTTAGGTATGAAAACAGTAAATTTATTTTTGGCCATATAGTTCTTCTCTGCTCCTTTTTAATTCCAGCCTTCATTCACAACTACCTGAAGATGTTTCCCTTATTATAATATACTTTCCCTCTATTTTCAGTGATTGCAGCATCAGTCCTGAGAATAGGAATCATGCTCCAGGGCTCCTTGCAGAACCTTACATCATAGGCTCTAAATGTGTCCATCGGGTGTTATCCTTATTGATGACCATGACTCCCGCCCCACGCCAGGGGCTGTGAATGCCACCTCTGCTGAATCCTGAGCCTCCATTGATCAAGGAATTGGACTGGGGACATTCCGCATAGATGTGCACAGCACTTGCCACTGAGCCACTCACTGACTGGCAGGAGCTACCACATCACCAAAACCATCTTCTCTTCCACTCTAAGCCTAAGCACACCCTCTCTATGGTGCACCCCAGCCCAAACAACCTCAACAGTTAAAGAATCCTGAACCAATAAGTGATAAGGATACTGAATATCTTTGAATCATGATCAATGTGATAATTTTGCCAAATTTGTTAAGGATAAAGGCCTAGATACCTCAAACTGTGATGTTTTTTTTATGGTAGGGGTTCCACTAATGGGGGGGGGGGGGGCACTTTGGTAGTTGTGGCTCTATGGTCCATTCTGTTGTCTCAAGGCCAAACACTGTAGAAGAAAAGAATACGGTGAGCGGCCCTTTAGGTGCCATGGTGGCCCCAACTTTGAGGCACCGCCATCGCCTTAAAGGGCCAGCCACTTAAAAAGTTGCCCACTGAAAAGAAAAGGCTGAGCGGGGATCAGGGATGACCCCTGGCTCAACCCAGGGCTGCCACTTGGGGTGGCCCCCAGCTCCTCAATGAAACACGAAGTAAACCTTTCACGCTTGGTGACAGTGCCCCACCCCTACCCCCTCCTCCAAAGTTTTAAATAAAAGTCATTGTGGGTTCAGGGGTCCCCCACCTCCCCACTCCAATAGAGACATAAAGGTGTTGGGGTATAGGCCTATGTCTGATCCCCAGACTTGCCCCTATCATGTGATGGGACAAGGTCAGGTCAGTGCCATTTTGAAAAGTGGGTTTGACCGAGGGGGGGGGGGGGGGTGCTGATGGGTGTCCCAGCCCCATTGCAGGACCGGATTCTTATTTGTAAGGTTCAGGGTGTGTGGGATGCCTGCAGGTGATGGGGGGACCCTGAAGCCCATTTATTTAATTTCACACCTTTGGTGGGGAAGGGGGGTGCTGGGGGGATACTATACCCCAATGCCTTTATGTCTCTACAATGAATTTTATTTAAAACTTTGGAGGAAGGGGCTTGGGGGGGGGGCCATCTCCGCGCATAAAAGTTTAGGGTTTT
This sequence comes from Rhinatrema bivittatum, assembly GCF_901001135.1. Taxonomy (NCBI): domain Eukaryota; kingdom Metazoa; phylum Chordata; class Amphibia; order Gymnophiona; family Rhinatrematidae; genus Rhinatrema; species Rhinatrema bivittatum. The sequence continues at coordinate 137,899,497 of NC_042622.1, read as the reverse complement.
TTTTTCTCATTTATTTCGTTTCATTTTCTGCCCCCACTCAACCTTTTTGTTTAGCCATGTTTTTTTTTTTTCCAGTCCCTTTAAATGTTGTGCTGGAGCCTTGAGACCCACGTTAGGTCCCTGCGCTTCCGCATCACATTTAACACTTTTCCAGGTGTTGGTGTTATTTAATTGAGGCTGACCACTTTCTCAGTCGGCCGCAAAAAAATATTAAAATCAAATTGCCTACTAATGACCTTCTTTGCATGCATTTGCATTATTCGTGCATGCAAATTGCATGCAGCGCAGATCACTGTAATAGGGGAAGCAGCCTGGGAGGGGCCATGCATAATATTGTGTACATCGCTGTTTAACGCATGTTAGAGCACTATCGAGGCTTGATGCATCACCCCAAAATTTTGGAAAGTATACAATAGATTTTCAGGAAAGAGTAGTCCGTCCCCATTAAGTCCAAGTGCTCTAACATAATGATAGGACTCTCTTTATAATCTCAAGAAAAGAAATTCAGCAGATTATGATTAAGCTTAAGCTGTCATTTTATGCCTTAAATCAGAATTCTTCTGTCTTAAAACGTTTTGAGAGGATTTAAGTAGATTAATAATGAAGGCTGTTAATTTGTCTTTAACTGAAGGGCATGTACCATCACCATTGAAAATGGCCTCCATTTGGCCTTTATTTAAAAAAAACAAATCACTCATTAGATCCTTTGCTATACAGTAATTACAGACCAGTTTGTACTTTGCCATTTTTAGCCAAGATTATTGAGTTTGCTGTTTTAAGACAATTAAATGATTTATTTTAGAACAACATGCTGATTTAGACCAACATCAATTTGTGTTTTGACAACTTCACAGTACAGAAATTTTGCTCTTGTCTAGCACTAAATACTATCAGATGCAGCTTTGATAAAGGGACTACTTATGTTATGGTTTTCCTCAATATGTCCACTCTGCTTGATACAATAAACCATGTCATTCTGCTTAACCGTCTTACAGAAATTGGTATTTCAGGTAAGTTTTTGAATGGTTTTTATTCTTTTTAATTGGTCGGACTCAATAAGTAACTATTGCAATAGCATCTTCACAATGGCATAGTTTAAAAACTGGGATCCTGGAGGCTTCTGCACTTTCTACCATACTACTCAACATATACATTACTCCATTGTGTAAAGTACTGGCTGACCTGGGCATTCATTTTAAGATCTGATGGTATTCAGTTTTTTAGACCCAAGCTTTCTTCTTGGTCTGCAACCAGCAAGACGCTTAACATGTGTTTTACTGCTGCTCAAACCTGATGAACTCATAATCACCTTGCTCTAAACTCTGATAAGACTGAAATCTTAATCTGGAGCAGGCTCCCTTTGAACAATGCACCATTATTATTCAGTCTGGCCAGTACTGACATCAGGGTTTCGTCTTCTGTTTGCAACTTGGGAATCATTTTAGACTGCTTTATGAAGCCTCAGAATAGATCTGTGGTAAAGTCATCTTTTGCTCAAGCCCGTGTTGTCGGCCATTGACTTCCTTTCTGTCCTACAAGCGTTAGTGCTCACTGGGTTAGACTATTGCAACTCATTACTGGTTGGTCTCCCAAACAACCAGTTAACAAGTCTTACAGTTAGTACAGAACTCTGTGATAAGACTTTTATCTTGAGCTAGTCATTATGACCAAATTACTCCAGTTTTACAGTCTCTCCATTTGTTACCAGTAATTTGGCGCATTAAAATTTAAAATTGTAATGTTGGTCCATAAGTTTAGGATTAATGTTAATGTGTCCTGGATTAAGTCTATACTTAGGATTTATGCTCCACCTCACTCTCTTTGCTCTGCTAGCAAGTCTTTGCTTGAAGTTCCATCCTTCAGGCTGGTCTATTTAGATGAAGCCAGGGAGTGAGCTTTCTCTGTTGTAAGACTATCTTTATGGATTGCCCTCCCTGAAACCATTAGAAGCCTGACTTGCACATCAGCTTTTAGAAAGGCAGTCAAGACTCTCTTTTATAAAGAAGCATGTGACAAAGTGGAATAGTATTTTTTGTTTCAGCGGCCTCTTTATGTGAGCAGTCTGTACTTTTCAGGTGTTCTATTCTGATATATTTTTTAAATTATCCATGTTCTTTGAGTTTGGTGTTTTTATGTGTTTTTGTGAGTTTTTAATGCTTTTATTTATTTATGGATGTTTGTTTTGTTTTTTTAGACTGTTTTATTTGTACTCATTGTCTTTTATAAATGTTTATCATGTAATCTGCCTTGAATTTTAGATGTGCAGAATATAAATGTTTGAACTAAATTAAATAAATAGATATCAGTCTAACACCATGTACATAACTTCTTATTATTTATAGAATCAGTGTCCTTAAATTATCTTTCCCCACAGCCACAAGACGTTTTGAATGACCTCAGTCAAAGAAATAACAAGAAAATACATGTGGAGAGAAATATATCACACTTTTTTTTTACTTGATATTGTAAAATATTTCACGAATAGCTACTCTGCTTTTCCCTGAAGAAATACATTTGATCCATGCTTAAGACATGCATATCACATGCATGAAGTTCTCTTGCCAGCTTAACACTGACCTTGGAATATGAAGTGACCAGGTTCATCCCCATTCCTGTACACGTTCTGTTTTGTCCGACATCCTTGAGGTCTAAAACATAATTATAAAACTGAATTAGGAGAGAATCAGTAGCCTAGTTGCTAAATCACTGACTGTGATTCATAGAGAAGTCCTAGGGCATGAGTTCAAGATGTAGCTCTACCATTTATTCTCTATGAAACATTTATTTCCCAATACTTCCAAGACCCAGTTGAAAACAAGCCATCGGACCTAACCTAGCTTTTTCTGGTCAGAAAATTATTTGAGAAAAGTGGCTTAGTAGTTAGAGCAATGTGCTAGAAAATGGGAAAGCCAGGGTTCAAATCCTTTGGCAAGTCACTTTATCTCCTGTGTTTGCATCAGATATCCACTTGATTGTGAGATGCATAGGTCTGGCAGACTTTGCAGGGGGAATAAGGAATCTGGACTGGGCAGGAATCCACAACACTGGGTGTACTTTTCACCACAATGAAGTTCAAATATCAGACAGCTGATTTACAGGGGTAAAATGCTTTTGGCCCACAGAAATTACTTTAAAAAGGCTTCTATGTTACTATGTAATAAATAGAGAATAAAGTGAGTGGCCAAATAATTTTGAGGGGAACTTGATATAGATTGTCCTATATTCATTTTTTATCAAGATGAACCATATACCTCAAAGCAAAGGGGCTAGGAATGTTGTAAAGGCAATTTTTCTTGCATGAGGGTAAGAGGTTGAGGATGGAAGTGTCCCAGAATACTGTGAGAGTCATAAGGGTCTCAGAAAATAATTAAAAGGGTTTCATGTTATGACTGCAAGAGTGCTTAAAAAGTTCTGATTCTGGGTTTTATAAGGATCCTATTTTATTGTAAACCGCTCTGACAGCTTTGCTTATGGCGCAATATATACATTTTGTAAATAAATAAATACATTTATTAATTAATAAAATATATCTGCTCTTTTAACACCAAGAATCCAAGTGAGAAGCCAATATGCTTTACAATTGTGGTAGCCCCAGAAACATACTAGTAATAATTTATTTATTTATTTAGATTTATATTTCCAAAGGGTGTTATAATAATATTTATCTTGTACTATCGTTATGCCCAGTGCTATATTAAAGAATTTATATTTGTTTTAGTGACTCTGACCAAAAGTGAATACAATCTAAGGGCCAGATTTTAAAACTTATGTGAGGGCGTAGATTTGTTCGCGCAACCCAGTGTGAACAAATCTACACCCAATTTTATAACATGTGCAAGCTGCCGCACGCATGTTAAAAAAATCCGAGGTCAGCGCGCGCAAGGGGGTGCACACATGTGAAACTTGTGCGCGCCGAGCCTGAGGGGAGCCCCGATGGCTTTCGCTGTTCCCACCAAGGCCGCTCCGAAATCGGAGCGGCCTTGGACAGAACTTTTTTTTCAGTCCCCCCCACCTTCCCCTATCTAACCCATCCCCCATCCCTACCTAAATCCCCCCCACACCTTATTTTATTTCTTATGCCTGCCCAAAGCAGGCATAGCTTGCGCATGCAGAGCGCGAAAATCTGGAACGGCTGCACGAAGGAGGCCTTGGGACCACCCCCGGACCATCCCCTGACCCTCGGACCGCCATCACGCCCCCGGACCCGCCCCTTTTTTGAAGCCCCGGGACATACGCTTGTCCCGGGGCTTGTGCGCGCTGCTGAGCCTATGCAAAATAGGCTCGGCGTGTGCAGGGTCAGATTTTCTCAGGTTACACGCGTAGCCTTTGAAAATCTGCCCCTAAGTTTAAGCACATGGAGATCAAGTAACTTTCTCAAGATCACCTAAGTTGTGGATAGGGGAATCAAATTGGGGTAACCAGGTCTGCAGCTCTGTATACCAGCATTTCCAGCCCTGTACAAAGAATAGTATTTTTATATTACCTAATTATAGTGGAGGAAACTGAGGCATTGGGAGATGTGGTGAACAATTCTCAAACCCTGTGTATGGGTAAATAGTGATTTCTGCGCATACATTGGCTGTCTGAAAATTGGATCTCTCTTAATGCTGATAAAAAGTGGTACTTTCTTCCACAGCCTGCCTACCGTTAGCTGCACTTGGAGGAGGAGGAGGTTCTGGGGGTATGTTTAGATAGGGGGCAGAAAATAATGCACATAGATTGCATTTTCAGTTCTGAGTGTTATTTTCCATGAAAAAAGCACCTGTACAAAAAGTGCAAAAATCCACAGGTACTTTGCACCCATGGCAAATTTCAAAGCCAAAGTACACAGGTACTTTGCTTTGAAATTTGATGGAAAGTCTGTAGTGCAAAGTACCTGTGGATTTTGTCCCACTGTGGAAAGTTCAAAACGGGCCCCCTGTGGGGACATAATCCAGAGAGTGTAAGTGGCAGAGCCAAGACTCAGATCCTGCTCCCAGAAGTTTTCTTGAGTTGTAATTCTGTGCTCTTTGTGCCAGGCCACACCTCCTCGTGCTTGAGTAATATTGCTGTGTGTTGTGTGTTTATAAGCTACTTACGTAGAGAAAGCAACAGCGACATCCAGGCTGCTATCCACATTGAGCCTGAAGGTGAAAATGGGCATTGTCATCATGTTCTTCATCTTCATAAAGCGTGGATTGTCCGCTGCCATGGCAAGCCCGTACCACTTCCCCACAAACTGGATGGGAAAGGAAGGAAATGTTCTGAAAACAGCTCATGAGAATCAGAGGTGCCCGTGTGTTGGTACAAGCAAGATGCCTTTCAGAAGTGGAGGGGTGATAACTGGGATTTAAGGAAATGATGGCATAGATTGGGTGGATGAATGAGCAAAGCGAGTACGTTGCCTCTAGTGCACACCTCATAACTGGAAGAAGTTACCATTTGATCTCAAAATATACAATTTCTTATACTTTTTAAGAACATGTACTATCTCAGCTATTCAAATGTTCAATATGCTGCTATTATTATATCCATTAGTTCTAGTAAACTTTAATTATATGCTAAACAGTCTGCCTGATTTGATACCAAGTACCCCGTTTAGTATTAATTCCCTAGTTTAATAATTATTTTGTTTTTGCATTACTGAGTATTAGGTTGTGAACTGCTCTGAGTTTTCTTTTGAAGAAGGGCAATACATACATATAAAATGTAATGTAATTCTGACAGAGTAGGGGTTTGCTTCAAGTTGAAAAGAGGGTGAGCCAGACAACAGAGCAACTAAAGAATGTGGCCACCACCCAGAGTGAAGTTAAAAATGGAAATTGGAAAGAATACATCTCCCAGAGAGCGTAAGGAAACAACTAGCAAACAGGGCTTTGGAGATGCAGTTCCTGAGAGCTGGGAGGGCAGGCACTTTGCCCTCGCTTGGAGGAATACAAGTGAGGCAGTTCCAAAATATGTAGCAAGAGGAGGAGGAGGAGGAAGGCATGGAGGTAAGGGGAAGCCCCAGAGAGATGGAAGCGGCCGGGTTCAATGTAAACAACCAAGGTTGAGAAAGAGAGGAGCGGAGCATTACAGAAAGTCTGGAAAAGCATTGAGCTTGAACTGCAGCTGCTTTGAACTGTGATTGCAGAATGTTGTTTTCAGCCCCTGCAATATTGCAGCAGAGGAAGGGGAAAAGTGCAGCTGGGAGTCCCACAGCCAGCTAGGTTTGCACACTATCCCTTCCAGAGACAGGAAGAGGGAGAGAGGGAAGAAAAGCTGACCCTGCTTTAAACTGTAATTATAAAAATGGTTTTCTCTAACATATTGAATCAGAGGGGAAGGAGAATCTGCAGTGTTTTTAAAATTAAACTGAAATTGGAGTTAAAAAAAACTGGAAGGCATCTATGGAAATAGCTGGAGCTCTGCTGAGTGAAAGCAGAAGAGGAAGTGAGGGCTGTGTTCAGGATAATGGCACCGGAATAGCAGAGGAACTTCATCACAGTAATGCAACTTTTGTTTTTGCTTCTTCTGCTAAATTCACCATGACTTCTTTCTACAACACTCAAAGGCACACAAATAATAATATGCAAGAGTAAATCTCTGCTGGACATAACTAAATATCCCACAAGCAGGTGCAAAGTCCACGGATACTTGTACCTGTGGATTTTGCACCAATTCTCAAGGGGAAAGTATACATATTACTTTTCTTTTGAAAACTGCCCATGGATTTGCACCTTATTTTTCTGCAAGTACTTTTTGCAGACAAAACAACATGCAAGGTTTTCAAAACACAAACCTCCATGTGATGCTTGCTCCCCTGGCCTAATCCCACTCCGGAACACCTCCACAAAATGCATATTAAAGTAGGGGCATTGTGAAACAATGCACATAGTTTTACCTGCGTTCAGGGTGCTCAGGTTTATCTTGGTAAACAGTCATTTGGATAAATGACTTTTGAAAATTGCCCTCCCTATGTCTTTTTTTTCCAGCAAGTCAAATATCTCCAGATATTTAGTCATTTATTTTGCTTTTCTGTAGCTCGTGTGAAAATCTTCCATCTGCTCTGCATCTGCTCTCTCTCTCTCTCTGAAACAATTTTAGCCTGGACAAGAATTGTCATAATTGTGTTTTTACACTTCCATCCTATATCCCTCAATCTTTAATGCCCCTTGTTTCTACACTCCTTCTCCACATCTTGCTTGCCTCTTCTCCTTCTATGTCTTGCTCCATTTCTGCTCACCTCATCCACGCTAAACCTGAGTGCTCCCTCCCCATCTTAATGCTCCCTCTTTCAGGCTCACCCATGAGTGGTAACCACCTCGCCATTTGCAGGACGAAATCAGATGATTCTACCGATGGCTTGCCTTGCTCAGAAAGCAGGCCCTTGTCTTCTAAACCATTGTCTTTATTTAAAATTGATGTCCTTGAGTCACTGGCTGCAAGAACATTTCATCAGGTTTGTAGTGCAGGTCTTCCCGAATCTGTCCTAGAGACCCCATGGCCAATTGGGTTTTATCAGTATATCCACAATGAGTGAAATCTGCATACACTGGAAACACAAATTTATCTCATGCATGGATATAATGACAACCTAGCTGGCTGTGGGACGCCCAGGACAGACTTGGGAAGCCATGTTGAGGTGTTTCTGACATGGCTAGCAGGCAACTCAAACTCTTCCAGTGAACACCTAATCTTTCCTCTTCCCATCTCAATGTCAGATGCTTCTCATTCATGCTGGTGACATCCTTCCTGAGCCCCTTGCTAAAAGCTTTCTTCCCATACTTGACTTTTAGATTCATATCTAACCTTGAAGTGAGCCAGGGTCTGTCCCCCATCCCCCACCCCTTTTCATTTTCTGTTAGCTCTTTCTTCTGACTGCTCTTTCATTTACAATCTCTTACTTCATCCTCTCACGTAGAAAATAGTTCTAACCCATCTTCCCTAAAACATCTGGACTGCTCTTGAGTCAGTAGCCTAATCTCATTCTCTGGACAGCATTGCCTCAGCCCGTCTCTGGGTAACTTGTGACTACATAGTGTTTGGGAGATGTTTGTATGCAAGACATGTTTAGGAAATAAAATTGCATCAGATTTCCACAATGTTACCTTGCCAGCAACAAACCCTTCTTGTACATGATGGTCAGCTTGTGCCTGCAGCATACAGCTCATGAGTAGCCCCGCACTCAGCACCAGCATTGGTCTCATGATCCCGTCTCTCCTCTCTCACTGCGGACTGAGAAACTTGCTGGAATGGACTGGCCCCTTGCAAAGACCTGGGCATTTATAGCATTCATGCAGCAGATTAAAGCAGGGAATTCTATCCCTCCATTTATCTCCTTCCGTTTTATGTATTTCATTACCCGACAGGAAAAGTCTAAGCGCTTTTCTTGGCATCCAAAAGGCTCATCAATTTAAATCTCAGTTTGAGTAAGAGAAGTAGAAAGTGTCACTAGGATCATGGACTCAATTAACCCCAAATCTAAAGTTTGCAAAATAAAAAGATTCTCACCTCCCTACACTAGATGTCCATACAAAGACTTTTTTTCTCTATGATTGTTTTTTCTCCCCAGGGGTGACCACTTTCTCTGCGTTGTTACCAGTGTCCTGGCCTAGTCTCACATCCACTAGCCGAGCTTACTTTCCTGTGCTTTAGAGATTGCAACATCCAAAACAATTCCTTTAAAATAATTAAAACGCAAGGTGGCGATCAGGGTCCTTTCAGTGCTGACATTTTGAAGCCTTGGTTTTTTTCCAGGCATTGGATTGACCTTCAGTGGCTGATGCAGTCACCCTATGCCTATTAATAGCCATCAGCACATAGTCACCAGCTGTACAAAGCATGAAAACACACTGCCTTCTGCAGCACTCCTGCTCCTAGCCAACCTGTGAAGGCGCAGGTCTACAAGAAGTCTCAGTGCTGGCTGGAGCCAAGAGTGCTGCAGAGGGCAGGGTATTCTAAACACTTTGTACAGCTGGTGACCAGGCACTGTCTGATTATGAATGGCACAGGGTGTTTGCATCAGGTATATTTCCCCCGAATAACCAGTTACACATGAAGCCATGCTCATTATACAGTTTTTCTCAGTCAAGCCTAGGCCAGGAGAAATTATACTCCTTACTTATGCCGGTAAGTTTCAATTGATAATGCTGATTCCAGCAACCAGCTGGAGTTCAAATACAGTATTACTATTCTACATTCATCCACCTACAAAGGAGATCTTTACATCAGCATAGACATCCCACCACTTCTCTTTGGGTTTGTATTAAAACCTGAAATGTGAAACGGAATGATGCAAGGTTAGTTACCAGTGGACAGTGTGCAATTGGTGCTGGTCATTATTGGCTATGGGTACATCCCATATTTTTGTGTTTCATTCATGTCCAAAAATGCAGGTGTTGAATACGCACATCCACAATCATTCCATGTGGATGAAGCATTTCTGAATAGACAGGCGAGTCTATCAACGAGCAACACTGTGGGAAGTAGGGTTTTCTTTATCTTTGACTGGTGGGGCCTGGGGAACCCCACCAGTTACTCTGATCCTGCCTCCCGTTCCTCCTGCTGTTCTCTGTTGGCATTAGAAACATAGAAGCATGACAGCAGAAAAAGATTATATGGCACCTCTAGTCTGCCCATCCATCCAATTTATTTATCCCTTACAATTCCCATCATTCCCTGTATTTATCCCATGCTTTCTTGAATTCAGATGCTGATTTTGCCTTCCATATATCCACCACTTTCTCTGTAAAGAAATATTTCCTAAGATGGCTTCTCAGTCTACTCCCTTTCACCCTCATCCTATGACTCCTTGTTCTAGAGAATCCTGTGCATGGAAACCTTTGAGATATTTAAATGTCTGAATTCTTTTTTATTGCGCATGTATGAACAGTTTACCCATATAATTTTCTATTGCCTGGAATTTTACATGTTTAAACTATCTGCGCAGATGAACAAGGACACAGATGAGCTCATCATCAGGTATACAAGGCATTCCCATGGGGCGGATTTTCAAAGGCTACGCGCGTAACATACATGCGTAACCCAAGAAAATCTGCCCCTGCGCGCACAGAGCCTATTTTGCATAGACTTGGCGGCGCGCGCAAGCCCCGGGACGCGCGTATGTCCCAGGGCTCCAAAAAAGGGGCATTCCGGGGGTGGGGCCGTGGGCAGAGCTCCGGCCCAGGGGCGTTCCGGAGGCGGGACCGAGGTCTCCGGAGCAGCCGCTGTGACGGGGGATGGCGCGCCGGCAGCCAGCCGGTGCGCACAAGTTAATTCTGCCTGGAGGCAGGCGTAACTTCAACAATAAAGGTAGGGGGTTTTTTTTAGATAGGGCTGGGGGGCGGGTTAGATAGGGGAAGGTAGGGGGGGGCGGAAGGAAAGTTCCTTCCGAGGCAGTTCCGATTTCAGAGCGGCCTCGGAGGGAAGGAGGAAGCCTGCACAGCTCGGCGCACACAAGTTGCGCAATTGTGCACCCCTTGCGCATGCCTACCCTGGATTTTATAACATGCGTACGGCAGCATGCGCATGTTATAAAATCGGGCATAGATTTGTTCGTGCCGGGGTGGTAACTCCTAATATGGAACCTAACATCGTGTAACTACAGCAAGGGTTATTTTTCCCTATATGCATCACCTTGCACTTGTCCACATTAAATTTCATCTGCCATTTGGATGCCCATTCTTCCAGTCTTGCAAGGTCCTCTTGTAATGTATCACAGTCTGCTTGTGATTTAACTACTCTGAATAATTTTGTATCATCCACAAATTTGATAACCTTTCCAGATCATTTATATATATATTGAAAAGAACCGGTCCAAGTACAGATCCCTGAGGCACTCCGCTGTTTACCCTTTTCCACTGAGAAAATTGACCATTTAATCCTACTCTCTGTTTCCTGTCTTTTAACCAATTTGTAATCCACGAAAGGACATCGCCTCCTATCCCATGACTTTTTAGTTTTCGTAGAAGCCTCTCATGAGGGACTTTGTCAAACGCCTTCTGAAAATCCAAATACACTACATCTACTGGTTTACCTTTATCCACATGTTTATTAACCCCTTCAAAAAAATGAAGCAGATTTATTAGGCAAGACTTCCCTTGGGTAAATCCGTGTTGACTGTGTTCCATTAAATCTATATGCTCTATGATTTTGATCTTGAGAATAGTTTCCACTATTTTTCCCGGCACTGAAGTTAGGCTCTCTGGTCTATAGTTACCCGGATCGCCCCTGGAGCCTTTTTTAAATATTGGGGTTACATTGGCCACCCTCCAGTCTTCAGGTACAATGGATGATTTTAATGATAGGTTCCAAATTTTAACTAATAGATCAGAAATTTCATTTTTTAGTTCCTTCAGTACCCTAGGATGCATACCATCCGGTCCAGGTGATTTGCTACTCACTTAGTTTGTCAATCTGGCCTACTACATCTTCCAGGTTCACAGTGATTTTGTTTAGTTTGTCTGACTCATCACCCCTGAAAACCATCTCCGGAACTGGTATCTCCCCAACATCCTCATTAGTAAACACGGAAGCAAAGAATTCATTTAGTCTTTTTGCAATGGTCTTATCTTTCCTAAGAGCCCCTTTAACCCCCTGGTCATCTAATGGTCCAACCGACTCCCTCACAGGTTTCTTGCTTTGGATATATATTTTAAAGTTTTTATTATGAGTATTTGCCTCTATGGCCAACTTCATTTCAAATTCTCTCTTTGCCTGTTTTATCAATGTTTTACACTTAACTTGACAATGCTTATGTTTTATCCTATTTTCTTCAGATTGATCCTTCTTCCAATTTTTGAAGGATGTTTTTTGGCTAAAATAGCCTCTTTCACCTTACCTTTTAATCATGACGGTAATCGTTTTGCCTTCCTTCCATCTTTTTTAATGCATGGAATACATATGGACTGCGCCTCTAGGATTGTATTTTTAAAAAATGTCCAAGCCTGTTGAACACTTTTAACCTTTGCAGCTGCACCTTTCAGGTTTTTTCTATTTTCCTCATTTTATCAAATTAGAGCTGTAGATTTAGTTATTGTCCCCCTTCCAGTTATTAGTATAAATTTGATCATCTTATGATCACTATTGCCAAGTGGTCCCACCACCGTTACCTCTCTCACCAAATCCTGCGTTCCACTAAGAATTACATCTAAAATAGCTCCCTCGCTTGTTGGTTCCTGAACCAATTGCTCCATGAAGCAATCATTTATTATGTCCAGGAACTTTATGTCTCTAGCAAGTCCTGATGTTCCATTTACCCAGTCAATAATGGGGTAATTGAAATCTCCCAATATTATTGCACTGCCAAATTGGTTTGCTTCCCTGATTTCTCTTAGCATTTCATCATCTGTCTGACCATTTTGTCCAGGTGGACGGTAGTATACTCCTATCACTATACTCTTACCCAACACACATGGGATTTCTACCCATATAGATTCTACTGAGCTTTTAGTCTCTTGTATGATCTTTATCCTGTTGGACTCTATACACTCCCGGACATAAAGTGCCACACCCCTGCCAAGTTGATCCTCCCTATCATTGTGATATAATTTGTACCCTGATATAGCACTGTCCCATTGGTTATCCTCCTTCCACCAAGTTTCTGTGATGCCAATTATGTCAATCTCATCATTTGCTACTATACACTCTAACTCTCCCATCTTACTTCTTAGACTTCTGGCATTGGCATATAGACATTTCAAAGTGTGTTTTTTGTTTGTTTTAACAACCTGCTTTTCAGTTGTTTGGGATAATTCAGAAATCATTAGCTTTGGTGATTTTTTACATATAGGCATTATGGACTATGTTTGCTTTTAATGGAACCTCCCTGTTGGGATGCCCTAACTCTCCTGTTTCATTAGTATCCTTCAAGGATACATTTCTCCGAACCATGCACTGCTGAGTGACTGTCGGTTTTCCTCCTTGTTCTAGTTTAAAAGCTGCTCTATCTCCTTTTTGAAAGTAAGTGCCAGCAGCTTGTTTCCACTCTGGTTAAGGTGGAGCCCATCCTTTCGGAAAAGAGTAGAGAAAGTAGAAAACAATAATAAAACTAGGGGACACTCTTAATACTAACAGGAAGCAGATTTAAAACAAATTAGAGAAAGTATTTTTTCACTCAATGCACAATCAAGCTGTGGAATTTGATGGCCAGAAGATGTGGTCAAGGTATGTAGCATAGCTAGGTTTAAAAGGGATTTGGACAAACTCCAGAGTAAAAGTCCATAAACCATTATTAGCTAGGTAGATTAGGGAAAGCCACAACTTATCTCTGGGAGTGGGCAACAAAGTGTTGGATCTACCTATTGGGATCTGTCTGATCCCTCCTAATGACTTGAATTGGCCTGTGTAAGAGACAAGATGCTGGGCTCAATGGACCTTGGTCTGATCCAGGATGGCACATCTATTGTTCTGGTATCTAAACCTGACAAATATCATGCAGGCAGGAAGCAAACCACTCAAGAGCATGTACAGATGTTCTCTCAAAATGATATTTAGCAAGAGTTATACACAGAAAGGTGATGAAGCATAGCGAGCTCTCTTGAACAGGCACATTGGAAATCTTCTATAGCTCAGAAGTTATTAATGATATGTCTGTCTTCAGCCTCTTTTGATTTTCTTTCTTCAAAGTTTAATGAATTCTGGAGAGGTGCCAAGCTCCTAATCTGAAAATGAGAAGGAAAAACAAAAATAAGCCTTTACTCCTAAATCTGAGATCTGCAAGTATACCTCAGCAATTTTTTAAATTTTATAGAAAGTGCATTACATAAGCAGAGAGTAATCGAGCTAGACGACAAATCATATACTCGATTACATTTTACAAGTTTAAAAAGTGACCTTTCTCAGAAAAGAACCGAAGCTCAGATACTTTTTACTGGATTTTTAATCAAGCACAATCTGCCATTAGAAGCAGCAGATCATGCAGGTCCACTGATTAAAAGGATGTTCAGTGATTCTAGCATTGCCAAGCAATATCCTTATGGATGATGGAAGACTACAGCTATAATTAACAGCACCCTTGCATCACACTGGAGGAGGCTGCAGAGATCACCGTGAGGTTCCAATATTTTTTCTCTAATATTGAGTTTTTAACATCTAATTGAGAAGGAAGTACCTCCTCTAGAAGACCATGCTAGCAGTAAACACTCCATCTAGCAAGGTGGTTATCATAATTTCTGCATTATATTTTCTTACCAGAGGGAGGCAGTATGAGGATGTTGCTCTGCGCGAGTCCCTGGTCCAGTGAGAACTGACGGAATTTCTCCAGGAGTTCTGGCCTCAGGTTCCTGGCTCGACCTTCAGAGGAGGAAAACCAACATGGGAATGCACACATTCATCTGTTCTTCCAGATAATGCACATGACACACTTCTTGTAGAACAAGAATACTGGGGGGGGGGGGGGGGGGGGGGGGGGGGGGGGGGGGGAGAGAGCAAATAGCACCAGCCCTTTGAAATATTTTCAGATGGTTATAGGAGTTGTCACTTTGTACATGCAAAATGGTTCTAAGGCTGTCAAAGTGATGGTGCACTTATGATGCATGTTAATTAACAGTTAGTAGAACTTGCAGCATGGAATATAATCTGTGACACATGGTGTTAGTCTAATTCACTGAAATTCATTGTACCTCTAGTTAGACAGCTTAACTCATCAAGAAAACAGCAGGGGAAAGTATGCTATTGGCAGCATAGGTTATGAGTGGTGGTGGGACTCTTGCAGAGGCTCTTGTGTTCTAATGTGCTCTGAACTGCTGTATGTAAGCTGTTTTTAGGAAGTTCAGAATAAATGGGCTGATGACTTGATGAGCAGTTTTGGAGGTTGGAAAGAAAAGATTTCCCTCCCCCCCCCCCCCCTTACCCATCCATTCCCAGAGCTTTCACGTAGCAGCGTAATACTAAATAATACTAGTATAGCACACTAGCAACGTAACAGAGCTTGGCCAGCATATTTAGCACACTTTCTACCTTCTCTCTCTATATTTCTAGACAATAGGGATATTATTTGACCCCAGAGGGGTAAATTTGATCATGATGCTCAGCAGAGATTGGAAAATTGGGCATCCAAATGGCAGATGAAATTTAATGTGGATAAGTGCAAGGTGATGCATATAGGGAAAAATAACCATGCTATAATTACACAATGTTGGGTTCCATATTAGGTGCTACAACCCAAGAAAGAGATCTAGGTGTCATAGTGGATAACACATTGAAATCGTCGGTACAGTGTGCTGCGGCAGTCAAAAAAGCAAACAGAATGTTGGGAATTATTAGAAAGGGAATGGTGAATAAAACGGAAAATGTCATAATGCCTCTGTATCGCTCCATGGTGAGACCGCACCTTGAATACTGTGTACAATTCTGGTCGCCGCATCTCAAAAAAGATATAATTGCGATGGAGAAGGTACAGAGAAGGGCTACCAAAATGATAAGGGGAATGGAACAACTCCCCTATGAGGAAAGACTAAAGAGGTTAGGACTTTTCAGCTTGGAGAAGAGACGACTGAGGGGGGATATGATAGAGGTGTTTAAAATCATGAGAGGTCTAGAACGGGTAGATGTGAATCGGTTATTTACTCTTTCGGATAGTAGAAAGACTAGGGGGCACTCCATGAAGTTAGCATGGGGCACATTTAAAACTAATCGGAGAAAGTTCTTTTTTACTCAACGCACAATTAAACTCTGGAATTTGTTGCCAGAGAATGTGGTTAGTGCAGTTAGTATAGCTGTGTTTAAAAAAGGATTGGATAAGTTCTTGGAGGAGAAGTCCATTACCTGCTATGAAGTTCACTTAGAGAATAGCCACTGCCATTAGCAATGGTTACATGGAATAGACTTAGTTTTTGGGTACTTGCCAGGTTCTTATGGCCTAGATTGGCCACTGTTGGAAACAGGATGCTGGACTTGATGGACCCTTGGTCTGACCCAGTATGGCATTTTCTTATGTTCTTATGTTCTAGAGCTAGTATTTATGATGTGCTGCAGATAGAGCTTAGTGATTATTTTATTCGTTCTTTTGGTCTTGCCTCTCCCTTCATTTGGTAGGTTTTGGTGCAAGTTGCATTTAGGTGTGGTATTGGTGGTTAGAGCTGCAGGCTTTGAACCAGGGAAGCCAGGGTTCAGATCCCACTGACGGTCCTTGTGAGTGAAGGTAAGTCACTTCACCCAGCATTACCTCAGGTACAAACCTAGGACCTCATATACTAAGTAATTTCCCCATAGACACAGAATGGGAGAAAAGCCTTAGTAAATCAGGCCCTAAGGGTGTTATCTACTAAGGCTTTTCTTCCATTCTGCGTCTATGGGAAAAATGCTTAGTAAATGAGGCCCTTAGATAATAAACCCTATGGGGCAAGGGAAATACCTACACTATCTGAATGTAATTTGTTTTGAAGTAGCTGGCCAGTTGCAAAAGGCAGAATATAAACCAAAATGAAATCAAATAAAAAAGTTTTTAGATTATTTTAGCCCTAAGATATGTTATGGTTGCCAACTGGCTCCAGATTTTCAGGACAGGTTGATCTAACTGGTTTTACCCCATTGCATGCAGGGACTTGTAGTTCTGACGTCCCTATTACCAAACATATGACGACGATGTGTTCTTTATGGCCTGAGACCCAGTTGATCAGGAGAGGGTACAGGCATGCAAGCAGGTGTAATCTGCTGCATTCTCAGCAAAGATCAACTGAGCCAAATGTTCTGGCTGTTAGTAGGATGAAAGGTGGATATGCTCCCCAAAGCTTTTTGTAATTAGCATGGAGCAGGGAGATACTGGAATACCTAGAAGTCCACCTGTCAATTGTAGAGGCCACAGTTTGTCAACTGGCATGAGCTGGAAGACAAGATGGCTGCACACCTGAGGTTATGGATGAGTCTGCTCAAGCTGCTGTCCCTTAAAGGAAGAGCCTGGTGGCAAGCATGCTGTGGCACTGGTTGATCCACCCTGAATGCAATTCCTGAATTCTTAGCCTGGACCCAGACAAAGTTACTAGATTTCTTCTGGGCTGGGAAACACTGGATGTCTGCAGATGTTCTAAGCCTCCCTCTGAGAGAGGGTGGACAGGGCCTGGCATCCATCCAAAGTTGGGTCCATACCTTCAGCCTCCAGACTCTACAGAGGCTCCTATATGCAGACCCACCTCCATAGTCGCACACGCTGGCTTGTTACTATCTTCACCAGGTGCGCAACCTATGATATGACTCTTCTGTATCCATCCAAAGGGTTTTGGCGGAGAACTCTCAATGCTGCCAGTCTATTATCAAGATCTGATTAGAGCCTGAAACCTGATTATCAAGATCTAATTAGAGCTGGAACTTGGAAGAAAAGCCTCAGTAACTATAAGCACAGAATACCTGTTCGATCCTCTGCTCTACAACCCTTGCTTGGCTGTGAGCATATTCAGATTCCCTGATGCTTGCTGTTGATTCACCTCAGCTGGGATCACAGTGGTCATGGATCTCCTAGACTATGATTGACATGGTTGAGTAACCCCAGAACCCCTAGCCCATCTCATGAGTCTCACAAAAGTTTGTGTTACTTGATGCCTGCTCCAGGAGATCAGGAACACCAAGTCACCTGACCAACGCTCCTTCTTTGAGGGGGTTCTGCAGATCAGATGTACCACCTGACTCAGATCCCCATTTGTCTGGATCTGTTTATCAGCTCCAAATCCCATGAACCCCCTCAGCCTTCCCATCCTAACAACCCATCTAGGTTGCCTTGAATTCTTCGTGACACATTTCTGCACCATGTTGAAGCAGAAGATCTACTCGCTCATGCTACACACCATACAGTTCCTCACCCTCATCTCCTGCCCAGACACCATCTGGCAGGAAGCTCTTCCGCCATCTGAGGCTGAGAACCCCCTTCTATACCTAGCACATTCCGAAGCCCACTAGGGACTTCAGCTGGAGAATCCCATATGGTGCTTTTATCCCACTTCACGGACTCCCCACCCTCCTGTCCCTTTTGCAGGAGGACGCAGTCCATATTTCAGCTCTTTAACTTTTACGCCAGGCTGCAACACCTTTTCTTTTTTGCTTTAAAACCTGCTCCTGAAATTCTGGTTGCATTTCTCCCCACACGTTTATTTTTGGGCATACCACATCCAGAACCCTTGGCGGACACTTGGGGGTAACCTGCACGGAGTGGCAGTTGCTGCCATGGAAAGCTTGCCCGGCAGACTGAATGGATCATTTGGTCTTTTTCTGCTAATAATATGTTACTATGTTCAGGCCAAGGGACCTCCTCATCAACCTCTTCCTGGCTCTTGCTAAAATGTCCATCTGCAAGACCAGGAGGCAGCAATTGGACAGGGAAACACCCTTGGAGTGTGAGGTTCTGTTCTGGACAATGTCTCGCTCCTGTACACAAGCAGAGCACTATGTTGCAATATCTACTGGCTCAGTGGATGCTCTGCTCATTCCCTACCCCAGGGCCGACGCATCCATTAGGCGAACTTCAGCAGTTGCCTAGGGCGCCGAGCCATAGGGGGTGCCGAAGAGCAGCCACGTGGTGGCTGCTCTTCGGCACCCCCTGTGTTTCTCAGGGCCACAAGCAGCCCTGAGAAACACACAGTCGGCACCGAAACGGGTGGGCACAACATAGTCGGCACCGAAACAGGTAGGGGGGACACGACTGGGGAGGGGGCGCAAGGGTCACCTAGGGCGCCCAATATCCTTGCACCGGCCCTGCCTACCCCCCAGATTTTGTTCTTCACTGCAATATTTAACCATTTATCCTTATGCACTGTATTTTGCTTTTGATTTGCAGGCACATGTACTGGCTTACTGTGAATTATAGTTTAGATCAGTCCTTTTCTCTTGGTTCTAATATAATGATTTGGTGCCACTGGATCAAAACCAATCTAAAACAGATCTGACTTCCCTGTTGCAGTCCCTAAGAAAAGTAAGACCACAAGCCTCTGCAGTAGGGACTTTCTTGCCTATCCTACAGTCTATCCTACAGTCCGGAGAATTGATGGACCAGAGGCAGCATGGATTCACCAGGGGAAGATCCTGTCAGACAAATCTGATTGACTTTTTCGACTGGGTAACCAAGGAATTGGATCAAGGAAGAGCGCTAGATGTCATCTACTTGGATTTCAGCAAAGCTTTTGATACGGTTCCGCACAGGAGACTGGTGAATAAAACAAAAAGCTTGGGAGTGAGTGCCGAAGTGGTGACCTGGATTGCAAACTGGTTGACGGACAGAAGACAATGCGTGATGGTAAATGGAACTTTCTCTGAAGAGAGAGCGGTTTTAAGTGGTGTACCGCAAGGATCGGTGTTGGGACCGGTCCTGTTCAATATCTTTGTGAGCGACATTGCGGACGGGATAGAAGGTAAGGTTTGTCTTTTTGCGGACGACACTAAGATCTGCAACAGAGTGGACATGCCGGAAGGAGTGGAGAGAATGAGACGGGATTTAAGGAAGCTGGAAGAGTGGTCGAAGATATGGCAGCTGAAATTCAATGCCAAGAAGTGCAAAGTCATGCATTTGGGGAGTGGAAATCCGAATGAACTGTATTCGATGGGGGGGGAAAGGCTGATGTGCACGGAGCAGGAGAGAGACCTTGGGGTGATAGTGTCTAATGATATGAAGTCGGCGAAACAATGCGACAAGGCGATTGCAAAAGCCAGAAGAATGCTGGGATGCATAGAGAGAGGAATATCGAGTAAGAAAAGGGAAGTGATAATCCCCTTGTACAGGTCCTTGGTGAGGCCTCACCTGGAGTACTGTGTTCAGTTCTGGAGACCGTATCTACAAAGAGACAAGGACAAGTTGGAGGCGGTACAGAGAAGGGCGACCAGGAAGGTGGAGGGTCTTCATCGGTTGACATACGAGGAGAGATTGAAGAATCTAAATATGTACACCCTGGAGGAAAGGAGGAGCAGGGGTGATATGATTCAAACTTTCAGATACTTGAAAAACTTTAACGATCCAAAGACAATGACAAACCTTTTCCAACAGAAAAAAATCAGCAGAACCAGAGGTCACGAGCTGAGGCTCCAAGGAGGAAGACTAAGAACCAATGTCAGGAAGAATTTCTTCACGGAGAGAGTGGTGGATGCCTGGAATGCCCTTCCGGAGGAAGTGGTGAAGTCCAAAACTGTGAAGCACTTCAAAGGGGCATGGGATAAATATTGTGGATCCATCAGGTCCAGAGGACGCATATAAAGAGCAGGTAGTAAAATACTGCATGGAGCGGCAGTAGCCACAGAGGCATTCACGGAGCGGGATGCCAGTGGCCAGTGGTAGGTGTCCACCTTCATGGAGCGGAAGGATGTAGGGCTGTCATCTCCCAATTAAATAAAAAACAAAAACAAAAAACAAAACAGGGATGGGATCCATCAGGTCTAGAGGACACATATAAAGAGCAGGTAGTAAAATACTGCACGGAGCGGCAGTAGCCACAGAGGCATTCACGGAGCGGGATGCCAGTGGCCAGTGGTAGGTGTCCATATAAAGAGCAGGTAGTAAAATACTGCACAGAGCGGCAGTAGCCACAGAGGCATTCACGGAGCGGGATGCCAGTGGCCAGTGGTAGGTGTCCACCTTCACGGAGCGGAAGGATGGAGGGCTGTCATCTCCCAATTAAATAAATAATAAAAAAACCCAGGGATGGGATCCATCAGTTCTAGAGGACGCATATAAAGAGCAGGTAGTAAAACACTGCATGGAGCGGCAGTAGCCACAGAGGCATTAACGGAGCGGGATGCCAGTGGCCGGTGGTAGGTGTCCACCTTCACAGAGTAGAAGGATGAAGGGCATCCATCTCCCAATTAAAAAAAGAAAAGAAAAAAAGAAAAAAAAACAGGGATGGGTTCATGGGCTTATAGGTATTACCAATTATTAGGCTTTTCAATATTTGATGATAGTTAATGTGACTTTCAAGGCATTCTTCACTTTCGGTGCATGTCCGGCATGACTCCTTGCTTCAATGACAGGGGAAAAGAAAAACTGATACTTCACACATTTCCAGCATTGCCCTCTGCTTCATGGCAGAGAGCTATGCTGCCGCTTACCCAACTAATCAAACTTAATATTTCACTTGGAAGCAGCTCCAGCACTGCTCTCTACATTAATGGTGGGGGTGAAAAGGGAATTAGAACATAAGGTTACTAAGAGCCAAGAGAAACAGTTAAGTATGAGAACAAATGTGTGAAGCTTGCTGGGCAGACTGGATGGACCGGTTGGTCTTCTTCTGCCGTCATTTCTATGTTTCTATATCCTGGCAATCTACAGCCAGTTGACAATTCCAAGGTACCTATTTTTTATTTGCCAATCCCGTAATTTGATTTTTGGTACTATTCTAATCCGTGATGCGGTTTTTTTACTGTAAAGCTGCAACTGACCGTTTATATGCTGCTATGCTAATTTACTGTAAACCGCTTTGATTGAATTTCATATTCAAAAAGGCAGGTAATAAATCCAAATATAAATAGGTGCCTATAGTTAGCTGCTCTATGAGGGAATATTTCACTCCTATGGATCTACCTGGCGAGATTTGCTTGAAAATCCAGCCCTATGTGGTAGAATATGCAAACAGAGATGCCAGCATGCGAAAGACTTCTTAAAACAAAGAATGACATGGGCTTGAGCTGCCAGCTGACATACATTGAACTAGAGAGATTTAGTTGTCAGACAGAGCTGAACAATAGATTTTTAACTATAATGAAGGATTATTGTTCATAATATAAGAAGGAACAAATCATCATTTCTTTCATTCTGTAAAAATCCTCCTCCTGTTCTTTATTTGGGGGGGGGGGGGGCTCTGAAGATTTCTCCTACTTCTGTTGGGCTCCAGAACCAAGAACTTACCTTTGCTGCTACCCATTGAGGGTTTCCCCTATTCTATAACCTTGCACTTAGCCACACACTGCAACTTCTGCAGGTACCTAGTACACATGCACCCAATGTCTGAGAGTCTCTTCCTTCCACAGCTTCCTCAGCTATGGCTGGCATGAGGAGTGAAAGCTGGGCCTGAAAACAAAACCAAGATCTGCTGTATGGTAATGCCCAACACTTGCCACTGAGCTACTGAGCTTATGATTGCCACTGAGCCAAGTCATAAGGACCAGGCTGATCCATTCCTGGTTTTATCTTATTGCTTGCATAGCCTCATTGTCTCGTTGAGGTCGCTAAGAAAATCAGAACTACAACTCCCTGTATGCAATGGGGCAAAACTAGAACTGGCTTGGCCTGTTACTTGTGCATGGAGCCAGGGAGCAAGCCTAAGTAAGCTGGCCCTCCTCCTATTCTCAAGAAGATGTGGCAGGTATGATCCAGGATATTAAAGACATACTATATAATATCACCATGGTGAAAATCTCTGTATCCTTGGTCTTGCCTTTGTATGTTAAGGCATATTCATCATAGTTGGTCTCCACCACACGGATATCATACTCATTCCCCCAGCCTACACAGGATGCAAAAAAAAAAAGGTATTAAGCCTAGAAGAGGAAAAAAGATAGTGGAAAGCACACACAAAAGAATCTGCAATCGATTATTAAACCTAGACATTTAGATTCATTTTAATTCATTGGTTGAAATCAGATCAAGTGATCTACTACACAGTAGCTTTTATTCTGGAAAACCGTGAAAGAATGACTGAAAGAGCTAAGGCAATATTCCACTGAAAATCATTGATAAAATCAAACTCCAAAGGAATTTTGCTCATATGTGGAAACAAAAAGGAAAACACCAGGAGGACCTTTTCAAAATGTAGCTAATACTGACGATTTCAGATTTTGATTGATCTGGTCTTTCTGCCAAAAGTTAGCACTACTATGTTAAGACGATTATATTTCTGTGGGTGTTAAGAACAAGGCTGATAAAGTGATATATTTAATCCTTATGGTCCTGAGTTTGCACAGAGTGCTTCTTTTGTTGGATCATGATTTTTATAAATGCTAGTATTATGTCTGGGAGGACAATTTCGAAAGCGATTTACCTGCATTAATCGGTTGTCCGAAAATTGATCTCTTTCAATGTGGCTAAAAGTCTTTGTTCCACAATGCACAGACTTTCTGCCACATTGAAAGCTCGTCTTCTCGGGGGCGTGTTTAAGTGTGGGGAAGAATGGCATGCTTGCAAATTGCATTTTAAATCTTGGCATGTACTTTTCTACCTGCAGAAAGAGCAGGTGCAAGTGATCACACGTACTATGTATTCCCATGGCAAGTTCCAAAGTGAAAGTATGCGTGTACTTTCGCTTTGAGAATTGGTGCAAAACTCATAGGTAAAAAGTACATGTGGTCTTTGTCTCAATGTGGACAGTTTAAACATTTTCCCCTTTATATGTTCTCGATCCTGCCATCCAGTAAAGTAGGAGCCATTGTTCTGTGCTGGATAGTGTGTGTGATCTGGTGGAGCCAGTCTGGCAGAGAGTAATCCATGGCCATGTTCTGCCTCTTAACCAGTGGCAGCACTTACGTAAGCTGGTGGCCCGGAAGCGGCCTGGCTGTTCCGTCCTGAAGAGCGTCTTAGTTTTCACCTTTTGCTGGCCATCTCTGGAATTGGGAGGGGGAGGGAGGAAGAAAAACACACTCTTGTGTAGATGTGCTCATAGCTTCATTAAAGCAGCAATACAAAAAAACATGGAATACGAGACAGATAAGGACCAATATGTGTCTAGTCTAGCCAAAGTGTAACCTCCTCCGTCTTCACAGTGGGGCACATTTCAGAGATTGCTGAGCACCATGAACTCATTGCAACATCTGGAAAAAATATGGACTCAATCAAAAAGGAGGCAGGATAATCTGTATGACCCAGGAATCAAATGCAAAATCACTCAAAGAGCAATCAACACACTATGAGTTGTGTTCCAAAACAAAAAGTAGTTTTACTGAAGCCAAAATTAGTCCAATAGTACTTGGGGGTAACCTGCAGGGAGTTGCAGTTACTGCCCTTAACAGAACACATGGAGTACCCTGTATGGAATGGCAGTTATTACCATAAGCAACTTGATTTCCAGAGTGGATGGACCATTTGGTCTTTATCTGCCATCATTACTATGTTTATGTTACAAAATAAATAAAGCAGGATAATAAATGTTAACATCCAGAAAAAACAAGAAACTGTAGCTTTTGGTCACACAAACCGGAACCCACAGCCCTGTTATGTTCTCAACCCACTAAAGCAGGACTTTGGGATCTCTTCTGGTTCTCCAAAATGTGCTCTCTTCCTCAGAACCCTCTGAAGCTAAAAAAAAATCCACTTTTCCTACTCTGAAACAAATCCTTAATATCTTGGCATTGGGTGCAATCAGAATAATTCCCTCTCCCCAAGACCTGAGGTTAGAACCTTTCTGAATTGCAATCCTTACCAGAAAAGAAGAGAGAGGACGCTTCTCTGGTTGGATGAAAAAGGCAGCTGTCTTCTCCCTCCCTGGAGCCCTGAAAAGCTGCTTCTCTCTACTCCCTGGAAGCCATCTCTAACTCTTCCCATTGAGACACCCAGGCCCAGATTTCGGCATAGGCAACTACTTAGGTCACCAAACTTTGAAAGCCCCAAATACCAAAGTCAAAGCGAAGCGTGCTTTAGGGTCATGTGCTGGAGCCACTTGAAATGGGAGCTATAGTGGCCCACTGGTCCCTCTCCCCAGTCTCTGATCTCCATGAAGGACTCCGCCGCTCTCTGGTCCTGCCTATTGGGTGTCAAAGTCTTGAATCTGGCTCTGGAGTCATCTACTGTATATAATCTCAGAATACTGACCTGCCCTTTAGAGGATGTACCCTTCTATTGATCACTAAAATTACTAATACCCCCTGAACGTCCCCTTCCTGGAAATGTCCTTTCTTTTAAAGTATAGTGGGCCTAATCAGCCCTATAAATGTATTTCCTGGTGCATGTCATACCCCATTTGATCTCCAGTTCTTTACAACTAAGGATCCTCTGTGCTTATCCCAAGCTTTCTTGATTTCTGCTAATATTTTTGGTCTCAGTACCTCCTCTGGAAGGCCATTCCATGCATCCACTAATCTTTCCATGAAGGATAGCTTCTGATGTTATTCCTGATTCAAGTTCTGTGGAGCCTTATATCATAACTTCCTCTTTTAGAACTTCCTTTCCACTACAAAAGATTTGCCTCTTATACATTATTTGTATCTTTTTATCTTCAGTGGTCCATGTACTGTATTCAGCCAGCTTAATTTTTTCTTCACTTGAAGATTCATTTTGCACTAACATTATCACCATCATTAACCCTAATAGTGGGGCTAAGGGTAGGTATCATTTTATCCTGGGTGATACGCGACTAGTATGGATGGATTTGTCTTTTTACTTCTTTTCATTCTTAAATAGCGGTGGTCACTTTGCTGAGATTTGGTCTGGGTGTTGTATAATGACATCACCAAGTGAAAGTACTTAGCAATCCAATACTCTATTATTCTCAACCCCTCAGACCTCTACTGATAAAGTTTTCATTTAATTATCAGAATCCTTGATCAACCCAACACAAGATGCTGCTTCTTATTACTCAGATGTGCTTCAAAAAGTATAGAAGAGTAGCACTTAGCCTTGGAAGCCTCAAATGAAGACTCTGAAGCACTCACTCAGCTCTAAAAAATCTTTATTAGACATTAATTCCAAAAATAATCTAAAAACATGAGCTCAGGCAAACCTTGCCTCCACATTTCATGCTGGTGTACTTTATCTAAGATGGGGTTGGCCTACCTGATCTCTTTTGCTGAGTCACTATTATGTGACAGTTTCAATGGATTCCCTGTGGTAGATTGCCAGCTGTGACTGGAGAGCAGTAAAGGGAATCCATGGCCCCTTGGCATAGGAATATAGATAGAGAACTCTGGATCTGTACAACAATGACTTCTAGTGAACATTATATAAGAAATGTCATGCTGGATCAGACCAAGGTCCAATGAGCCCAGCATCCTGTCTATGACAATGGCCAGTTCAGATTATAAGCACCTGACAGATCCCATAAAGTAAATCAATTTCCTCTTACTTCCAAGGATAGCAATAGCTTTCCCTAGTCTACCTGGCTAATAATGTTTTATGGACTTTTTCTCCAGGAACTTGTCCAAACCTCTTTTAAACCCTGTTATGCTAGTTGCCTTGACCACATCCTCTGCCAACAGATTCTACAGCTTAATTTTGTGCTGAGTGAAAAATTAATTTCTACAATTTATTTTAAATCTATTAGTTAGTTTCATGGCATTTTAAAGAGTAAATAACTATTCTTTATTTATCTATTCCACCCAACTCATGATTTTATAAACCTCTATCATATTTCCTCTCAGCTGTCATTTTTCCAAGCTAAGAGCCCTATTCTCTGTAGTTTCTCATCATGAGCCATTCCATGCCCTTTATCATTTTTGTTACCCTCCTCTACACTTTTTCTATTGCTAGAATCCATGGCATCTGGTATGAGAAAATGGATACACCAAGTTGGGACTATGCAGCTGTGATTGTAAGTGAATTAAATATCTAGTGTGAGAATGTGGATATAGCAGGCTGGAGCTGTGATTGGTGCATGGTGTCAATCAGTAGCATCTGGTGTGAGAATGTAGATTTAGCAGGCTGGAACTGTGATTGCTGCATGGTGTCAATCTATGGCTTCTAGTGTGAGAATGTGAAGATAGTAGGCTGTTTCCGTGCAGCAATAATGGGGCACAGTCAGTGAATCCATGGCATCTGTTATGAGAATGTGGCTACAGCAAGCTGGAGCTATGCAGAAGGATTATTCATTCCAGTAGGTGAATGGGAATGCAAACGTGCTGCTTGTGGTAATATTCTTCATAGAATACCTAGAAAGGTATTCTTCAGCCAAGGTTTTCTGCCTAGTTGGGGCAGTGTAAGAACTTGAAGGCTTCCCCATTTAAAGGGGACACTCAAGTCAGCAGATTTATGTCAGCAGCCTCCTTTGGAGTGAGAACTCAAGATATGGACTGTATAGTTTAAATAAATATATTGAAAAGGTGTTTGATAATATATACTGAGTGTTTGTTCAGTGCTAATTGTTTAATGTAGAAGTGCCACTTGATTTAGGAGGCAGTCTCTGAAGTTTATCTTGCACTTGAAAGCAGTGATCTCTGACATGAGAGAGGATTATAGCTCATAAATCAGTTCTCAGAAATCTTCTAACCAAGACAGTTTCAGAACAAACCATGATGAGCAAATATTATGTAAATTTATGCTAACTGTGTTTGTTCATAAAATATAGTAATCAACCTTTGTATGTTAGTGTCGTGTGTTTGCAAGTTGAAAATGAGCTGGCTGCAGTACAATTATGCAGATCTGGATTTTGAAGTTACTCTAGGTGGACATGTATTAAAGATACAGGGCTAAGATGTGTGTGTATGTGGGGAGGGGTGTTGTGAGTGGGGCCTTTTTACTCACCTGGAGAAGGTGGAGGTGACATTCAAATTCCCATCGATGGTGGGGGTAATGATGGTGGTGCACATCTTCAGGTGCTCTTTCTTGTGGTCAAACCATTTGGAATTGGAGGCTAAACCAATGCTGTACCATGTCCCTGTAAACTGGAGATAATCAATAATCATGCTAATATAAATACAACTTTTATCAATATAGTGTCTACAGCATTGTAGAAGATAATTATTATAGTTTCAATGTCCCTACCTCAAAAAGCAATGATTCTCAACCCAGTCTACTGGGATCCTCCAATCAGTCTGCCTCTGTTTTATGCAAATCGATCTTATGTATATTCATTGTGGATATCCTGAACCCAGCTGGTTGGGTGTGTCCCAAAACTGGGTTGAAAGCCACTAATCTGGAATGCTTAGCCAGCCCAAAGTACAAAATTAGGGTTACCAGCTAGCTCCAGGTTTTTTCAGGACAAGGTATCACCCCCACTGAATGAATTACAAGTCCATGTATGCAAGGAAGTAAAACCAGAAATGGATCAACCTGTCCTGAAAAAATTCAGCCAGTTGGTAAATACCGGTATTTGAAATATTATGCTGGATTCATTTTCTAATGTTATTCAAGTCACTATGGGCCTCATTTTGTATAGTAATATAGTAGATGACAGCAGAAAAATATCAACTGGTCCATCCAGTATGCACAATTATTCCTGTCCCAACTGCAAGGATATATGCCAGCTAGCAGCCATTGAGAGTAATCTCAATGGCTTATCCTTATCTCAATGGCTTATCCTTATCGTGGATAAGGAGATATCTCTCCTTATCCACGATAGATTTTGCTGTTATTTTCATATGTATCCTACCATCACAGACAGATGAGCATACAAGATCCCCTATTTACTTCTCACTGGCATCCTTTAAACACAAAGCTTTATAATAATCTGAATAGCTTATTAGTCTTGTTAACTAACTTTCTTTTCTTTTTAACCATTGTCTTGCTATATTAAATACCCCAAGTTTTTTTCTTCTATATGTTTGTCTTACTAGATTGTAAGCTCCATTGAGCAGGGACTGTCTTTTTGTATGTTTGTATAGTGCTGTGAATGTCGTCTAGTGCTATAGAAATGTTAAGTAGTAGTAGTAGTATAGCTATCAAAAATAGTATTGCAGCTGACCAAACATCTGGCCTCTGAGGTTCTCTACATAGACTGCCAGACAGACCTGGCTTCAGCACTATAGAAAGCAAAGCCTGAATCAGGATAAAGTCTTTTTGTATAACCATATTTTGTTTTGTTAATAGGAAGTTTAATTCTGCTATTTTGTCAATGGTCATAACATAATCATGTTTTCAATGGGGTGAGGTGGCAGGGCATTAATCCCCCATATCATACAGATTCTCAATCTCAGCCAAGAGGTCAAGTAGGGATCATCCATAGCTCATGGCTCAGACCCTAACTTTGGATCTTAGCTAAAGAAAGGCTATAAAACAGCAACTGCCTTCAAGATATGAGCCAGTTCTTATCTGCTTTGATGTCAGTTTACAGTTTTTTAAACCTAATTTTTCCACTGGGTTATCCAATACTTTACAGCAAAGTTGGAGAACAACTATACCTCTCAAGTTATCCCTAGTGAAAAGATACAGACTTGTAATTTAATATGGGTTGATGCATGTATGCGTATACTTTAAATTAGTAGCTGAAATGTACTGTTAAACAGCAATTCAATGGATATACTAATACAGGAATGGGGAGCCTATCCATTCAGTAAAGCAGCAGTTGGATAGTGCTATAAGAGAATGGGAAATCTATCATATCTATTTTTAAATAATGTATGTGTATTTTAATTTTTTTATATGTGTTTTTAAGTTTTTTTAGTTTTATGTTTTAAGTTATGTTTTTTATAATTTATTAATATGAATAAATTATTGTAAACTGCCTAGAAATGGTGATTGGTCTAGAAATGTTTTAAATAAATAGTGAAAGAGTGACCTCCCCTCAGCCTCTATACAAAGTCATTCCTTCTCTTAATCATCTCTTTCATTTCCATTTACTTCAATATTTTCACCTTCCTAAATATTGTAATCACCCTATTATAACTACTGAAGGTCACAAAAATCTTCCTCACTAACTCCTTCCCCTTCAGCCTCAAATGGAAAAGGACATAGCCAGCACACTCTCAGTGCTGTGCGCTTGCACTTCCTTTGTATGTACATCCCTCCGAGCATGAGTAAAAATGTATTGTGTGAGAACCCAAAATTCACAGAAGTGTGTGCAAGTTTCTTGCAATTTTAAATGCACTTTAAAATCAAGACGAAGTATTGCCTAATTACCCCGTGGCTGTGTAGTACCACAAAGTAGACGTGGGTTTGATTCCTAAAACCAGCCACCAAGCTCCTGCCCCTGAAGCTGACAGGGCATGGGGACGCTACAGAAGGCATTAACAACTTCTGAGAAGGAATCACCATTATTACACAGCAGAGACACCAAATCACCGGCTAATGAACAAACGTTTTGGGTTCTGGAAGAAAAGGGCTGTTACTCTAATGGCTGGGTTAGTTGGGAGTCAGAGAGGGAACAGAAATAGGAGAATACCCCAGGAAGCTACATATCATGGTTTATAGCCCAGCCAGGGCAGGTTTGGGCTGAGTTGGAAGCCCAAGATAGTAGGGAGAAAAACAAATACTTTCAGGATCAAAGTGATAATAATCAAGGTTTTAAAACATAAATTAGACATTCTTTGCTGCTAAAATAGAGATGGTGCAGAGATATGTACAGAGCAGACTGAGTATTTAGGGACACTCAGAAGAAAGTTGGACAGGATGAACAAATATCTTTGTTCAGTCTGAAATCAGTATGAAGATGTTTGTGTGGGTATGGGATATACCTGTGGAATGGGGGAAGCTAGTCTAGGTAACCTCATTCTGGAAGCTAATCGAATAGCTTGCAGAATGAGGTTACTTAGACCTGAATAGAGCTGATAGTTGACTCAGGTTGTATATTTATTTTATTTTACAGGGAATGTGCACCTTTGCCAATTGCCAAGCAGGGAACATGTAGCAGATATCATGTACGAAGTACTAGACTAATATCCTACAGACCAATGGAAGCGGAATTATACTTGGATATGGAGACAACATTGTCAGCAATAGCTCCTATAAAATTGAAGGATAGCTATAGAATTTAACGCACACTGAGTTTCACAAGTTATTTACTAAGTGCAGTAAGAGCAGTTTTACCAAACTAAAGCTACACAACAAGGAGCAGAATGTGCCTGGATGGGCTGAAACCTCAAGGTGTCGTAGAGTGAGGTTGCTGGCAGACCAGGAAGCCCACTCACTGTACATGGCACTGAGAGTTACATAAAGCGAGTTCTTACCTTGCCTTCCTCAAAGTTGGGTTGGATGGGGACCTCGGCATATGCCCGGATAGTGCAGAGCAGAAAGAACCCTAGGCTGAGCAGGCCTGCCCTCATTGTCCCAGTTGCTACCTTTCCTTTCACTCCTGACCTGTGATTTCTTAGATCAGAGCAGGACCCTACAGCACAAGCTAACAATCAGCGAGTGAAAATTCCAGAGAATGAGATGTCTATTTAAGACCAGCTGCCAGGAAAAAAAAAGAGCAAAGAGCATCGCAGCATATCACATCACTCAGTGGGATGGTCCCAGCATCCTCATTCCCTGTTGCAGCTGTTGGCTGGTGCCAGAATGGAGAGAGCATGTTCCAGGATACAGAGGAGGAAGATGGGATCTGTTAAAGCACCCATGACCCATGGGCAGTTTCATGAACATGGTAAACAGGGCAATGCTCTACAGTGGGTCCCAGGGGCCCTACAGCAGATTCCCAATGGAGCATGAAGGATGGATGAGGAAGGGGATTCCTCCATCTTGACAATGGTCCTGTGGTTTTCCTGGTCTGGATGCTATGAGGGCTAGGAACAGAGTGAAGGGCAGGGGTCAGAGACAAAAAAAGGGAAGGAAAATAGCAAAACATTAGAAGCTAAACTATATTAATAGTCTGTGTACATCAATGCCCTCAAGAATAGTAACTAAATGAATCAGTTTAAATCTATGAGCAAAATGCACAGCAGCAGTTAAATGTACTGATATACTGTACTACTGCAGCAACTGTATATCAGTATACAGAACAGTATACATCAGCGCAAAGTAATGCATATGGGGAAAAATAACCCATGTTGTAGTTACACAATGTTAGGTTTCATGTTAGGAGTTAACCACCAAGAAAAAAGATCTAGGCATCATAGTGGACAATACTTTGAAATCGTCTGCTCAGTGTGCTGCGGTGGTCAAAAAAGCAAAATGGATGTTAGGAATTATTAAGACGGGAGTAGAGAATAAAATGATGGATGTCATAATGCCTCCTTATTGCTCCATGGTGAGACCGCACCTTAAGTACTGTGTTCAATTCTGGTCACCGCATCTCAAAAAAAGATATAGTTGCACTGGAGAAAGTGCAGAGAAGAGCAACCAAAATGATAACGGGCTGCCCAAGAGGAAAGGCTAAAGAGGTTAGGGCTGTTCAGCTTGGAGAAGAGACGGCTGAGGGGGGATATGATAGAGGTCTACAAAATCAAGAGAGGATTAGAATAGGTAAATGTGAATCGATTGTTTACTCTTTCAGATAAGAGAAGGATTAGAGGGTACTCAATGAAGTTAACAAGTAGCATATTTAAAACAAATTAGAGAGAATTCTTTTTTCACTCAGTTCACAATTAAGCTTGTCAATTTGTTGGTAGAAGATGTGGTTAAAGTAGTTAGCTTAGCTGGGTTTAAAAATGGTTTGGACAAGGTTTCCTAAGTCTTCTCCAGGCTCACCCCCTCTTCTCATGTTCCCTACAGGCTGCTTGTGAGGAGAAGAGCTGGATCAGGAAGAAGAGAGTGGTTCTCTGTAGTAAAATCTTCAGCCAGTCTGTTGCCGCCACCCCCCCCCCCCCCCCCTCCATATTTTTGCTGCCCAAGGCACAGGCTAATTGGCAAATCCAGGCCTGCCTGTGTGAAAGTGTTTGTGTGTGCACATATGTGTCTGTCTGGGGGGGAGGGGGGGGGAGAGCCTGACAGACAGGGCTTTCAAGATGGAGCAGATTGTCTTTGCACCATGCACCTTCCGGGCACCACCTAGTGGCCAAACACAAACATGACAGTGTGACAGATTGACCGACATGACACAAGCCTTTTATATATATATATATAGAAGAGAAGAGAAGCAGGAGCCAGGATGGGTTAAAAAGTGGACAGTAATGGAGGTATGGAAGAAGTAGGTGAGAGGTACATGTGCGTGACAAGGAGAGACAGATTTTAGGGGAGAAATAAGGACAAGGCAGAAATCTGATAACTTAAAAAGTACAGCTTGAAAACTGGCCATAACTTAGTCTCACCCTGATGACCTTGAGCCAGTGGTAACTGCAGTGTCCTACCTCCAAAAATGCAGGCTGTTTGGTTACGAGCAGAAGCTGGCAGGTATTAATTCTCTGAAAATTCCAGTTTGGGTGAATAAACATGAAAAGTCACAAACTCTTTTGATGCAGAAACTGATAATCGCTATCACAAACACATGTGTTTACTCAGCTGTGGGAGAAAGCCAGAACAATCTGTACTCGGGCAACAGTACAATTGTGTTCAAAGCAAAAGGAAGATGGGGCTGGTGGCTTCATGGGAGCAAGGTATAAACATTGCACGAAACCATCGGCCCACATGCTCAGGTGGTGGTGTTCCTGCAATAAAGATGTTGCACGTAAATTGCCCTTTGTAATTCTGCATAATAAGATGTGAGGTGCCTTGGGCCTGCATCAAAAGCATCTCCCCTGGAGAACATTGGTGCCAAGCAAATATTTATGGAAGAATATTGTTTTTTATAAAGCAAGAACAAACTTCTTTCTTTCTGTTTTTGTCATATGGTACCTTCTTCAGACCTCAGCAACTTCCAAGTATAACCCGTTTCCATATAGGTCAACTTTGGTAGCCGCAGAGGAGATGAGTGACACTCTGCAGCCCCAGGATGGGTCTCAGTCTAACAGGGTTCAACATATGGGGACCAGATAATTTCTGAGAGGCCCAAGGGGAGACTTACACAAACTGAAGTTCCACACCTTAGTTGTAGACCCAAAGAAAACACAGTTTATTAAGGGATCCAAAATAATGTCCAAGTTCATAAAACCACAAGCAAAAATATCAGGATTCAGTCCAATTTAAAAAACAATCATGACGAAACAAATAGAAATAAAGGAAAGAATCACAATTTCTATCCACCATGCAAACCTTTCATCTGTTTCCACTTCAGGATCTCAGACCTTGCCTCCCAGGTCTTCAGGGTAATCTCCTCATGTCCTCTACTCTGGACTTCCCCAGTAGACTCACTCCTACTGCTCTCAAGGCTTGAGTCCTTCTGGAAAGGGTCACAATGATCATTTTCCAAACTTCTCTCCCAACAACTTTTTTAAACCTAGGAGGGTGCAAGAAGTTAAACTTGCTCACTTACAACAACTCACTTGTTCACTTTACTACCTACTTAGATTCCTGAGTATGGAATCCCCCAACTCTCCTTTACCTGTACACTCCACTCTTCAAACTGGCTCAACTCAGCTCTTCTCAACTTGTCACCTGTGCCACGTGCAGAAGCACTATTTATACCTACATCCACTCATCTTTCGAGGGGAAAGAAGAAAAAAAACTTTCTTCCTGCATAGCAATTATTTACCGACAGCTCAATACACTCTTAATTGAACTCCCTTGGGAGGAAAAGCACTCCAGAACTCAAATTCCTTTCTAGCAACCTTAGGCAGCGTTACCCCCTCCCCCTACAAGACAAGGATTCATAGAGGAACCATTTTCTACACACTTTGCCAATATAACACAGAAATTAACCACACATACTGTAAAACGGTCACCCAATCTTCTGCATCCAAGATGCCACCCATGGAGCAGTACCATTCCCCCATGGTTTCTGCAACCTGCATAGAAATGCACCCAGAATTCAAAATAGATAACTGCCTCCACCTGTTGATGAAAAGTGATAAGAAAAAAACACATCACATAATACATATGCACACAATATTTTCCTTTGGCCAAGAAAAATATCATGAACCCAATTCACTTAAAAAAAAAACATAAGGCACTTCACCTTTATAGGCCTCAGAGGAAGAGCCCAAAACAGCATCTCAGTAACATTTACCTTTCACAATCTTGTGGCCTGAAATTCACCACTCACAGGAACAATGTGAGCAATGACCCCATCCACAAAGTTGTAAAAATACCACACAACATCCATGATCATACCAACTTTTCAACTATTCCTGTACCCAGATAAAGGACCAAAATGCAATCTTCCTCCAGCTACGTGGGGGACTGGCAAGGACCTCCATTTCTGCTGACGCTTGGAGCTTCTTGCCTTCTTGCCCTCTTGACTAGAGCAGGTCATCATCTTCAGGGAATCTTTTCCCCTAGACAGTTCATATGGTCCATTACTGGCTATCTCTCCATAATACCAGGACTGATACAGCAGAGTTGCTTACTTGTAATAAATGTTCTCCGAGGACAGCAGCATGTTAGTCCTCACACATGGGTGACATCATCAGATTAATCCTGGGGGAATTCTGTGCAAAACAAATTGAAAATTCTGCACACACTTTCTAAATTCTGCAAAATTCTGCACATTTATTTGTCAAAATAACACAATATTTTTTGCAAATTATTATTCTACATTTCAGTGCAATCCAGAATTTTCATTTAAATAATAGTACAGAAAACAAAGAGCCTTCAAGTTTTCTCACTTGAGCCTATATTCATCATTCCGCGGCCAGAAAAGGGGCGGGGGGGGGGCAATAGTGTGCAGCCGCCCCCATTTCACTGGAAAAGGTGATGTTATTTCTGGCGCTACTGCTGGTGATAATGTGTAAAACATTATTGCCCGCAGCAGTACCAGCAGAAAAATATTTCTTACACCACTTTAACCCCACCCCTTTCCCTAATTTAAATCTTACCATCGCGATCCGGTAGTTATCGCGTGCATTAGGGCGTTATCGCGTGTGATAATGCACGCGATAAATGCCCATCGTGTTTTGATGAATGACTCTTTTAGTGATTTCCTTCTGGAAGAAAGTATCAAACTGTACAGAGAATGTTTACCTTCTTCATTTGAGAACCAATCTTCTTTGTGACTCTGAATGATTTTCAAAGTTTCAATAGAAATGGGAACACCAGTTTCTTTCAGGCAATATGCTTAACTGGGGATGGGGGGGGGGGGGGGGGGGGTGGAGGCTTGGAATTTAAATCTTTCAACAATCTGCAACAAGAATCTGACCTGCCATCTGCACCTGCCTAAGGAGGATTTTCACCTCTGCCTTAGGAGGTCAAGAAGAGGTGCTGGTATTCCCCACTGCTCAGCTAAACAGGGACAACAGTGACCTGCCAGAGAAGAATAGAGCAGTATTTTTTGGAGTGAGATTTGTTCTGGTTATTTTGGAATTCTTTTGCCACCAGTCCTTGCCTACTCAGAAAGAAGAGAGATTGTTGGATTTTAGACACTTCTTGGGATTTTTTTACCACCAGGAATGTAAACTTTTGTTTACCATCAGAGAGAAGGACAGATAGGGAGAGCCAAGCCCCATGAGGAGCCTACCTTCTAGCATCTGGAGGTTTGGATCTTGCCAATGCTTTCCACAGGGGCCAGTGCAAGGGTCTGTAGCGCCCTAGGCAGACCAATGTAACACTTTTCAACCAAACCTGAGTAGAAAGTGCCCCGCGTACAGTGGTAGATATATATGGGGCCGGATTTTAAAAGGGTTACGTGCATAAGGTACGTGCGTAACCCTGCGAGCGCCGAGCCTATTTTGCATAGGCTCAGCGGCGCGCGCAAGCCCTGGGACGCACGTAAGTCCCGGGGCTTGCAAAAAGGGGCGGTTGGGGGCGTGGCCAGGGGGCGTGGTGTCGGATCGGGGACGTGTTCGGGGGCATGTGGGCGGTCCAGGGGCATGGCTGAGTGCCCTGACACAGCGGCCTGTGTCGGGGCCTGCCGCGCTGGCGCTGGCGGAGGCAGTAGTAACATTTCGGATAAAGGTAGGGGGGGTCTAGATAGCGCCGGGGGTGGGGGGGGGGTTAGGTAGGGGAAGGTGTGGGGAAGGTGCGGGGGAGTGGAAGGAAAGGAGCAGTGGTTAGAGCAGTGGACTATGAACCAGGAGACCAGCATTTGAGTCCTGCTGTCACTCCTTGTGACCTTGGGCAAGTCATTTTACCCTCATTTTACCCTCATTTTTACCCTCATTTTACCCTCATTTTACCCTCAATTGCCTCAGTTACAAAAATTTAGATTGTAAGCCCTCTGGGGATAGAGAAATACCTACAGTACCTGAATGTAAACCGGTGTGATTTCCCGATTGAGATCAAATGTCGGTATATAAAAATAATAAATAAAAAAAAAATACTAGTTATGGAAGTCTGTTATCACCTTAGGCAGGAACTTAGAGTCATATGCAAGACTACCCTGTCATGAAAAAACTTAGTGTAAGGTGAATAAGTCACTAAGGCCTAGAGCTTGTTGACCCTGCATGCTGAAGGGACTGCCACCAAAAATATCACTTTCCAGGTCAGGTACTTCAGGCCACAGGAGCACAGCAGCTCAAAAGGAGCTTTCATCCAATGAGCTAATACCACATTGAGGTCCCAAGCCAAAGCAGGGGCCCTTAGGGGAGGCTTCAAGTGAAGCAGGCCCCCCATGAAACATATACTGTGGGCTAAACAGAGAAAGGCATACTATCTTCACTATGGTGGCATGTGCCAGTTGCACTCAGATGAACCCTAATGAAGTTGGTCTTCAAGCCAGCTTTGGATAGGTATAGAAGATAATCAAACAGATTTTGTATGTAGCAAAAGAAAGGATCTAGGGCCTTATGCTCACACCACATGAAAAATCTCCTCCACTTCAGTCCATAGGACTTTCTTGTGGAAGGATTTCTAGAAGCCACCAGGACCCGAGACACATCCTCTGAAAGATTGAGCAGTAGTTGGATCAACCTCTCAGCATCCAGGCTATGAATGACAGGGCCTGGAGGTTAGGATGGCTCAACATGCCTCGATTCTGAGTTATGAGATCCAGGGAAGTCCCCAGACTGATTGTTTTCCAGATGCACAACTCTCTCAGGAGTGGAAACCAGATCTGCTTGGCCAATAAGGGGCTATAAGAATCATAGCCCCTTTGTATTCCCCTTTCCCCTCAGACCCATCTCGGGAGGAGATGGGTCTGAGGGGAAACCATCAGAGGCATAGTTGGAGATATCTGTTGAGTCATCCCCCCAGGGGTCATAGGCCTCCTCATCCCCATTGTCATCGACTGGGGATGCAGACCTGTATGCTCGGTCTTCACATAACAGTGCTGGCACCGGTAATACTGGAAGGGGGGCCTAAGACCTCGGTGTTTCAGCTGACCTGGGAGGAGCTTCATCCTCCGAGGAACAGGCCATGATCCCCGGATTGGCAGGGGGAGGTTACAATGCCCCAATGGCACTGACTCCATTCCTTGAACCAACGCCGGCTGGGTCAGTAACACGCCGATGAGTGCGTATAGAGATTCCAGCAGTGGGTCCAAGATGATGGTGCTAGCACTAATGGTTCTACAGCACCAATGCTCCACATCACCCGCTCAACAGCCAACTGCATGCACCTCTCAAGCTCTTCCTTAAACACTGCCAATACCAAAACTGACTGGGTGGGAAGAAGCATGACCAGATCCTCTTCAGAACAGAGAGGAGGATCGATAGCTGGCATCAGGACTGGTGGAGACCATTGCGCACCCCCAGCGTCGATGAAGAACTGACTCTCCTCACCACGGAGTTGCTTCAGGGGCATCACAGCATGAGCTGGTGCATCCCCATGCCCAGCAGCATGCATCGATGGGGACTGATGCCGATGCTTCAGTTTTCTTTGATGCTCGACTTGGTCCTTCCCTGGTGCCGAGACCAAAGAACCCAATGTCCTTGGCCTGGAGGACCACAATGATGGCTGGTCTCCAGTACCCCTATCAGCCAATGACCTTGATGGAACCAATGCCCTGCCGATGTCAATGGCTCAGTGTCGATCGGTGCAACTCCGTGGTCCCTCGATGATGATGCCTCCAATGCCGATGCTTCGGTCTTCCCCAACCCGAAGAGGTGCCCCATCTTATCGAGTTGGAGACAATGTGTATGCTGGGTCATCTAGGCACATTTGTGGCAACTCTGGACTTCATGCAGAGGACACATTCATCATGGGGGTCCGTGATGGACGTAGTCCTGGGACACCAAGGGCATTGCTTAAACCTGGAGGTGGCCATGACGGGACAAAGAAAAGGAACGCAATATCAAACTCAATGGCGATGGCTGTCAATGGCCAGCGGGCACCAACCACACCTGGGGGAATGACACAAAAGGAAACTTACCGAGAAACATTGAAAATCCTAACATGCTAAAGGGAGAACTGAGAGGGACCCTGCATTGATCACTGGCACGGCAAAGAGAAAACTGAAAATATTGTGTGGAAAAGTTTTCAAAAAAACAGGACAAAAATGGGGCAAAAAGAAAGAGGCTCACCAATCTGGAGAGGAACCCCATGTGGACATGTGATATAGGGCATGCTCAATGTGGCCAAGTCAAACTTCTAGAAACTTTGACATAAGTTTTCCGTGTCAGGGCTCCATCTAATGATGTCACACCTGTTTGAGGTATGTTAGTATGCCAGTGTTACAATATTGTGTTATATAATTTTACACTTATTATGGGGGGCTTTCTTTTTGTATACATGTATGCAGTGTACTACTATAGAATAATACTAATTATTTTGAAAAAAAATCTTTTGATTATTGCCCCTGCAAAGTTTAAAAGTCACAGAGAGAAGGAAACCAATTACTGGATTGTAATATATGTTTTATTAACTTACATTAGTTCTATACTAATTCTGATGAAGTTAATGGTGATTCATTCAAGCTTTTCTTTGGGGTAGGTGAGGAGTCAAGGACAACTTTAGCCTTCCACTCATTTCTCTCCTCAGTCTCCACTCTGTCATGCTTGCCTCCCTTTTGCGACGTCGGTGCTGCACTACTTCGCAGGCAGCACTTCCTTGTTCTCACACAGACCCTGTCTATCCTCTCCCCAGCTCCACCATGCTCTAGGTATGTTTTCCGCTGCCTTTTGGTGCAGGCATCACATACGTGATGAGGGCAATGCATGACAACCGACTGCCTGTGCAGGGGGCACACCAGGGTGATCACAGGAGGAGTCTCATGGATGTATTTCTTAGAGCTGCAGGAGAAGACAGAAGATTTTTGTTGGTCTTAAGATATGTTCATGTGTCTGTGTATGTATAATGAACACTTTTCAGATACTATTGCCTAGATAAATCTTATACAGTTTTAAAGACTATTAGAGGAGAACACGGCTTTCATACTTTAGCAAACTATTGTTCCCATGATGCGCTTATCCAGAGTTAAAGTAGTTAGACATGAGCATTCATTCTTAAGAAATAAGGCTTCTCCTTGGCAGTGAAGGCAGGAGGTGAAACTACATGCCACATTGTCATAGGATGTATGGAACTTCATCTTCTCATTGCTAGTACAATGTGCAGATAAGTTTATCAGCTGGCTCCCTATCATAAGGAGCAGGCCAATCCAGTCCTGGTTTTGCTCTCATTGCATGCATGGAACTTTTGTAGTCTTGCATGTTACAGGGAATTAAAGACATTAAAATTACAAATCTATACAGAGTTAAAGCAGACTAGACTAACCTGTTCCTTATGACATGAAGGGCGTGTTGGCAACCCTACATGTAGATATACTACTGAAATCATTGTTTTGTTTTAAATTTTTAGAATGGCCTTGGGAGATGTGTTATCATTGCCCAACGAATCCCATGAGTCTGGGCCTCCATGCTATTTCAAACCCCGTGGATGCATTAGAACAGTGGTTCTCAATCAGGTTTTCAGGATAGCCAGAAAGACTATGCATGAGAAAGATTTTCATGCACTCCCTCCACTGCCTGCAAATTTGGCTCATGCATATTCATTGTGGCTATCCTGAAAACCAGACTGGCTGGGTGGTCCCCAAGGTCTGGGAAGAGAAGCATTGCAGCAAAAAGTCTATTCAAGATGGGTCATGCGGAAAAAAAAAAGATTGACAGTTCTGCACCCTTCATAATAACTAACACACACGACCTCCTTGAAATTTCTGTAACAAGATCTTTCCTCATTCTTCTGGTACCCTTCAAAGCTCACAAGCAGCATACCAACTAAAAGGCATGATCAACATTCTCTGTAAGCTGTATGGAAGTCCAATGTCTGCACTTTAACCACGGCGTACGTTGCAGCCTTCCCACAGTTTGAACTGTGTGAGGCAGGCAGGAACCAAGGGAGTCTGCGGGATCTGTCTGCCCTGCATGGTTCAGACCAGAGTTAAAATGTGGGCAATGTGTTATGGTTAAGCGGTGTTTGGGTGGATTCTTGGGTACTGTGGCAGATGACCATGCCCACAGGGAGGGGCCCCGTGGGGAGCCACAGTACTGGGCTAGACTCAGGACGCACAAACACAGAATTAGATCTTTTATTGTACAGCTTGAGGTATACTACCAGAGGTGGCAGTAGTGAGGTAGTCTGGATGTAGCAGTCTCAAGACCCTCGGCAGAGGGGACCCTTCTTACCCCGTTGGTATAGGGGAATTCCGGTGTAGGTTTCCCAGCAAGGCAATGCTGTGGAGGAGACAGACTGAGAGTTAGATTACTCACTAGATGGTAGCTGTAGGTATGCGATTCCACAAGGCTGAAGTAGATGGTACTGGCACCGAGGCAGGGAGAGCAGGCCCTCGAGGAGCGAGTACCTGATCCCTGTAAGGCACCTGAAATAAAGCAGAGGGCCCCTGAGGAGCGGGTACCCAAGTTAGTCAATACCCCGAAGGGCAGAGGGAGAGCTTCCAGCAGCAGCACGGAAGCAGCACAGTAGCTTAAACAGGATGAATCCGAGTCTTTGCTAACTCAGTGAGCTAGCAATCGAATACAGGCTATATACCCAGATGGCGTGACTTCACTTGAGGGGGACACACCCGAGGTTCACGCCAATGCTGGAATAAAGATGTGGGTGGTGCGCAAGCACCTTAGTAGGTCCTTGGGAGGAGCATGGTGGGAGGCAGCACCATAGCCGGTCCAGGGATGCCGGAGAGGGCGGCTTGCAGATGCGGCGGTAGCCATTTTCCCAAGGTAAGCGGGAGGAGCCGTGAACAAGGTGAGGAAAACGTGGCGAAGCCATCTAGGACTGACGGACGCAACAGTACCCCTCTTCAAAGGGCGCCCTCCAGGCTTCCTACCTAGTCTTGGTTTCTGAGGATGCATTCTGTGAAATAGTTGAAGCAACTCTTTATCCATGATATTAGCCAAAGGTTCCCAAGAGCCATAACTCTCATGACAGGAGGTATTCCCATACTCTGCCTCTTTTTCTTACGTCAAGGATAGCATCTACCTTGTATTCGATGTCTTCTTCTGCATCTCTTGGTGTAGATTCAGGTTGAGAACTCACTAAGGATCAATGGCTTCAATAGTGAGACGTAGAACACATTATGAATCTTCAATGCTGGTGGTAGCTTCAGACTATAGTGAGATTGACTAATCGACGGAGAATGGGAAAGGGTCCAACGAAGCGAGGAGCAAAGCAAGCTGAAGATAGTTTAAGTCTCAAGTGCTTTGTAGATAACCAGATTTTGTCACTAGGCTGAAAATCTGGAGCCTTGCAATGATGAGCATCATATCCTTTCTTTGCTCATTGTCCTGCTTTGAGAAGCATCTCTTTGGTCTGAGTCCATAGTTGTTGAATATCTTTGGCAATAGATTTAGCTGCCGGGGATGACACTGACAGTGGAAGTGGTAGTGGTGGTAATGGTAGTCGTCCGTAGACCACTTCAAATGGTGTTGATCCAGTTGATGTTGCTGGATGAGAGTTGATGGCAAATTCAGCCCAGGGCAACAGTTCAGCCCAATCATTCTGGCGAGTGCCCACGTAGGCACGAATGAACTGCTTGAGAGTCCTATTCATTCTCTCTGTTTGCCCGTTAGACTGTGGATGGTATGCTGAGGTGAAATCAAGAGAAATATCAAACAATGCCTTTCAGAACTTAGCTGTGAATTGGACTCCTCGATCAGAGACTATGTGCTTAGGTATGCCGTGTAGGCAGAAGATGTGCATGATAAAGAGCTTAGCAAGCTCCATGGCTGTGGGTAAGCCAGAGAGAGCCACAAAGTGAGCCATCTTTGAGAACCGATCTACAGTTATTTATTTATTTATTTATTTATTTATTTAACTTTTTTTATACCGGGATTCATGTACATTTTACATATCGTCTCGGTTTACATTGTAACTGAAAAACAGGCATGTGAAATGCAATTACAAAGAACAAGGCATAAAACTTGGATCAGGATACATGGGGAAAAACATGGAACATAATTAAAAGGGGGGGAGAACAAACGCATATTAATATTAAAAGGCGCATAATTTAATATTACTTTACCAAAAATCATGTTATTTTTTACCCAAATCATGTTGTTTCCTCCTGAGAGTGGTAAGTCTACCACAA
This sequence comes from Rhinatrema bivittatum, assembly GCF_901001135.1. Taxonomy (NCBI): domain Eukaryota; kingdom Metazoa; phylum Chordata; class Amphibia; order Gymnophiona; family Rhinatrematidae; genus Rhinatrema; species Rhinatrema bivittatum. Next base: position 137,856,613 of record NC_042622.1, on the reverse strand, counting down.
AGTCTGTAGCAATGTGTGTCCATGGTTCGTCTGGTACTGGCAAGGGTTGGAGTAGGTCCCAAGGACGACGGGGTGGCGTCTTCTGTCTGGCACATTTAGCGCAGGAAGCAATGTAGGAGAATGTGTATTCCTTCATAGTAGGCCACCAGTAAAAAGTTTGCAGTTTAGACAGAGTTCTGCGTTGACCAGGGTGTCCAGCCAGTTTGGAGTCATGAGCCCATGCTAGCAGCTTTTTTCTTAGGTTCTTGGGTATGATGGTTTTACCCGCAAGTACTGAATGAGTAGCTACCAAGATAACTCTTTTTGGGTCAATGATATGCTGTGGTTCATCTGGGATGTCCTCAGAGAAGAAAGAGCGAGATAGGGCATCTGCTCTGATGTTTTTATCTCCAGGGTGATATTTCAGTACAAAGTCGAATCTGTTGAAAAACAGAGACCATCTCACTTGCCAATGGTTTAAGCGCTGTGCATGGCGGAGGTACTCCAGATTTTTATGGTCTGTAAAGACTGTGATCTGATGCTGTGTTCCTTCGAGCCAAGGGCGCCACTCCTTGAATGCCATCTTTATTGCCAGGTGCTCTTTATCTCCTATTCCGTAGTTCTTCTCTGCTGGTGAGAAGCAGCGGGAGAAGAATGAGCATGGGTGTAATGCCTTGGAATCACTGGCCCCTATGCTGACTTCTGAGGCATCGATCTCAATCATGAAGGGCTTGTTTGGATCCAGGTGTCGGAGGCATGGCTTGCTCAAGAAGGCGTCTTTTAATTTCTGGAATGCGGTTATTGTCTCCGTAGACCAATTGGTAACATTGGCACCTTTCTTCGTTATGGCTGTAAGCGGAACAGTGAGTGAAGAGTAGTTCTTGATGAATGTTCTGTAATAGTTGGTGAAACCTAGGAAATGTCTGAGAGCCTTTAGACCAGTGGGTTGAGACCATTTCTTCATGCTCTCCAGCTTCTGTGGGTCCATCTGGAAACCTTGGTTGGAAACAATGTACCCCAAGAAAGGCACTGATTCCTTGTGAAACTCGCACTTAGACAACTTGGCGTATAGATGATTCTTGCGGAGTCTTTGCAGCACTCTTTTAACATCCTCCAGATGAGTGGACATGTCTTGGGAGAATATCAAGATGTCATCTAAGTATACAACGACACATTTGTAGAGGAAGTCCCGTAAAATGTCGTTCATTAAATTTTGGAAGCCAGCCAGGGCATTGCACAGGCCAAAGGGCATCACTAAATATTCAAAATGACTGTCCCGGGTGTTGAAGGCTGTCTTCCATTCATCGCCAGAGCGGATGCGAACTAAGTTGTAGGCTCCCTTAAGATCAAGCTTGGAGAATATCTTGGCTCCCTGTATTCTGTCAAATAGCTCTGAGATAAGCGGCAAGGGGTAATGATCTTTCACAGTTATCTCATTGAGACCCCTGTAATCTATACATGGACGCAGCATATAGGGTATAGGAGCAACCTCCATCAGGCATTTGCCATGGCAATCTGGACCCCAACGTAAAAGCTCCAGAGTGGTCCAATTGAATTGAGGCATATACTGGTGCAGCCACGGTAGCCCCAGTACTAGGGGGTGCATGGCCTTCTCTAAAACAAAGAAGGAGATTGTTTCAGAATGGTGAGCACTGGTCCATAAACATACTGGTTCGGTAAACTGGGTTACTTCATCCGGTAAGGGCTGTCCATGAATTGAAGATAGGAGTAGCGAAGACGTCATGGTGGTAGTGGGAATCCGCAAGTGCTCCACTAATCGTTGTAAGATAAAATTACCTCCTGCCCCTGAATCCACTAGGGCAAGAGTCTGATAATCTAAAGGTCCTCAGATCAAGGATACAGGAAGAGAGAGCAGAGGAGAGGGTGCAGTACGACCTAAGAAGAGTCCTCCCACAGGTTTTAGGTCTGCCAGTTTCCCGGACATATAGGGCATGTTTGAACGGCGTGGCCAGCCTGTCCACAATACATGCACAGCCCTAATTTCTTCCGAGTTCTTTTCTCTTTTGATGTCAGATGGCTGTGGCCTAATTGCATTGGTTCTTCTTCGCCAGCAACTGGACCCGAGGGACCAGGCCTGGGGGTGGACTTGACTCGAGCTTCACCCTGAAGGGGTCTTCTAGGAGTCTTGGTCTCTTGAACCTTGTCAGGAAGTTGGCGATTAATCCTTGTTGCCAACTTCACCAGTTCAGCCAAGGTCTCAGGCATTTCACGAGCAGAGAGCTCATCTTTCAAACGAGAGTTCAGTCCTTCAAAGAAGAGGGTCCTCAGGCATTTAGGGTCCCAATGTAATTCAGACGCCAGTGTCTTGAATTCAATAGCGAAGTCAGTTAAAAGTCTCGTACCTTGCTTCAGGTGAACCAATGAAGATCCTGCAGTAGTAAACCGAGCAAGGTCATCCAAAACTGATTTGAATAGCTCAAGGAATCCATCAAGGTCATGTAGAATAGGATCCTCACGCTCCCACAGCGAAGAGGCCCAAGCCAAAGCTCTTCCGTCTAGATAAGACAAGATATAGGTGATCTTGGCATAAGCTGTGGGGAAATGGCTAGGTTGCAGGGAAAAGTGCATGCAACACTGGTTAAGAAAACCTCTGCATCTCCAAACTTCCCCGAGAAGCGTGTTGGAGGAGTTAGAGGTACAATAGACTTGACCGTCACTTCTGGCGGTGTAACTTCTTTACCTGAGGTGGTGGGTAAGTTCATCTGTGCGTGCAGCTGGTTGAATGCAGCAGTCAAATTCTCCAGTGCATTCTGCTGTTTGGAGATTCGCTGGACCAGCCTGGAATGGCCTGCAATGCGGTGAGCTGAGCCGAATCCATGGAGTTAGCAATCTGTTATGGTTAAGCGGTGGTTGGGTGGATTCTTGGGTACTGTGGCAGATGACCATGCCGACGGGGAGGGGCCCCGAGGGGAGCCACAGTACTGGGCTAGACTCAGGACGCACAAACACAGAATTAGATCTTTTATTGTACAGCTTGAGTATACTACCAGAGGTGGCAGTTGTGAGGTAGTCTGGATGTAGGCAGTCTCGGGACCCTCGGCAGAGGGGACCCTTCTCACCCCGTTGGTATAGGGGAATTCCGGTGTAGGTTTCCCAGCAAGGCAATGCTGTGGAGGAGACAAACTGAGAGTTATATTACTCACTAGATGTAGCTGTAGGTATGCGATTCCACCAGGCTGAAGAAGATGGTACTTGCACTGAGGCAGGGAGAGCAGGCCCTCGAGAAGCGAGAACCTGATCCCTGTAAGGCAGCTGAAATAAAGCAGAGGGCCCCCGAGGAGCGGGTACCCAAGTTAGTCAATACCCCGAAGGGCAGAGGGAGAGCTTCCAGCGGCAGCACGGAAGCGGCACAGTAGCTTAGTCAGGATTAATCCGAGTCTTTGCTAACTCAGTGAGCTAGCAATTGAATGCAGGCTATATACCCGGATGGCGTGACGTCACTTGAGGGGGACGCCCCCGAGGTTCGCGCCAATGCTGGAATAAAGACATGGCACGGGCGCGAGCACCCAAGTAGGTCCTTGGGAGGAGCATGGCGGGAGGCAGCACCATAGCCCTTCCGGGCTTGCAGACGCAGTGGTAGCCATTTTCCCAAGGTAAGCGGGAGGAGCCGTGAACAAGGTGAGGCAAACGGGGCAAAGCCGTCTAGGACTGACGGACGCAACACAATGAAACTTCCATGTAACTTAGAGGGAACATTAGACTGGGTTACTCCAAAAGCAGTGAAAGGTCCACATGCAGAGGGGTTTGCCCAGCAAACCTTTGGAAATAGCCAGACAAACCCTGATGTTTTACATTTCATCCCTTCTCACTGGCTACATTTAGTCTGAAAATTCATCCAGACCAAAAACAGGAAGTGCTGGGGATGTTCCAGGATGTAGTTTTTACTTTTTACAGACAGTGCTACTATCCATTCTAGTTGGACAAATTACCTGGTTATCAGTGTCCAGACAAAAAGCTGTCCTAAAATTACCCAGACAATTTCAGATAGGGTAACTTTAGACCAGATATTCAGCTGGTGCAAATTTGGTCTGAATATCAGTGTAAAGTTAACCGATAGACTTGTCTAGGTAACTTCAACTTGACACGGCTGGCTAAATATGGACCTCTCAGTACATGTCGGGAATCCAGAAGTGAAACTCTGATGGGGGTGGGAGAGGATGGTGTAATGGTTATCCCAGCATGCATTTGTGCTAGCTTGCAAACATGCAGCTGAGGCCACACAAGAAAAAAAATGGATAAATAAATCTGTCTTGTTGATCCAAATAAATGTGAGCAGAGGTGTTATTCAGGGTGATTGTTTGCTCTCCTTGGCATTCAGCCGGCAGGATTAATAATACAGGACAGCCTCAATTCTTTGTGTTACAGATTGTGCAAACAACAGTGGCAGTTGACCATTATTTGGCAGCACCTACTGTTCAAACTCTTTGTCCCTAGAAGTTTTATCTCTTTATTGATTTTTTTTTTTTTTTAGCCCTTTATAACCAGGGCAGAAAGCTCTATAACAGTGATTCAATCCATCTGTCTGCCATCCATCTGGGGGCACAATAATTTCCATGAAAATTCACTGATCAGATCCAAGCTTGGGAAGAAGATGGAGCTTGGGCCTGGAACCTCTGCTATAGAAACTGATCAGGGTGAGGTCATTTTCCAAGGGACATCTTTTGAAAAACGTTAAAAATCCTGGCATAATTAGGTTTTCCAATTGGCCGGTATTTGGATGGCCTGCTGGTTTTAAGGAAGGCTATCAGCTGGCAGGCCTTTAAACAGGCAGTGTAATTGCCATTATTCTGCCTGCCATCAGCCTCTATAGCAGCCTCCTCCTTCCATCCCCAAGAACATTTTTCTCATCCTTTCCTCCACACTAATACCGTTGCCACTGCTCCCCCCCTCCCTGCAGAGTTTTTTGTCTGAATAATCACCCCTTCCCTACAGACCTTTTCTTCTGAAACGGGCCAGTCTTTGGCCTGCTTATGGAGATGGTGGTAGTGATGACAATAGCTAAGCAGCAACAAGTTGTGAAGGTGCGTGGACCTAGGACTGAGCCAGCGATTATTATACTCTAAAGTCCTACCTTCCGCATGGAAGCCAGGAAGAGGAGGGGGCCATGCTCTCAATCCCAGGCCCTCGCACCTTTACAACCTGTTGCTCATGCCACTACCTCCATAGAAGGGCCTAGGACCAGTCCCTACTTCAGAAGAAAAGGTCCCTGAGAGACGAGATGTGGAGAAGAAAAGGTCCGTAGCTAGATGTAAGCTGGTTTGTTGTGGAAGAGAGGGAGAGTTCTTGATGGATAAGAAAAGGAACATGGGGAGGGCAAGGTTATGGATGTGAGGAGGCAGGCAGACTTTTTTAAATTCTTCAAAGTTGGCAACTCTGTGGATCAATGTAGATTTCACTGTCTCTATTGTATTTTAGTGAGGATAGCTTTTCCGAAAGGTACCAGATTGACAGGATTGGAAACCACAGCCCTCCAACTGCCTAAAGAACAGATACAGCATGGGTAGTAACAGTTGTAGAAGCTTCCCTCATACACAATTTCCCCATTAAAGTACATGAATGGCATAAGTGGCAACAGTGCAATTTCCCACACATTCAGTGCACTGCCAAAATGCCTCGCTCAGCCTTGCTCTGGAGGACCTTTAAGTGTAAGAAGTTAATTCTTCAAGTCTGCGCCATCTTTGGTCTCTCTGCTGAGATGGCCAGCTATGGTGCTAAATAGTGCTCAATTGTGATTTGTGGTTCATTGGCAACTGGATTGCAAATGGGTCACCGAACAGTTTTCAGACAGTAATGACTTCTAGTCACTATAGGCTTGACCAGGATTTGAACCAGTGACTTACAGGTAAAAGACTGTGCCAGTTCCTTTGAGTCATCCAACCCCCCCAGATTGCTTCACTGGTAGATTTTATTCATAACACCACCAGACAAAAAATGTGATTATTTTTCTACTTTCTTCCTCTGAAAAGTTCCCCAATGCCTAAAGGCTATCAAGACATTTTTTTCACTATTATGTCTCCTGGGAGTTGTCAGATTTTGGCATGAATTTACCATTGGGCCATAAACGTACAATCTTTTGAGATGGGATGCAACTGTGCAGAGTTATGGGCATGCAGGTTAAGAACTGGGTACATCTACCAATTCTAGTGACTGGGGGAACTGAAATCTTCTTTGCAAAGGAAAACAATCTCTTGTTTATGATAAAAACAGACCATCATGCAAACCCATGCTTCCCAAATACCGGTTGTCAGAACTCACTGCTTCTTTTTGCCAATGCATGGGATGACTATGGAGAACCATCTCCATAAGCGACTCTTCTGTTGGCTCACACCTCGATCCTCCATTGAGTCTCCAGTGCGCCCAGTGGTAGCTCAAGAACAGAGTCACCACACAATAGAATTAAATGCCCACCTCCTTCTTTTGTTGCTCAGCAACCAAGCCCAAATCACAAAGCATTTATGACATCATCGTAATGACTATCTTTGTGGCTAAGCCTTTGCCTTACAGAAACCAACAATAATGTCATAATGCCATTATGTGCGCTGTTTGCCATATTTAGTTGGTGAATAATTAAGAGGCAAAGTTATGCTTGGGTACGGCAGGTGAGTTGGTGGCGCCAGTACAGTTCCCAGCAAGAGGGTAACGTGTCCTATACAAAACCCACTATTTAGAATGGGCATCTTTCTGGTCCCAGCAGAAAGGTCAAGGACCAGACTGAGTTATCTGTTGGTTTGCCTCATTGCTCATTGGTCTTATTTATAGGACCAGCTGTAAATATTGCCTAAGAATAATTGTAAATCTGGCTGACAAAAAGTTGAGTTTGAAAGACAGCCTTGAACATGTCTGAATTAATTTGCCTTTCCCAGAGTAATTCCTGCAACTCAGATACCAGGCACCCTGCTCTCTTCTCTTTTGCTGCAAGGTAGTGTTTGTTTTATGGGGCTCCCTATATTACTGTTAGGGTTGCTATCCTTTATTTTGTTTGTTTGAAAAAAAAATTCTTACACAATGGACACTCCTTTTTTAAATTATACCTCATTTTTTAGCTCCCCTCTGGAGTATCCTCTCCCTCCCTCATTGCAGATTTTAGTGTCTTATGTGGAAAGACAAATCTTTCCTACTAGTTCTGCTATGATATCACATGAAAATATTGAATAGAACGGGAGCCAGGTTTGACATTTGTGGCACTGTTAGTCATCCTCCTATCCTTGGAGTGACCTCTGCTTACCCACTGTCCTGTACCGTATATTAATCAGCTTCTAACCCTAAAGAAAGCCCATACTAACTCATCTGTACACCCTATAAGGCTGTGGTTCGCAATCTTTTTTTCTGTTGGGACATATCCAACAGATGATACATGAGTGGCGCACTGAACACACAACCATCATGGTGCTAAGTGTAAACATATACTCTGCATCCACAGAAATTCCCCGCTTCCCAAACTGGAGGAAAAGTCCACATTTTTAGCCAGCTAGACTAAAGAAAGCTATTGCTATCCCTGGGAGTGAGTAATGGGAATTAGATCTGTTTTATGGGATGGGCCAGGCCCTTGCAACCTGGATTGGCCACTGCTGGGAGACAGGATACCGAGCTCAATGGACCTTAGTCTGACCCAGCATGGCAATTCTTGTGTTTTTAACAATGGGTGCAGAGCTGAACTAGGATATTTTACTGTACAACTCACCATACAAAAAAAGATATTCTGATGCTAGTGTCATCTCAGTTACAGCAACACAAACTCCCTCTACTACCACTAAGACTGATACAAATGCCTACATGAGAGTAAAATACCTCACCTCAGCCATACACACACAGAGCACAGACAGACCAACCTTCACCAAATACAGAATAAAAGACCACAAATTACAAATGTGGAGACAAAAACTGGAATGGAAATCCCAAGAAGCCACTCTGAATGCAAACTAGAAACTGGAGAACTAGAAACATTCCTCCTATACAAAAACAAAAGAAATGCACATTCCCAAAACGGACATTATGGCTCTTGAACCCTGTCACTCCCCCACCATGCCCCCATTATCCTCTCATTTCCTAACTACTCTTACTACTCCCTTTCAGTCATCCTCTGACATGTTCACATCCCCGCAAAACATTCCTGATCCTCCTCGCTGCATCATCTTCCCCATGCTCCCTCTCTCTCCTTCTCAACCTTCTGTGCCTCTCTCCCCCTCCCAGTATACCCCCGACCACCCCTTCCTGGTGAGCATCCCTCTGACCTCCCCTGCTCAGCAGCCCCCTCACCCCCTCTCCTCAGCAGATTCCTGAACCCCTATCTCTTCACATCTCCCTGCCTAGTAGCACCCTTCCCCTTGCCTAACCCCATCTCTTTTTCCCTATCCCTTCCTCTGCCTATAGTACCGACAACCCTTTTCTCCCCCACCCCACCATGCCCAGCAGCCTGCCCAGACCCTTTATTTTCCCCCACCCCAGTCAGCAAACTCCTGAACTCGTCCCCATCCCTCCCTGCCCTAGTAGCACCCATACCCTCTTCTCTCCTCCACACCTCCCTGTCTATCAACACCCACATTTTCTTTTCTTCTTGCTCCCAGACATCTCCAGTCCAGTCCAGTCCAGTCCAAAATCCCCCTTCCTCTTTACTGGCAGCAGATGAGGGCAAGAAGCATCAGGGAAAGGAGGAGAAAGCACTAGCAGCAGAAGCTGGCAGTGGATCTATGCACGTACAGCCTGCACCTCTCTCCCTCATGCTACTGCTGTCTTCTACTTTCAGGCCCTGCAGGTTGAAGAGACCATCAGCAGCGTCACTGTTGGCCCCGGCCGGTAGAGATAAAATTGGTGTTCTGCCTGGCCCAGAAGAGCAGGAATTGGTGATGTCTCGCTCGGATCTGGGTGAAGGATGGAACAGTATCCCACTGGGCCAGGAAGAGACGGAAGCAAGAGCAGCCTCCTGACATGCCCAATAAAGGAGAAATCAGCCAACTCCCGCTCAGACTGATGAGGAGAGAGCAACCTCCTGCTGACCCAGTAACACACCTCCTGGGATTCCCGTATCACACCAGTGTATCCTGACATACCTGTTAAAAACCACTGCTGAGGAGCAGCCCACGGGTAAAATCTATTATGGGCAAAAGAATCCGTTGAAGATGCATTTTTGAAAATTCAAATACATTCCATGTGATATAATTTGAATGCATTTTTATGTATTTAAAAGCCATTCTAATAATTAAAGCAAGATAACATTTTGGATAGTGAAAAACCAGAGCAAATGAGGAAGAAATAGGCCCAAGAAAGTGACCTGTAAATATTCATACCTCAACAGAAGTAACTTTTCTGCTGATTAAGCATTTTTTAAAACTTTGCATAACACCATATTTACACAGAAACAACTAGCTGGGAATTTGGAAAGGGCAGGGTAGTTAAAGTTCAGGGGGAGGTGGAGTTGCATAAACTCTTCAGAGACAAACATAGGCAGGGATTGCAAAACAGCTGTGCCTTTGGGAAAGCAGAGCAGCAGGTGGAGCACAATCTCTGCGCCCCAGTGAGCTGCATTCTCTCTGCCTGCTGTGGGCCAGCATTTGGGTCAGGTCGGCAAGCTGCACCTGGGCCTGAGGCATTGTGCACGGAGCTTTGAAGCCTCAGCTCAAAAACATGAGAACATCCAGTGATAGCAACATTCACAAATTCACTGCAGCAGATAAACAAGTTGAAAGGAAATACGCTCGGAGAGTGTACTCAGAAGTGCGTACAGCATTTTTTTTTTTTTACTAGGATATATGTTATACACAAAGAAGCATTGTCTAGATGGTAGCTATTGCCCCTTATTGGTTCTGTTGCAGCTCGTTCGGTCCTCTGCCTTTGCATACACCGTTTGCTCTTTTACGGCCTCACATTTCTTTCAATGTCACATAGCCTAAATAGTATAAAGCTTTCTCAAACTCTCTCCCTTGCCTTCACCCGCTGCTCTTGCCCAGCCTCATACCTATGTCAGCATTACATTCTGCAGCTAGCGTAGTTGTTAGAGAAGCATCATTCCCTTCATGTATGGCAGTGCTAGGAAGTTGCAGTAATACATAACCCCCCCTCCCCCAATAATATGCCAACCACTGAGACCAATGACCAATAGGCAATCCACCAAGTTTCAGTGACATTCCTCGTGTAGTTTTTGCGTGGTGAGTGGTATCACAGACAGACAAACCGATAGACATGACCAAAACATTATATCACATAAAGCATTTGCTTGCACAAAGAAAATCTAATAAAAAGGACAGACAAGGAAAGACAGAAAGGAGGAGAGAGAAAGAGGAGAAAAAGAGGAGAAAGAGGAACAAGAGAGAAGAGACAAACAGAAAAAAGAAAAGGAGAGGACAAAGAAGAGACACAGAAAAGAGATAAGAGAATAAAAGAGGAAAGCCTAAAGAAGAATTAAATAGAGAAGGCAGGAGAGATAGAGTGAAAAAGTGAGTGAGATAGACTGAAGGAGGAAGAAAGCGTGTGAAGGTGGGACAACGAGATGAAGGAGAGACAGTGGATAAGGAAATAAGGGGAGAGAGCCTTCAGCCATGGAGGTTAAAGGTTTGGTTAAGGTGGCGTCTATATTCTGAGGAGTTCACAAACTCCACATACTGACCTCACCCTCTGGGATCTGGGGAGAATCTCAGGAGTGGGCAGATAGACATCATCTAAACCTTCTCACTTCTTGCACATTGATCTTCATCTTCAGAAAATGTATACAGTTCAAAATTCAATTTATTATTATGGAAACAAATGAAAGAAAAGTCACTAAATGCCATTTCTTTATAGTGCCTTTTTCTCAACTTGTCTCAGCCACCATTAGTGCAGATACATTTCACTCTGACACTCTCCTGTACTCCTTAATAGGTAGGTAAATTTGCAATAAAATATATCAGTGTGTCCTGCAGGTTTCTGTGATACAGACTTGCAGAGGAAAGGTCAGACTGCTGGAACCCGCAATAAAATCTTGAATATATTAGATTCTTCTAGTTCGCAGGATCTTTAATAGACAAATTCTGCTCTCTATATTCCTGATGGCAATGTGTACTGCAGTAGAGAAGAAGTGTATAAGTCACATTGGAGGCAGCGAGGAGATCTTTGATTGGTCATAGGAGCAGTGAGGACTCAGGTCTTCACATAACAGTGGAGGCACTGAGGTCACTCTAAAGTCCTGTTCTTATCCACACATATTACTGCACCTTAGAAATCCTTTTCACAATTTTCATTCTAATTAGTTAGATGATTCTGAAAAATAAAATCAGAGGTTAAGAGCCCAGGGGAAAGGAGAAGGCTGTACATCTTTCAACACAAAGTGTGTTCATAGCCTTACACAGACATATGGCATCAGTCCCATGCTCTAAGCACTTACTATATCTCTTTATAAACATACTTGTATACAGTGTGTTGAAAATATATATATTAACTAACTGCCTCCATGAAATGAGGTAAGAAGCCTGAACATTTTGCAGCAGAATTTAAAGTGACACTCATAAAAACATAAAATCTACCAAGCTGGTTAAAACCTGCTGCGTAACTTTACTTCTGCTACGGAGGACGTGTAGGTAATAAAATAATGATACAGAGATAGATGGGTGGGATTTTAAGGGTTGGGGCTAACAGGAGAGAAGAGAGGCTATTAAACTAGGGGAGTTAGGAAGTCCTATCCCTTACCTGGGAATGAACTGGGAAAACTGGTAATGGCATCAGCGCACGTCTTTTAAAATCCCCCCACTTTTTAAAATTGCGCACGGCCAGGCTATCTTATAACATGCGCGTATATACGCGTGTGTGTTATAAAATGGCCGCATCCCTGGGCAAGGGCCGACAAACATCCACACGTGTGCGCCTGCATGCCTATTTAAAAGTTACCGTCCCTGCCTTAGCAACATCCAGTCTTCCTTACTATTTATTGAGAAAATCATGGAGGCACAATATAAATGTCAACCTCTTGTGCCTATCAGCCACTCGAGGATTCTAAAGACAGGTAGGTTCTGACCATTCAGGTTCATCCGTGGCTTCCAGACACCGATCTGTCACAGATGGTATACTCTGACTTACCATTGAGAATATGAAACTGGTCCGCAGAGTCGCAGAACCCTGTGGACAAACAAGGCACAGAGATTTAGAAGATGCCCCAGGCCAATGGGATAGAATCTCATTTTAAGTAGTGTTCACTTGGACAAGATCTGCTGCAACCTCCATGCTTCCCACCCCCCAGAACCCTCCAAAGCAATCATAGTGGAAGCTCTAAATTCCCCACAAAAATTAGATTTCAGAAATAATTCCTGCTTTCTGTATTAAAAAAATCATAATAGTGATTTGTAAATGATAACCTAAAAATCATCCAAACATGTTGTACAAGAGATTCTAAGATGACACGGGCCTCCCTTTCTGTAGAGCTCATCCTCATCTGAAGATGGGACCTATGTGATCTTGAATATCTTTGCATAATTCTTAGCAGGGGCAATGAAAGGTGTCAGCCTACAACAGATCCAGCTTTCTGGAGGACTGATGCGACTAGTAGAACTCTGCATTACTTACCAATGATGAGGGCAATTTCCAAACTAATTTACCTGGCTGAATTGGCCTGGCTGAAAATTGCCTCCTCGGCCCAACTAAAAGGATGGGCACACCTAGCCAGGTTACAAAGACCACGTGTGCCCTCAGTTGTGCTTAGGTGGGGGGAGTAAAACAGCAGTTATATGTGGCATTTTCAAAAGTATATATGCTATTTTACCTTCCACCTGCCATCCACATAAATAGCATGTGCAAGGAGCACGGATGCTTTCAGCATGTTTACTAACACTAGCTCATTATCAAAGGGAAAGCAGGAGGGTAGTTTTTCTTTGAAGATGAGCTGCAAGAACCCACAGTAAAAGTCCTCATGTATTTGAAAATTGGCCCCTATGAGGATATTTTTCGTGAGTAGCCTAAATTTTCATAAAATTTGTATAACTCCTGCAATAAAGGTAGGGGGGGGGATTTAGATAGGGCAGGGGGTGGGTTAGATAGGGGAAGGGAGGGGAAAGTGGGGGGGAGCGAAAGGAAAGTTCCCTCCGAGGGCCGCTCCGATTTCGGAGCGGCCTCGGAGGGAACGAGGAAAGCCATCGGGCCTCCCCTAGGGCTCGGCGCGCACAAGGTGCACAAGTGTGTGCCCCCTTGCGCGCGCCAACCCTGGATTTTATAACATGCGCGCAGCAGTGCGTGCATGTTATAAAATCGGGTGTACATTTGTGCACGCCGGGTAGCGCGCACAAATGTACCCTGCGCACGTAAGATTAAAAATCTGCCCCAGTCTGAATAGCAAAGTTAACCAGATAAACATCCAACTAAGGCCTGGATTTATCAAAATGCACTAAATATCACATGTGATAGGAAAAGGGGCATGTTTTATGGTAATAGGCTATCTATTGTAAAGTGCACTTTGCACAGGTATTAGTGCAAACTGTGATAACGTTTGTGCACTTTGCAATAAGTGCCAGAATTGTTGTACTTCCTACCTACAATGAGAGAAGAGAGAGAGCAGAGAGAGAGAGAGAGGAGAGAGAGAGAGAGACGACTAGCTATAAGACCCTCATACTAGGTAGGTATTATACCTCTATATGAGGCCCACCTAGCTACTCGAGGTGAAGTTTAGGTATTAGTGTAGGGGTTAGGGGCATTTTGACATTCAGAGTGCAACGTACGAACAGAACAGTGCACTCTTGTGAAGATTTGATGACCTTCGAAGTGGGAAACTCACTCAAAGATGAGATTTGTCAATGTTCTCTCATCCTAGTTTGATATTACCCAGGTAGAAAGTCCATTTGATAAGTGATGGTTAACTTCTGAGTTAGCCAGCTAAATCCTTTGAATATGGACCTGTTAATGTTTGGGTACTTGCCAGGTACTTGTATCCTGCATTGGCCACTTTTGGAAACAGGATGCTAGGCTTGATAGACCCTCAGTCTGACCCAGTAAAGCAACTTGTGATCTTATGTTCATTTCTTTTCAGGGATTTCTATTAGTGTAACTTTCTTGCCATTAATCATTTCTACAAGGAGGATTTGGGGGAGGCACATGGGAAGCAACACAAATGCATTGGCTCCGGGGGCCAGTGATCCTCACTATGCCTCTGACCAAAGAAGCAAGGAGTGGGTTCTTTCCCTCCCTGGGGAATTACTGTATGGCTCAGAAGCAGACGTGCAAGAGTAGGGTGAGTTAACTCTGTGGGGAGCTGTTTTGTGGGCATTCTTGATGTGTGGGGTTCCGGGGAACCTATCACAGATGGAAAGGAGAGGTTTCCTCCTCCCCATAGTGGTGAAGCAGAGAAGCCAGTGGCCAGAGTGTAGAGTGGTGCTGGTCTCTTCCCCAGGAACTACCCAAAAGATGCAGAGCAGGAGGCTCCAAGCGGGGAAGAAACTGAGGTAAAGAGAGGAGTGAGGGGGAAGAAACTGAGGATTTGCCCCCAAACATCCTTGTTCGTGCTATATCCAAGGAAACCAGCATGGAAGGATGGTAATGTGGAGATTTGTAGAAAGAGGTCTAGGACCGCTGTGGGATGTGAATAGCGCCTTGGGAAAAGTGATGGTGTTTTGTGCTGTTCATAGAATGCTTAGCTTATTTATTTGCATGCCCATTGGATGAGAATTTTGGTATATGGGTATGTTGAAGAAACCAGCCCTCCCAAATGGCTGAAGGAGGGACAAGGCAGTGGAGAGGACTCCTTATGGTTAGCCGTAATTGTAATAATTACAGAGTACGAAAGCCCATGATTTTTTTTTGACTTGTTCTTGTCTTGGGAACCACCTTACTATCCATGCAAAAAGTTCTTGGCTAGCTGGATATGCCAGAAAATTAAGTTTTGTTTGGAATTTGATTCAGGTTGTCCATTATTGTCCATCACTGAGCCAAACTGGTTTATGGAAGTAGTGAGAAAACATGGAAGGGAGTGAGGGGACATCCCCCCCCTGTCCATACAGCTAAGAGGAAAAGAGAGTGGAGTGTGGAGCATGCTGTCCCCCATCAGGTCAACTTCACCATCTGCATGATCAGCTTTGAAGAACCCATGCAAAAAGATGGAAGGGAGGAGCCTTATACAATAAGGAATTCCCCCCATCATTGTATGCATCCTGTCAGAGGGTTACAAAATATTATCATAAGCTTTCAAGGCCTCACAAACCTCACAAGACCTCTTCTAAAGACAAAACCGATGTGGTCTCAAGCTTGGGTACTAAAATATTTTACCTTTGAAAGGTATCAGAACCTACAACATTACTAATAACAATAACACACAGAACCATTCCTGCATACCTTCTGGGACACACGTGTTATGGTCTGCACATATGTGCGTGAATCCAAAATAAAACCCCTCACCCAGATCAGAATCATGTCCCTGACATATCCTCCAAATATTGTGTTTCTAGGACACCACAGAGAGAGACATTATTGATGATCTATTAAGAACATAAGAACATAAGAACATGCCATACTGGGTCAGACCAAGGGTCCATCAAGCTCAGCATCCTGTTTCCAACAGTGGCCAATCCAGGCCATAAGAACCTGGCAAGTATCCAAAAACTATTTTACCGTTGCTAGTAATAGCGGTGGTTATTATCTAAGTCAACTTAACTTAAGCCTCTTTCCATTCAGAAAGTAGGCAAAAAAATCACATTCAGGATTCTTTCTATGATTTTAAAATGAGGTTGAATGTCTGCCAGTCTTGACACATCAGTCCTTCAGATGATTGCTATAAGACTTGTTGTTCATGATGTCTTTCTCGTGCTCTGCATGATGGTAATTGCTCAACGTATATATTCAGCAGTTATGATGGAAGGCGCTATGTACTACACACAGGGCCCAATTTTTGAAATGTTTATTATGTATAGCCAAGGTGGAAAAATAGCCCTTATAAAGTAGATCCATGGATTTCATGAACTGAAAGAAGAACAACCCTGGCTCCCCCATCCCAGCCATGCCTTTAACAGCTGGTAACTCACCATACTTAGGGAAATAATAGATAAAGTCCTCACTTATGTTCAGCTCAGCGACACGTTGTTCATATTTTCTGATGATGTCATTATTAACATTGACACTGCGTGCTGGTAAACATAAGTTGAAATAATCATAATTAGAATAGCACTTGGTCAAAGGAGGGGATTGTAACAAAATATATAACCTTCCCATACCTTTTACTGCTCTCATTTTAATATCTCTAGAGAGGGTAATTTCCAAAGCCATTTCTGCATGTAAAACAGTGCTTTATTTATTTGGCATTCCATATATGCCATATTGTTTTTTAATGCTTGGGGCGTGGTACAACAAAGATAAAATAACCCAAATCTCAAACATTCTGGCAAACCTGACAGAGAATCTAATCCAACAACAAAGGGTCATTGTACAGAACAATTTATCCAAAATATAACGTAAACAATCATTAAAACTTAATCCCTCCTACACGATACTGGGCAAATGACCAGGGACTCTTCCCTCTCCCTGTGTCCTTTTCAACATTCATCAACACCCACTGGGGGGGGGGGGTGTAAATATTTTTCTTTTTTTTTTTTTACCTTTTATTTTCATTAGATGTTTATTTTGGTTCATTTTGGTTTTCTGAACCAAAATAAATATCAAAGCAAAAAAAAAAGAAATGGAGGGGACAAGGTTCCACCCTCCTCCATCAAAAACACTCCAGGGCTGCCAAAATAAAACAATTAACATTCCCTCCAGAGCCTTCCCCTCACCCCCGCACCAATTCAGCTTCCCCTATCAGTGGGGTTCCAGCAGTCCAAATGGGGTAAGAGCGAACCCCAGTCATTCCTACCCTGCTAGGTTCCAATTTGAAATTGGTACCCACAGGCTCTGAGGACAACCAGCATCATTCTGAAATCAGGACCTGACAGGGTAGGAGCAACTAGGGATCGCTCCTGCCCCATATGAACTATTGGAACCCCATGGATGGGTAAAGCTGTGGAGGAGGAATTGTTTTATTTTGATGGCAATTGGGTGGGGGGGGGGGGTGGAGTTGGCGGAAACAGGAAACAGAACCAAGTACCAGGAGATGCAGTATGAAATGAGCAACCCAACAAATCTAATTGTTTTTTCTTTTCATTAGACATGTAACAACCAGAGTGTTTTACTGCAGTTTTTAAATGTCCTTTGAAAATGAATGTATAACCCTACTAACCACTCTCAGGGGCTGAGAGAGAGAGAGAACTAATAAAGATAAAACACGATGACTACATACACACCACAGTAAGAGCACACTTTCATACTCAGGGTGGGTAGGTTGGGCAGGGTTTCAATGGTCTGCCTGATGAACTGATGATTAATATTAAATATTGATACTGATTATATTGCTTGAATAATAGTGATTTGAATAATATTGATGAATTGATGATTAAAGCAATCATTAAGAACATAAGAACATGCCGTACTGGGTCAGACCAAGGGTCCATCAAGCCCAGCATCCTGCCTCCAACAGTGGCCAATCCAGGCCACAAGAACCTGGCAAGTACCCAAAAACCAAGTCTCTTCCAAGTTATCGTTGCTAGTAATAGCAGTGGCTATTTTCTAAGTCAACTTAATTAATAGCAGATAATGGACCTCTCCTCCAAGAACTTATCCAATCCTTTTTTAAACACATCTACACTAACTGCACTAACCACATCCTCTGGCAACAAATTCCAGAGTTTAATTGTGCGTTGAGTAAAAAGAACTTTCTACGATTAGTTTTAAATGTGCCACATGCTAACTTCATGGAGTGCCCCTTAGTCTTTCTATTATCCGAAAGAGTAAATAACCGATTCACATCTACCCATTCTAGACTTCTCATGATTTTAAACACATCTATCATATCCCCCCTCAGCCGTCTCTTCTCCAAGCTGAAAAGTCCTAACCTCTTTAGTCTTTCCTCATAGGGGAGCTGTTCCATTCCCCTTATCATTTTGGTCGCCCTTCTCTGTACCTTCTCCATCGCAATTATATCTTTTTTGAGATGCGGCGACCAGAATTGTACACAGTATTCAAGGTGCGGTCTCACCATGGAGCGATACAGAGGCATTATGACATTTTCCGTTTTATTCATCATTCCTTTTCTAATAATTCCCAACATTCTGTTTGCTTTGTTGACTGCCGCAGCACATTGAACCGACGATTTCAATGTGTTTTCCACTATGACGCATAGATCTCTTTCTTGGGTTGTAGCACCTAATATGGAACCCAACATTGTGTAATTATAGCATGGGTTATTTTTCCCTATATGCATCACCTTGCACTTATCCACATTAAATTTCATCTGCCATTTTGATGCCCAATTTTCCAGTCTCACAAGGTCTTCCTGCAATTTATCACAATCTGCTTGTGATTTAACTACTCTGAAGAATTTTGTGTCATCTGCAAATTTGATTATCTCACTTGTCATATTTCTTTCCAGATCATTTATAAATATATTGAAAAAGTAAGTTATCCTACTCTCTGTTTCCTGTCTTTTAGCCAGTTTGCAATCCACGAAGGACATTGCCACCTATCCCATGACTTTTTACTTTTCCTAGAAGCCTCTCATGAGGAACTTTGTCAAACGCCTTCTGAAAATTCAAGTATACTACATCTACCGGTTCACCTTTATCCACATGTTTATTAACTCCTTCAAAAAAGTGAAGCAGATTTGTGAGGCAAGACTTGCCTTGGGTAAAGCCATGCTGACTTTGTTCCATTAAACCATGTCTTTCTATATGTTCTGTGATTTTGATGTTTAGAACACTTTCCACTATTTCCACTATTTTTCCTGGCACTGAAGTCAGGCTAACAGTTAGTCAGCTAGAGTGACTCACTGCTCTCTTGATTAACAAATGTTGGTACCTACTCAAACCAAATCACACTACCTCATCACCTTTCCAAGTTGAGTAACTGAGCTGAACTTTTCAACCTTTTTACTTTAATTGCATCAGTAGCATGGGTTCTTCTTAGTGTTTGGGTAATTGCCAGGTTCTTGTGGCCTGGTTTTGGCCTCTGTTGGAAACAGGATGCTGGGCTTGATGGACCCTTGGTCTGACCCAGCATGGCAATTTCTTATGTTCTTATGTTCTTACTTAGGTATACACTGCTCCTAGCTTATTTCTAGCTTCTGGCTACTTTTTTTTTTTGGGGGGGGGGGGGTTTTGTGTTTTTATTTTTTATTTTTTTTTATACACTCAGTTCTTAAAAGTCTGCAGAACCCTCAGTTCTGCAGACTTTTAAAAATAAACACACTACCTACTGCTTACTAGCTGCCTTATTGACTATTTAAAAATACAGTCTAACTTGTTTATTCACTGCCTTACTGACTATTAAAAGCACAAACACACTAAATAATATTCCCAAATAGTTAACTTTGCCCCAATACTTTTAAAAAGACAATGTCTCAAGCAAAAACTTACTGATTCCTTTCAGTCACCAGCAAGGTGATCCTCTCCTCTCAGTGCTCCCACTGGAAAGACATTCACACAATCACTTTCTCAGACTCAGAGATACAGACACACATACAGTCTCTCTCAGAGACAGAGACACACATACCCACGTTCTCTTAGAGACACATACTGTCACTCTCACTTAGAAATGCAGACATGCATACACAAAGTCACTCTCTCTCAAGATACAAAGACAGACACACACACATATACATACACATTCTGCTGATGTGTTGCTGTTCATGAGCTCAATTAGTGAATGCTCAGCCCCCTCCCCCCCCGCCCCAGTACTGCCACTTTAAGTAAAACTCTTGCTATCAACCCTTCCACAGACTGCAGCACTCCCTCCCTTTCCCATTCCCAGACTTTCTTGGAAACCACCCTCCAGGAGACTCACTGACACCACAGCCAATGCTTGCAGCTCACAAAATGCCAGCAGAATACCTCACAAATGCATATCACAGACAGACCCACACCAAATACAGAATAAAGAGACCATAAAGTATAAATAGAAACTTTCCGAAAAAAACAAACCAGAAACCGCAACAAGCCCAACTGTATTATACAATCAAACAATGGAAAAATAGAAACATCACTCCTTACAAACATCAAGCAATAAAATAAAAAAAGATAAAACATCATTCATAATATTAAAAGCATACTAATGAAAAGAATAAATATGTCAAAACTGTTACGGTCCCGGTCGCAACGGTCACGACCCGGCCCTCACCTCCTTGGTCCCGTTCCGTCTCCGAGAGCCTGCGGCCTGTTTCGCAGCATCCCCACGGGGGGGACTCCGCCGAGAAACCCTTCCTGGATGCCGTCTCCTTAGGCGCGCGCGCAGGAGCCACGCTTATGAAGGCCTTTTCCCACCACTGAAGGCTCCGCCTTACCCCTGACGTCAGACGCTGCGGCCTATGTAAGGCTGCCGCGGACCCCAGAACTTTGCCTTGCAACGGGGTTCCTTGCGGTTCCCAGTTGCTCTGAGCCCCGGAGCGTGCTATTGCGTTAGCAGCTCCGTTCCTGCCTAAAGACTTGCTACGCTTCTGTGTCCAAGTCTTGTCTTTGCTCTTGCCTGGTTCCAGTAACCTGTCCTGCTTCAGTTCCAGCCTGGTTCCAGTACCTGTCCTGCTTCAGTTCCAGCCTGGTTCCAGTACCTGTCCTGCTTCAGTTCCTGCTTGGTCCCAGTAACCTGTCCTGCTTCAGTTCCTGCCTGATTCTGGACCCCTGCCCATCTGCTTCAGCTCCAGCCTCCGTGATCTCCTAAGTTCCAGCGGCCGGGCTCCTACGGGCTCCTCCCGGGGGAGCTCCGGCTTCCAGGGTGAATCCCCTAAGTCCCAAGCGGCTGGACTCCTATGAAACATAGAAACATAGAAATGACGGCAGAAGAAGACCAAACGGCCCATCCAGTCTGCCCAGCAAGCTTCACACATTTTTTTTTCTCATACTTAACTGTTTCTCTTAGCTCTTTGGTTCTATTTCCCTTCCACCCCCACCATTAATGCAGAGAGCAGTGATGGAGCTGCATCCAAGTGAAATATCAAACTTGATTAGTTAGGGGTAGTAACCGCCGCAATAAGCAAGCTACACCCATGCTTATTTGTTTTACCCAGATTGTTATTCAGCCCTTATTGGTTGTTTTTCTTCTCCCCTGCCGTTGAAGCAGGGAGCTATGCTGGATATGCGTGAAGTATCAGTTTTTCTTCTCCCCTGCCATTGAAGCAGAGAGCAATGCTGGATATGCGTGAAGTATCAGTTTTTCTTCTCCCCTGCCGTTGAAGCAGAGAGCTATGCTGGATAAGCATGAAGTATCAGTTTTTCTTCTCCCCTGCCGTTGAAGCAGAGAGCTATGCTGGATATGCATTGAAAGTGAAGTATCAGGCTTATTTGGTTTTTCACTATGGGCTCCTCCCGGGGGAGTACCAGCTTCCTGGGTGAAGCTCACCGTCCATTGCCTGCCTGGTATCTGCCTCCCGGCCTGCCCTCAAGCAGAGACTATAGTCCATCTCTCTCCAGTCTCCCACAGGCCGGCCCAAGGGTCCACTAAAATAGCTTATTCACAACAAAAAAAGCCAATGAATATAATACCCAATCATTAAAAACTCACATAAATATTGCAAAACAGCAGACACATGAAATAACACCCAAAAATTAAAACTAATAAGGATTTTAAAAAATCTCCCACTCTCCATACCTGCAATCTTTTAATTTCCAGTCACCCTGAGATTATTGTGGATTGGGGAGAGGAAGGCTGCACAAACTTTATCCTCTCTCTCACACAAATTTACACATGTTCATTCTTTCATACACTCTCCTGCATGCTTTCACACACACACTTTCTCTCTCTCCTTTCACACACATGAAGGCTCTTTCTC
The DNA here is from genome assembly GCF_901001135.1 of Rhinatrema bivittatum. NCBI lineage: Eukaryota > Metazoa > Chordata > Amphibia > Gymnophiona > Rhinatrematidae > Rhinatrema > Rhinatrema bivittatum. The sequence continues at coordinate 137,834,829 of NC_042622.1, read as the reverse complement.
TCACTCATACAGATGCATACTCACACACGCAGGATTTCTTTCTCTCATAAACATGCAGGATTTCACACACACACATGCAAGATCTCTCTCTCTATACAGTGCATTAGTGAAAAATAAAACCTTTACCATTCCTCAAACATCAAACAATAAAATCAAGAAATAAAAAAATAAAAAAATACATAATCATAATAGTAAAACATACCAATAAAAAGAATATTTCAAAAACAGATGCCAAATAGAAGAACTTATAAAAAAAATTTTTTGTTTCCCAAACACCAATAAAATATTTCAAAAAAGCAGACACATCAAAGAACTCCCACAAAATAAAACCATATCAGGGAACTTTTGATTTCCAGTCACCCTGATATTGTCGCAGATTAGTGGGAGTGGGGTGCACAAACTTTCTCCCCTTTCTCATATATAGATAGATAGATAGATATAGATATGCACACACACACGCTTCCTCTCATAAGCACATGCTCCATCTCTCATTAATTGTCACGCACACACTCATGCTCTCCTTCTGATACATATGCTCACTCACACACATGCTCTGCCCTCTCATACACACACACTCATGCTCACACACATATACACTCCCTTACTCACACATGTGTGCACACACACACACACACACATGCCTCCTCTCACAAGCTCCTTCCCTCACACAATGCTCGTATGATCCCTCTCTGACATACATGCTTACACAAAAACATGAGTAGAGACCCCTTGGTGTCTCCACTAGATATCTCTAGTCCCAGCCCTTGGGTAGTCAGCTGCAGAGGGACAAACCATTCATTACAGCATCTCCCCCAGAGTTTGTCTGGAACTGGACGTCCCTTAGGCAAGGAGGGGGCTAGTTTAGGAGAGAGTAGGTCAGGTGTAGGGAAGCTTGTGTATCATGTGTGCTCTCTGAGTTAGGCCCCCAGTCTGACAAAGAAGAAGAGAGGCACAGGCCTTGCTAGTTCCTGTAATAGGGCTGGAAGGAAGAGGGGTATTTAAGAAGCTTTGTACAGTTTTTCTGGTTTTCTCCATTTTGACCTTTTCCATTCCTGGCAGGCTGAATTCCCTGCACAGGATGGTCAGGAGGGACTGTATACCTTTTCAACCAGCATAAGAGGAGGTTGCAGCATCCAGTATGAGCAGAGATCCTGATTCAAGTTTTGCAGGTTTGTGTTTTTCCATCTTTGGGGAAAGGGAGAATTTTTCTATCCCCTCCTTTTCCCTTGAACTGGAGACTTTTGATAGCTGTTTCCAGCATAGGTCTTTCCCCCTGGGAGGCCAGCTTCTGTCTTTTGAAAAGGAATCACCAAGGGAGAAACATCAGAAGATTCCCAACTGGAGTTTCCAGTCTGGGACATAGGACACTACCAGATGAAGTTCTGGATTCAACATGGACCTCAGGTACTGTGAGAAGGGATTCAGTCACTTTTAGGATTCCCTAGCCACCTTGGGGTAATGATTTTCCTTACCCCTATTCCAAGCCCCTGCCTGAAGGGACATTTCCACAGAATCAGAGAGCATTCGGATCTTGTCTCATGTAAATCTGGAAGTATCTAGACAAAGTGGGGTACATATTCAAAAGACATTTATACGGAAAACGGGAAAGTTATCTGTCTAAATGGCTTAGCGCATTTTTAAAATGCTTACCCAGCTAGAATTTAGCTGGGTAAGTCAGGGCATTCCTGGGGTTTAGTTAGGCATTCCAGGGAGGAGCTGAGTAAGCCAGTTAAGTTAACCGGCTATCGCCGATATTTAGAGTTAGTTGATTAACTTAACCGGCTAACGCTAGACGTGCCATAGGGCAGGTCTAAAGTTAGTCGGATACCACATATCTTTTACAAGGAATTACAGTAAACTTTAATTTGAACACCCCTCCAGTGAGTCCTGCCTGGTTTGTAAGTGTGCCTGCCCCAAAGAGCTACAGTAACACACACTCACACACATGGGAGAACACGTTTGCCTGGGCCAAGAAAGCTAGCCTTCACCCCCACAGAAAGGACCTACACTTTGGGGATACAGGAAAGAGGAATGAGGAGTGTGAAAACAGCCCCAGTTTTAAATTCTTTTATGGCCCTTCAGGATATGTGCCATCCACCAAGAAAGGGTTATACATGCTTATACACCCACATGCACTCCCTCTCTCACATTCATGCTCCCTTGCGCACACAAATACTCACACACACACACATCCTCGCGTCTCCAGCTCTTCTTTGGTCATCTGCCAGCAGCTCGAGCCCTCCTCTTCACTGCAACCCATGGCCTGGCTGCTGGCGGGTTGTTCCCCAATATTTGGGCGCCAGTATCTTGGGATCCACCAGATGGCCCATGGCCTCTTCCCATCTTCAGCCGCCAGAGGGTTGGGATCTACAGGCAGACCCGCGGCCTCTTTGGATCTTCCTCTGCTGAATCAATTTTAGCACCCTCGTGGTTGGCCTGCCCTTGGCAGTGCGGTGAAATGGATGCCAATTGTTTTGGAGGGCACTTTTTGCTGCTCCAAAACTTTGCCACCTGAGGTGGTCGCCTCACCCTGCCTCATTATAGAACCGCCCCTATGCCCCAGATAGTATCTAGCAATGTCTCTGCCCATGGAGATGTCGCACAGAACTGCATAACTTAACTGGGACTTTGTTTCTGAGATGAAATATTTGTCCACTCACCATAGAGTTTGACGGAAATCTTACTCTGCTTCTGGTAGAACAGAATGGAGTAGCTGCTGTAGTCAGTATCAGCCACCACCATATTCAGCTTATTACCATATTCTCGGGCTACAATACAAGAGCAGGGATACCATAACAGAGAAAAACATCTCAGTACTATTGCCAACAATATTAGGTCGCCCGATAGCATGGAGTGGACCCATTGGGGTAAACAGTCCTGCTCCCTCTCTCCTTCCTTCCTTATGGCTGGCAAGAAATGAGCAATGTTTCAGGCCACGCCTGCTTCCTCTATTGGCTGGACTCAGTCCGGGAATTTGAATGGGCAGGGTCCCATGGTTACAAAGGACCTTCTGACACCGTGTGCCCAAGCTGCTGGACTAAATCCAGCCAGCAGAAGTGGCTGGAAGTGCTGCTCTCCTCCTGTTGGTCGAGGAGAGGGAGAGAAAGAGGATTGCAAGGTACAGATAGAGAACATTGTGTGCCCCCATAATAAATGGATGGCCCCCGAAGCCTTCATGCTGCAACCAGCCCTATATGTTAGCCCTATATGTTAGCAGGAGTTTAAGAGTTTATGGGCACAGATACATTCCTAAAAGTAGGATTGTTTGGGTTAACTAGATACACTATCTCTCTCGCACACATGCTACACAGATGTGGCAGACAAAAATCTACTGCTCATCTTTCCTATCACCTCCCTCCTATCATCATCACGGTGCAGCTCTGTAGGGATGTGCATTTGTTTAAAATAAATGCACACAACAGGACGAATGAGGATATTTTTGGTTCGTTCTGAAATGAACGAACCAAAAATGGTCTCTCACAAAAATACCCCAAAATGTTCAGGGGCGCAAAATCCAAAAGGAATGGAGAGATGCCCACTAGCTCCTGCTTTGCCTTCCATAGATTTAAAAAATGACTGTGGCTCAGTAGTTAGTACCAAAGTGACATCACTTGGCAGCTGTCTGAGGTGCAGCCAGGGTTTTTTGTTTTTCAATGTTTATTTTTGGTTCAGTAAATGGACTAGACTGAAAAACATTAAACTGAAAAAAACAACCCCCCCCCCAAACAAAAAAATGAACAGAAACAAAAAATGTTTAGGTTTCACATCCCTACAGTTCTGCCAGTGCACCTCATTCCTGACTTGCAGTGCTGTTCCAATACACAGGCACTGATTTGCCCATGTACCTTACTCCTGACCTGTACCACCCCCTGCTGCTGAAACCCACCCTCCACCATACAAGACACATACCCAACTCTTACTATGTACCTCAGCCTTTTCTTTTTCACTCATGGGCCACTTTGGAGCAGATAGAGATGTTTAAAAAGCAATGGTGCCAGAAGTGGCGAATGAGGGAGCCATGGCCTCCTCCCCAACTTTTTTATAAAAACAAATAAAGCATCCTCCGAGGGCATCACATCTCAGCACCTGTCTGCACCTCCATGCCGCCTGCCGGAGTTCTTTGGCCGTGGCCCCCAGGGGCTTTTATAAAGGTTCTGGTGTTCTTAGAATTATGCTGAGACATTACATACGACATGCTAAATCAAAGATGAAACACTAATACAGTCTGGGAAATAACCTCTGAGATTGTGTGCCCACAGATGCTGGCTCCTCAGGTGCTGTAGCACCCCCGGCATTGGATGGCTATCTGATCTCCCTACTGAATCTCTCTGGCAGCTGAGAGGAGAGACTGAAGGAGCGACGAAGGAGGTAAATCAGACAGGTGTCGACGTTGAGGGGTGCTCAAGCATTCATGGAGCTGAAACCTAGGAATCTTCCTGTTTACAAACCTGTTAAGAGGAATCTCCCCATGACTTTGTCCTGTTGGTATTCTTGCTTAATTTCCCAGCATATACCATCCCTGTGCCGTGTATAAAGAAAAGAAAGCAATTCAGAAGTTTGGAAGTTACACTAAGGTCTATACCACAAGTCACCTTGATATCAAGGCCATCCTTTGCATTAAATAAGGTCTGTAATAAACAGATTTGAACTAAATAAGGCCTTCATACCCTACAACTGGCCTTTTTGTTTCAGGTATATGTACCTAATTTCAAGATCTTGCATCTGATCCCAGTCTTAAAACAATATCTGGTTAGTACCTGCCTTTTTGGAGCATAGGCAACAGAATGGGGTGGGCAACTGGGGCCATGGCCCAACCAACATTTTGCCTCACACAACATCAACAATTAGGGAGCTTGGGGGGCAGGGGCAGTCCACACTAAACAAAAAAGTGTTCTACTGCTCTTGTCTTGGGGCAAAGGTGGCCAACTGTTCTATATCTAAAAAGATACCCTCAGCTTGTTAAAAAAAAAGACCAAAGATATGTATCCAGTCTAATGCATTATGACCAATTTTGCCCTTAACCTCCCAATGGAGGTTATGGGGGAAGAATAACAAATCTCAAGAAAGCCTGGGACAGGCCCAGAGGATCCTGGGCAGCAGAGAAGTGAGGTGAGAACAGGTGAAGATTTAGGGTGTTTAGCATTAGAGTGAGTAGGGAAAATAGACATGATGGACCTCACCAGCCAGACAGACAGCATATTCTGAAGGGCAACCAAAATGATAAAGGGGATGGAACAGCTCCCCTATGAGGAAAGGCTGAAGAGGTTAGGGCTGTTCAGCTTGGAGAAGAGACGGTTGAGGGGGGATATGATAGAGTCTTTAAGATCATGAGAGGTCTTGAACGAGTAGATGTGACTCAGTTATTTACACTTTCGAATAATAGAAGGACTAGGGGGCATTCCATGAAGTTAGCAAGTAGCACATTTAAGACTAATCGGAGAAAAAAAATTTTCACTCAACGCACAATAAAGCTCTGGAATTTGTTACCAAGGATGTGGTTAGTGCAGTTAATGTAGCTGGGTTCAAAAAAGGTTTGGATAAGTTCTTGGAGAAGTCCATTAACGGCTATTAATCAAGTTTACTTAGGGAATAGCCACTGCTATTAATTGCATCAGTAGCATGGGATCTTCTTAGTGTTTGGGTAATTGCCAGGTTCTTGTGGCCTGGTTTGGCCTCTGTTGGAAACAGGATGCTGGGCTTGATGGACCCTTGGTCTGACCCAGCATGGCAATTTCTTTTGTTCTTATGTTCCTTTTTCTGACCACAAGCATTGCAAAAAGAGCAGCATAGGTACTGAAAGTTGTAATCAGAATCTCTGGACAAAACTATTTGTCTTCCACTCAATAAATGTTTTAAAAATCCAAACCTGGGACTTTTCCTATATCTAACTGAGATTATTAATTCAAGTCCAGAGCAAGGTTATATTCCATAAATCTTAAAAGGTAGGATGGTTCATACAGTCTTGAAAAAAAGACAATTTTGATTCAACTGTTCCAACTACCTTTAGGGCTATTTCTAATCCTCCAACTTTATCTAAGGTGCAGAGAAAGTAATTTTAGATCAACTTTCAGATTTCCTTGATAAGACTTTGGTACTTCACCCCAGGCAGTCAGATTTTAGGAAAGGACACAGCAGAGTCTGTGCTGACCACCCTTCTGAATAAGGTCAGACTAAATTTAGATAATGGTAAAGATGCCCTTATGGTTCGCCTCAATATAAGTTCAGCTTTTGACACATTGACCATCAACTACTTCTTTACCGAGTTAGAGAGATTGGAATCCAAGGTGTAGCTTTGAACTAGTTTTCCTTTTTTTTTTTTAATGATAGAAGATACTAGGTTAATTGGGATTCTAATATTTCTCAACAATGTATTTTAACCTGTGGAGTATCTCAGGGATCAATACTTTCTCCCACGCTATTTAATTTATATCTGGCACCCCTGGCTCCTTTGATTCAAAGCCAGGGTTGTTTTTGTTTTTTTTACAGGGATGAGATAAAGATCATTGCTTATTTAGGAGTGAATTTTCAAAGGAGTTAACATGCGTAAAAGTAACATCGTAGCAATTTTCAAAAGCTCATATATGTATGTAAAGTCAGTTTATGCATATAAAACCTTTTGAAAATTCAGCCTTATGGAGTGAATTTTCAAAGGAGTTATGTGTGTAAAAGTAGTAATTTTCAAAAGCCAATTTATGCACATAAAACTGGGTGTAACACACAAAAACCTTTTGAAAATTACCTCCTTAGATTTTACTTGCTCAGATTTGTAAAGTGGCCTTTTCTTTTAAAATGTAAAGTCAATTCTGAAAAGTCTTTCTAGGAAGAAAAATAATTCTAAGTTTTCTCTCCCTCTGATGGCTGGCAAGTGGTTACGATTCTTGGGAGTTAAATTGATTCAAGTCTCACTTTTTCTTATCAAATCTCAAGAGTCATTCAATGTTCTTTTTATTTTCTGTATTTTATTTGATGACTATGGTCATTTCTTGAACTGCAAGATTTGAAAACACCAATATATGCATTAGTTATAAGCCAGCAAGATTACTGCAACTTGCTATATCTACTGGGTCAGATCCTTCAAAATACTGCTGTGGAATTGATTTTTGGAAAGAACAGGTTTGACCATGTAACCTCATTATTATTGCAGCATCTTCACTTGCTGTCAGTTATCTGTAGAATAAGATTTGGGATTTTTTGCCTTACGTTTAAGGCCTTACATTGGGGATTCCCCTCCTATCATGTGAACCTTCTTATTCATAAACAACCTTGTCATGTGCTGCACTCCGCGCAACAGGAGTTATTAAGATTCCCTTCCCCCAAGGAGATTAGGCAAGAAGGTACTTGGGAGGCGAGTTTTTCTTATCAGCTTCCCTTTCTTTGGAAATCCTTGCCTTTAGGGATTTGCCTTGAAATGGGATATTTAGCACCACTTAGCCAGGTAAGTAGGGCTAGGTAACTATGTTCAGCAGCCACCACTTAGCCAGATAATTATTTATCCAGCTAAGCAGATAACTGGATACCTTGGGGGTGAGCATTAGATGGATCAAGGTAGGGCAACTTATCCGGTTATTATATTCAGCTGCCTTATCCGGTTAAGCTAACTGCTTAATAGCAAATCTAAAGTTATTCAGCTATAACTTATCTATAGAAACATAGAAACATAGAAATGACAGCAGAAGAAGACCAAACGGCCCATCCAGTCTGCCCAGCAAGTTTTGCACTTTTTTTTTTCCCTCATACTTATCTTTTACTCTTGGCTCTTAGTAACCAGTAACTTGGAACTGCATCTAAGTGAAATATCTAGTTAGGGGTAGTAACCGCCGCAAAAGCAAGCTACACCCATGCTTATTTGTTTACCCAGGCTATGTAATTCAGTCCTTGTTGGTTGTTGTCTGTATATAGATCCACTTTTCTATCTAGAACTTATCCAGTTATATTCAGCAGAATAGCTGTGCTGCTGATTATCCCTTCCAAGTTATCCGGATAAGTTATAGCCAGATAACTTAGATAAGTGAATATCTTTGGATATTGAACCCACTAAGGCTTGGTTATTTACTCAAGCATTTGATTTATAGTTCTTTTTAGCACAGTTATTTATAGTTGTTTTTAGTATTTTTAGTTTTAATCAGTTTATTTATATGTTATTGTTTGTATTTGTTTGCTAGTGACCCTGTTGTAATTTTTGAGATTTGTATTTAAGCTTTATTTAACATTGGATTTTACAAATTAGAAAAATGATTAAATAAATAAATTAAATAAACTAAACTAAACTATTAGAAGTGATTGATAAAAAGATGTGCAGTTAGCAGTGCCTCTTACTATATTAGAATGGTATCCCTTACATAGAAGGAGACACAACCAAGTGCCAATATTCACAGGATGCTTCTTTAGCTCAAATGTTAGAAGGTTTTGGAAACCAGTGGTTGGTTTGGTGCTTAGTTCCAGCCAGAAGCCATGTCCTCTTGAGTGCTAAGGTAAGTTTCTGAAAAGAGACTTAGAGACATTCCCGGAATTGTTTTGTACCTTTCGGGCTTCCAGTTCAATCAGAGCCGGCCCCTGTTGGGCTATGGCACCATGACAATGCCGCTGAGCCACAGAGCCAACCTCAACTGGTAATGTTTAACATTCAGCATCTAATTTCTGTGCCTATTAATTCTTCAGGACTGCATCAAGCAAAGTGTGCTCATCTATATGTATGCAATTACTTTAGGATCTAAAGCATCAATATTCAAAGGGATCCAACCAGCTACTTAAATAGCTTGCAGCTAAATCTTTCAGGGTGAAAGTTTCCCCATCTGAGCAGCTAAATATAGCCACTCAAATTGTAGGTATTCCAGTGTGTAGGGTTTGGCTGAGGGATGGCAGTTAGCTGGCTAACACCATTTTTGGTGTTAGCCAGCTCCCTTAAGCAGTTATTTCTGAGCTGGCTAAAATCTAAGTAGTCACTTTTAGTGACCATTTTAGTGGCCACCCTCTGAATTGACTCCCTCCTGTTTATATCCTTTTGAAGGTGCAGTCTCCAGAATTGGACACCGTATTCCAAGTGAGGTCTCACCAGGGAGCTATATAGGGGCAATATCACCTCCCTTTTCCTGCTGACCATTCCCCTCCCCAATTAGCCAAGTAGGATTTATCTGGTTATCTTCTAGCTGCATAAAAAGTGGGTGGATCAGGGCGGCACTACTTATCTGGTTAACTTATCTGGTTAACTTATTCAGCGGCATAGCAGCATAGTAATTTATGTGCAGATATGGCTGAATATCAGGCCTAGAGGATCCCTAAGGAAGTATTGAGAATTATAATGCTAAATTAATTGGATGGATGAGCAGACTGGATGGTCCATATAGTCTTTTTGTGTCATATTTCTATGTTTGTAAAAATTAGCCAGGTGCCTTAGCCGCTCAGATGTGGGCTGAACATTGGTCCATATTGAATATTTCACCATTGTGGTTTGAGGTATATGCTGCCTGGCATTCTTATGGAGTATAATTAAACATTTTTATTTTAAGAAATGTTTAAATAAATTTCCTTGTACAGGTAACATATCATACACTGACCACTGACGAGTCAATTACATTATGACCATCACCAAAGCAGGAGAATTAAAATCCTGCTAAAACAAATAACACCCCAGTCCCCAAAAATGGCAAGTCTCTCCAGAGGAAGAAATAACCAGAGCTTTTACATTCATTCTTGTCACAATTACTAGTCAACCCAACACATTACAACCTGGCCACAGCTGGTGGCACATTGTCTACTCCTAGACCCTGTCTAGAAAGTCCCCAGAAATATAAAGTCATTCTCAGGGCACTTACAGCTTCCTGAAAGTGCTGACTGGCAGTTTCTTTTGGGGGGTCATGACTTGAGACACTACAATGGTTGTTCCTTCCAGCTTGTAGCTGTTTTCTTTCAGGTAGTCACATTCTGAGGCAACGCCAATGAGGAACCACTTTCCTGCAAACTAATGAAGACAACGATAACAGGAACAATATTTGGTTTCCTATGTTTCAACCAGAATTAGCAGATCATCAGGGACAAACTGAGCCAGTCCTGGTTTTAGCCCCATTAGATATAACAGGGGTAAAATCAGGACTGACTCAGTCTGCCCCTGCTGATCTGAGAACATTAGTCTGACCTCTGTGGTGAGCAAATTAATGGAATCACTGCCACAACAGAGGGCAGTGCAGTTTTTGGAACCCAATGAATTTTGCCAGAGGCAGGTCTTGTCAGATGAATCTGATTCATTTCTGTGACTGTGTAACCTATGGTTACTAATTGAAATGGTACTCTAGCACCCTTATGGGGTTGTTAATGTTCTGTTTTGTTTTATCTGTGCATGCTCCAACTTTAGTAGAATCACTCTTTGGAGAGCTTGTAAACAGGCAAGATGTCACTCTCCAGCATGCAGCTTTAGAAGATCCCACCTCTCTGTAGAACATTTTTAAGCTCCAGGAAGGATTATAACAACTAATTTAATTGGACTCCTCTGGCTGCGGCATGGAGTAAATCATCTTTTTGTGAGTACCATGAGGTTGCATTAGTCCACTGTTTAGTGAAATCTCAGTTTATATGAGCATAATGTTTGATGTTAGATGATAAAATAGCATCAGATAGAATTTTGGTGCATCAACAGTTTGGGATTTAACTGAACTGTGAACAACTACCTCCTAGCTGAAATCTCTGTGAGTCATTTTAAATATATGCAGGAATATAAACAAGATGGTTGGACTCAATTTAAGTAAATCCTGTGTTTTATTTTGGAATCACACAAGAGTATGGAGTGCAGAGGGACAGGTGAGAGAGGTACATGCAAGGCCTACCCTCTTAAGATATCCTGCCAATTCTGGGAGATAGTGCAGTGCAGATTGTAAAATTGGCACCAGAATGTGGGACTTTTGGATACAAAATTGAATTCTAGGTAGTCTGTGCATTAATTACCTTAGGTTGAAAATGCGGCATGTTAAAATCTAAGATAGCCATGGGGGGTCTGTCATTGTTGGAGTATTAGTGAAAGAAGAAGGTTTACAGAGTCTGCACAAACTGGGAAAGCTCTCTAGAGCAATTGATTCCTCTTTGCATAGAAAGTGAGCCATCATACGGCGCCTATCCGTGTATGCCACATCATTACATATATGTGAGGTAGGGCATTGCCCCCATGCACTAATGAGCACATTTTCAAAGGGGTTATTCACGGAAAAAAATAGGCTATATGCACACAATGTTACAAGCATGGCCTTCGGCTACTGTTATGAACCGAGGGCTTGGAGGCCTTCGGATACTGTTACGAGCGCAGAGGCGCGGTCGTTTCTGAAACAGGAGATGTGAGCCCTTGGACCATGGCAAGACTCGGGGAGGAGCCCCAAGACACACCGCGGGAGGTGAACTGATGTGAGCACGGGTAACAAGGAGCAAGACAAGACTGGAGTGAAAACAAGGAGACGAAAGGTCTGATCCTCTACCGAACCTGTATGCCCCAGGATGACCATCAACACAATGATGATCAATGAACAGTCCTCCGACCGTTCCAAGCCCTTTCGGACCTGCCGCTGGGTAACGGCAAAAGGCGGCAGGCCGGACAGAGGATGAGGGCAGATGGAGTCCTTGGAACATGGAAGACTTTGGATGAAGATTCAGGCGAGGACACTGTAAACATAGGCTCAAGGCATAGGATCAAAGTGCTGAGTCAAGACTGCGATGCAGCGCGCCCAAGACAGTCCACCCGCGGGACTGGTCGCGGACCACGCTGGACTCGAAGCAGACTCTAGGAGTCTGCTTCTGAAGCTGGAACATGGCAAAGATACTGAAGAGGCCTGCACCGGGGTGCGCCCTACACAGTCCACCCGCAGGACTGGTCACGGACCATGCTGGAGCGGAGCAGGTTCGAACAGTCTTTGGCATGGGCGGACGCAAATGCAAGGAGCTCCGAAGACCAGGACAAGATACAAGCTCAGGATTCAGGATTCTCAAGGATTCAAAGACAACTCAGGATTCAAGACTTAGGACTCAAGCAGAAGTCTTCCGGAGGCTTGAACTGCGCAGGAGAAGATGGTCTTGTACAGTGAGGCGCCCTATACAGCCCGCCCATGGGCTGGTCGCAGAACACGACATCGACACACCAGGAAAGTGGACATCAAGGAACCAAGGCATGGAGGCAGAGGTGAAGACAAGGCATCAGGAAGGAACAGCGGACTTCAGGAACATGGAGACATCTGGACATACAGACAAAGGACATCAGGAACCTGAATACATCTGGAGTCATGGACGAAGGGCATCAGGAACATGAAAACAACTGGAGGCACGAACGAAGGACATCAGGAACATGAAGACATCTGGAAGCACAGATGAAGGACATCAGGAACGTGAAGACGAAGCCGTCAAAGCAGGAAAAGACCATGGAGGACCTGGACCAGTCATGAAGCACAGACAACTGTGGAACCCGATCCGAAGGCCAGGAGTGACTGAAGAGGAGCCCTTTTATAGGGCAGACACAGGAAATGAAGACCAACTGGATTCCGGTGGGACCAGGAGCACTTCCTGCTACTGACCCTTTAAATACATTAGAAGAGGCGCGCGCTGGTGCCTAGAGGAAGGCCTGAAGAAGCAGCACCGCGGACAGCAGCAACCAGCTGCACAGGAAGAAACAGAGCAGGGAGGAGCAGGCAGGCTTCCGGACGGCCTCCTGCCGTCCGACGAGGACCCCAACAATGGCATCACGGCTCCATGCCACAGAGAAGAGCCGGATGGTGCCGCCTCCCGCAGGACTCGGTGGTGGATCAGGGCTGCAACAAAGATCACCTCAAACAAATTCCGAAGGACAGATTGGCCAAATCTACTATTGCATCGGCCATCCCTATCCAAGCAATAGTGAGATGCGAACGTGTGGAGAGATCTCCATTTTGCAGCTTTGCAGATCTCCTCCATGGGAACTGCTCACAAGTGGGCCACTGACGCTGCCATGGCTCAGACAGAATGAGCCTTGTTATGGCCCCCAAGATGCAGTCCCGCTTTGACATAACAGAAGGAGACGTAATCTGCTGGCCAATTCAATAGTATCTGTTTGGTAATGGCAATGCTCAACCTACTTCTTTCTAAAGAAACAAAAAGTTGGGTGGGCTGTCTATGGACTCCACTCCAGATACATGTATTATACTGTATCTAAAAAAGGACTGTGTGAATATCCGGATAGCTTCAAAACATAAAGCCATCCCATCCGAAGAGGCTGACGTGTTTGCAGGCTACAGAGGAGCCTCTGAAGTCAAAGATTCTCTGGTTGTGGTAACTGGAGAGAAGAAGCATGGGGCGGGGGGGGGGGGAGAGGGGGCTGCAGGTCACAGCCAATTAAAATCAATACATTCCATTTTCTTTTCTTTTTTTGACCCAGAAGTTTTCTCATGCTCCTTTGGGCCTCCAGCTCAGTCAGAACATGGCTAAGATCTGACACTGTGAATTTTTATTCACAACTACCTGGGGATTTCCCCCTATTTTAGTTCACTCCCAACTTACTTTAGTCCAGTCATTGTACTGATGGTCCTGGGATGGGGGGGGGGGGGGGGCCTTCTACTTAATCACTTATGAATATGAATCTGTAAAGTGAGGGAGGGGGTGCTGCTGTACTCATTGTTATCAGAAGCCCCTGCAGGTATCACTCTGAGGCATAACAAACACATGTACAACACAGACAGCTGAATGGACTCTGGGAAAAAGAATTTAAAAATAGAGGGCATACATATAATTAAAGGTGAACACCTTTCATTAAAATGTAAAACTATAAGAAATAAAAGTATATCAGGATCAAAATGAAAGGAGACTTAGGAATAAAACTAGAAACAAGTAATAGAGCCAAGAAACAGGCAAGTGAATATTTCAAACACTCAATCTGGTACAACTACTATAATGACATTTTGGGGAAAATGGTTTAAAAATTCTGACTCTGTGATTGGTTTTTTGAGGAAACATTCAAAACTTCTTCCTTGGATGTCTTGAAATTGAACTCAGCAAGAGATTATCACAAAAAGGCACGTTTTAATCAAATTTCCACGTATCTTTCCCCAAAGCAAGACAGCCCAGCACACTGCTTATTTTTATACCTGATTCAGGTTAAAGTTTTCCTGTTCCTTGATCTTCCCAATGGGATCTTCTGGAGGCTTGGGGGGTCTTCTTGGTTTCTGGCCCTGGGAGTATGGGAATTGGAAAAGAGTTAGGAAGAGAAGTGCTGCGGACGGCCTCATGCTTTCTAAAGGGCGATGCTCTGCTCCTCTGTCCAGCTGTTTCCCAGCACTGGCCCTCCTGGGTTACTGTGTGACTCTGATGGATGTTTACTTCTTACATGTTTGCAGGCCATGCCAGCAGATGATTGGTTATTCAGCTGTGTTGCTGCTTTTACAGGAAATCTGCAAAGGGTCTAAGGTAAGAGATATTGATCTGTGTACTTACGGTTTGCAAACAGAGAAAAAAATACCTAAAAACTTGTAGCAGCGTTTTGACATAAGCCACCAAAACCCCATATACCCCAAATCTACAGCATTTTCTGCAGATGCCAATGGCACCTGGATCCTCGGGAAAATGTGCAGATTACCAGCAAGACCCTCAGATTCTCCAAGGGAGCTACAAAATCTTTGGGAGAGTATAAATCCCAGTGACACACTCAATGGCAGGATTGCAATCAAACTCCATAGCGCCATAGTATCCTAGTCCTGCTCTTCTGATGCTCATCCTAGTGCAGTCTGGCTCTTGGTATCTTGCAGATTTCATTGGTAATGAGACTTAGAAAACCAGGACTGACCTTGCATCTTCTACTAGCATGGAGCTAGCAGATGGGTCAGCAGCACTGCAAGTGTCAAAAACTTTGAAAGAATATTGACAATTTTAGCCATATGCTCTTCTAAGACTAATGTTCCTTTAAAAGCATTCAAAATTACAAAATGTCTACTTAGGGTGTGACAGAACATTAGAATCAGCTCTTAAAAATACTGTATTATAGTGAAAGAAAAGTCTATTTCTTTATCAGGAACTATTTCCATTTGTGCAGCGTGAGGAGGTGGAGTTGGGTAAAAGTTAGTTACCCGATAATCCAGAAGTGCTTGAAAGACACCTACCTACTCTTCAATAGGATTGTGAACCCTGGTTTCCCTGGTTCCCAGACCACTGCTCTACCAAGTAGCCTAATAAACCAAGAAAACTAGGATTTGAATCCCACTGTTGTGCCTGGTGACCTTGGACAAGTCACTTTATGCTTCCTTGCCTCAGGTACAAATTTAGATTATAATCTCTCTAGAACTAGGGAAATGCCTACAGCACTCGAATGTAACCTGCTTTGAAGTGCCTGAAAAAGTAGACTATAAATCAAAATTTAAAAAAAACAGCTTGTGAAAGCTACTCCTATTCTCAACTACATTGATTAAATATTTGAATGATGCATACAATTCTTGCAAGCTAAAGAGAGGTTGTAGGCCTGCAACATGCAATTTCTTCTTAAGATGAACCTTTGACAGTTTTTTTTGCTGACAGTCATGAACAAACCTGAAGATTGCTACAGCAAAGCTGCAAGTCAGTGGCTTGGTGAACATGGGATATGTTAATAAGCTTGAGTCTTCTGATCCAAGGGGGCGTCACGCATTTAAGTAAACTACAGGAAAAGGTATGAAAATGGGTTCTTGCTGTATTTTGATTAGTAACTTGGGACTAAATTATAACCATTCTGTAGTGAGGAGAAGAGCAAGATAAATTTGGGAGCAGGAAGAAGAATTATGCTTTCTTTAGTCTGCGTAACTGGAGAGGAGAAGGAGATCAATTGTTAAGGAATGGCTTCTATAAATTCAAGGACTTTACTAGCAGACTGAGGTCACAAATTTATTAATCTTTATTCTTCATTATTGTTCATCAATTTTATTTAACATCTAAGTGCTGTAAAAAATCTTCATCCAATTTATCAACTATCAGTAAAGAAGTAGAATTTTTATTGTTTCCTAGTATGATTATTGCTGCTGCAGACTGTGAAGATCATCAGTGCTGTTTACAGGTACTGAAAATGGGCTGGGTATATTGGTAAACGTAAAAGGGCCTTGAAGTTATGCTTCCCCCCACAGGGAGCCCTGGACCTCAGACGTAAAAGCTATCCATTGTAAACTGGTTTCCAGTAAGGTCTATTTTAATTCTATGTGCCTTTGTGGACAGCATCAGGGTTCTATTCCACCCAGGGATTACACTAGAGAAGATATTGGGTCTTGGCAAGAGGCATTTATTTATTTATTTAAAAGATGTTATATACCGTCGTTCATGTTTACATCACAACAGTGTACAAAGACCTCAGAGAGGCCACATACTGTAATTCTGAAGTAGGCAATTTTAGACCTATAGCAGCTGCCATTCCCCATAGATTGAGCCCTTGGGTGCAGGCAGCCACCAGGCCTTAAAAGGTAGCCCACATCTTTTGTTGATTCTAAGACCAGTTACTCCATGATGCAATCATTCATGGTGTCCCAAAACTTAATCTCCTTGTCATGCCTAGATGAGACATTTACCCAATCAATGTTAGGATATTTGAAGTCTCCCATTATTATTGTGCTTCCACACTTAACAACCTGTCTAATCTCTCCTAGCATTTCATTGTTTGTGTAACCCTGGCTAAGGTCACCAGAACGATCTGGAGAGTTAGAATGTTCTCCTCCTGCACACAGTGTTCTGCAAGATGCAAGTTCCTTCCTGGAAGGATGGGCATATGGGAGGTTCACAGAAGTGTGCATCAAGGTTGAGTGATGGAGGGTGCCTTCCCCCAAAGGGGATGGGCTTGAGATGAGGATATAAAAGGTGCTTCTACAAGCACCAATAGGGTGTGAGAGACAAGCAGTGGACAGAGTTGGGCAAAGATTGTAAGAGGATTTCTAGCGCAGAAATCCTATCAGGAGGAAAAGTTGGAGTGAGAATTTTAACTACTTGCGGCCTCCCAAGCTCGGGGAAACCCGAGGAGAAGATACATATAGAGGGTTTTACATTTATAGAAATGCTACCTTCCAGACCTTGGGGGTTAAAGACTGGAGACTGTTTATCATTCAAGAGGATTCTGTTTCTTGAATACTGAACTAGATGATGGGGAAAGCCAACAGTTGCTCAGAAACACATGGTTCGGAATCAGGTATCTTTGAAGGATACTAAGAGAACAGGGAAATTAGGGCATCCCAGGAAAGTGGATGCAATAAATGCCAAAATGGACCAGGTGTCTAAGTAAAGAAGAGAAAGATTTTGAATTACCCTTGTCAACTGATGAGCAGGGTGTTAATACAAACAAAAACCATACTTTGAAATGTCTGTATACAAATGCTAGAAATCTAAAAATAACATGGGAGAATTAGAGAATATATATAACTGAATGAAAAAGTAGATATAATTGGCATCTGGTGGAAGGAGAATAACCAATGGGACACTGTGAAACCAGGGTACAAATTATATCGCAATGATAGGATGGATCAAATTGGTGGAGGGGTGGCACTATATGTGAAAAAGGGCATTGAGTCAAACAGGATATAAATTCTGCAGGAAACAAAATGTAATGTTGAATCTTTATGGATAGAAATTCCAGGTGAAAAGGGGGATAAAATAGCAGTGAGAATGTATTACCATCCACTTGGCAAGAATGAACAGATGCTGAAACACTAAAAGAAATTAGGAAAGCTAACAAAATCAGCAGCACAGTAATAATAGGTGATTTCAATTACCCCAGTATTAACTGGGTAAATGTCACATCAGGGCATTCTAGAGAGGTAAAGTTCCTGGGTGAAATAAATGACTGCTTCATGGAGCAGCTGGTACAAGAACCAACAAGAGGGGAAACTATTTTAGACCTAGTCCTTAGTGAATCACGGGATTCGGTGCGAGAGGTAACAGTGTTGGAGGCACATGGCAATAGTGATCATAACATGATCAAATTTGACTTAATAACTGGAGAGAGAAGCTATAATTGCTAAAAGAACATTTTTCAAGAAATGGAAAAGGGATCCAAATGAAGAAAACAGGAAACAGCATAAGCACTGGCAAGTTAGATCCAAAGCACTGATAAGGAAGGCAAGCTTGCCATGGAAGCAAAAACTCAAAAAGTTATTTCAGATACATTCGAGGAAAAAAGCCTGCGAGGGAGTCATTTGGACCATTAGATGATCAAGTGGTAAAAGGGGCACTTAGGGATGACAAAGCCATAGCAGAGAGACTAAATGAAATCATTACTTCAGTATTCACTAAGGAAGACGTAAGAAAGATTCCTTTTCCAGAAATTATATTCACAGGTGATGATTCAGAAGAAAAGAAACAAATCTCAATGAACTTGGAAGATGTACTAGGGCAAATTGTCAAACTAAAGAGAGGCAACGTAGACCAGATGGTATACATCCCAGAGTGCTGAGAGAATTGAAATAGTGGACTTGCTATTGGAAATTTGCAAGCTATCATTAAAATTGTCTATGGGAGGGTTGCCAATGTAAAACCAAATTTTAAAAAGGAATCAAGGGATGATCCAGGAAACTATAGACCAGTGAGTCTGACATCCATGCCATGCAAAATGGTAGAAACTATCATAAAGAACAAAATTGCTGAATATATAGATAAGTATAGTTTAATGTTACTGATAAATGTTTTGGCACTCTGCTAGTAAGAATTTAACCAAATGTAAATTTACGTGCCTCCCTGTAAACCGTTGTGATGGTGTACCACTAAACGACGATATAGAAAAGATTTTAAATAAATAAATAAATAAATAAATAAATAAATAAAGGGACAAAGTCAACATGGATTTAGCCAAGGGAAGTCTTGCCTCACAAATCTGCTACTTTTTTGAGGGTGTAAATAAACACGTGGATAAAGGTGAGCCTGTTGATATAGTATATCTGGATTTCCAGAAAGCATTTCACAATGCCCCTCATGAGAGACTTATTAGGAAATTAAAATGTCATGGAACAGGGGCAGTGTCCTATTGTGGATTGCCAACTGGTTAAAAGAAAACAAAGAGTAGGGGGCTAAATGGTAAATTTTCCTCGTGGAGAAAGGTAAATAGTAGGGTGCCCCAGGGATCTGTTCTGGGATCACTGCTTTATAATATATTCATAAATGATCTGAAAATGCGAACAAGTGAGGTGATCAAACTTGCTGATGACACAAAATTATTCAAAGTTGTTAAATCACAAAAGGATTGTGAGAAATTGCAAGAGGACCTTGCAAAACTGGGAGACTGGGCATGCAAGGGGCACATGAAATTTAAATTGGACAAGTGCAAAGTGATGCACTTAGGGAAGAGTAACCCAAATTATAGCTCACAATGGAAGATTCCACATTAGGAGTCACCCCTCAGGAAAAGGATCTAGGCATCACCGTTGATTATTTGTTGAAATCTTCTGCTCAGTATGCAGCAGCGGCAGCCAAGAAAGCAAATGGAATGCTAGGAATTATTAGGAAAGGAATGGAGAATAAAACAGAGAACATCATAATGCCTCTGTATTGCTCCATGGTGCGACCTCTTCTTGAGTACTGTGTGCAGTTCTGGACACCACATCTCAAAAAAGATATAGCAGAATTAGAAAAGGTACAGAGAAGGGCAACCAAAATGATAAAGGGGATGGAACGATTCCCCTATGAGGAAAGGCTCAAGAGGTTAGGACTCTTCAGCTTGGAGAAGAGATGGCTGAGGAGAAATATGATAGAGGTTTATAAAATAATGAATGGACTAGAATGAGTTAACATTAATCAGTTGTTTACTCTTTCAAAAAGCACAAAGGCTAGGGGACACACAATGAAGTTACTAGGTAATACAGTATAACTAATAAGAGAAAATATTTTTTTATTCGATGCATAATTAAGCTCCGGAATTTGTTGCCAGAGGATGTGGTGAAAGCTATTAATGTGAGTTTAAAAACAGTTTGGACAAGATCCTGGAGGAAAAGTCCATAAACCATTATTTAGGTGGAATTGCAGATATTCACTGCTTATTCTTAGCATAACCAGATTGGAATCTATCTATCCCTTGAGATCCTGCCAGGTACTTGTGACCTGGATTGACCACTGTTGGAAACTGGGCTTGATGGATCCTCAGTCTGATCCAGTATGGTAAGTCTTATATTCTTATGTTGTACAATTGTGAGTGACTGTATTGTTACTAACTGCCTCTCAAGATTTTTCCTTTGTCTACTTGAACTGTATCTAGATCTTTTTATTGTGGTTGTTTGATATTTGGTAATTTTTTTGACTCTTCAATAAATTCTTGACTTGGAACTACATTTTCTTTTAACATTCTGTTTATTGATGGAACTACATATTAAGGCGTGGAGCCCTGTTTTGAGTAAGTCTCCTTTTGGGCCTCCCGAAGACTTCTGGTCCCCAGTTACTGAACCCTGGTAGACTGTAGCCCTTTCCAGGGCCGCAGTAGTGCTATCACTGCAACCACCGAAGGTGAGACCTGCAAAAAGGGGGTTACTTTTGTTTTACCATCCTCATCAGGTGGGTGGTTGTAAACTCCTAGCAGTAACAGTTGCCATTTGCAGGGTCATCCTGCAACCGGCAGCATTCACCCAACAGTCTCCGGAGCAGCAGGAATGCTGCCAGCGTCACCAATCCTGGGTTTCCCTAAGTGCAAGCAGCACAGCGCTTTATGAAGACCCTGTGGCGGAAACCAGACTGCTGGCGTACAACAATAATGTCACAGGGCTGGCCATAAAGGGCCAAGCCTCGCTTCCTAGCTTTGCCTCAGCCACAGGTCCTCCTGCTTGATTACAGTGCGTATTGCTCCTGTGTTCCTGATCCTGCCTTGACTCGCCCAGCCTGCCCTGCTTTGCCCAGTCCATCTTGCCTCATCCTGTATCTAATTTTCTCTCTCCTGTTTGCCTGGTATTGACCCCTGTTATGGGCCTGGAATACTTTCTTGCCTGCCACCTGCCACTGACCTTTGCTACAGACTTTGTCTACCCCTTGCTTGCTGCCTGCCCTGACTTCTGGTCTTCTCCTGCTATTTGCCTGACTGCTGCCTATCCTGACCTTGGCCCAGCCCCAGACTCTCTTACTCTGTGTGCCTGTGGGACTCTCTCCTAAGTCCTGCTGGCCTCTGGAATCCAAAGGCTCGACCCGCGGGGAATGGGGCTGGTGTAGGTGATGCTGCAGTCTAGTCCCTGTTCAGGGTGTGTTCGCCAGCTGTCGGCATGGGCCTAGTGGGTTTGCCTACTAGGCTGCATCAACCACGCCACAGCACAAGGGTCTACTATTCTTACACACTTACACTAGCACTATATTCCTCCTTGTCATGCATGGAATTTCTATTCATAAAGGTTTCAGGTTGCAGTTTGTTTTTCCTTGATTCTGTGATATCCTTGACATATTATGCCACACCACCACCACGTCTATCTGCTCTGTTATTTTTGATATATTTTGTACCCTTGTATCACTGTGTCCTACTAGTTGTCCTTTATGCACCATGTTTCTGAAATGCCTATTATATTAATATCTTCCTCTGGTGCCATACACTCTGACTCTACCATCTTATTTTTCAGATTTCTGGCATTTGCATACAAACATATAAAAGTGTTCTTTTCCACACCCCTCCTACAAGTAGATGATTCGCATGGTTTCGAATCAGTTTTATCCACTTCCTCCTAGTCATAAAAATTTATTTTCTGTTGTTTAAAGATCACCTTTGTGAATACTACGCTCCTATCCATGTACGCCTGAGTGACTGTCTGTTTTCTCTGTGGGAAGTATACAGGAGAAAACCCCAGAACACCTTAAATAACTGGCTCCAGAGATCTGGCCCGGTCCACTATAAGCCCTGGACCAGGGGTGGTTCCCTAGGAAGAGGGAATAACTAACTGGCATCTGTACTGTAGCATGTGCTGTTTAACATATTCATTAATGATGTGGACAAAGGCATAACAATTGAAGTAATAAAATTTGCAGATGACACAAAATTATTCAAAGCTGTAAAAACAGCAGCGGATTTTGAGGAATTGCAGAAGGGTTGTGAGACCAGGAGAATGAGCATCTAAATGGCAGATTAAATTTAATGTGGACAAGTGCAAGCTGATGCACATAGGGAAAATTATCCCAACTACAGTTACACAATGCTGGGCTCCATATTAGAATTGCCATCCAGGAAAAGGACCATTATACATAATCTGATTCACGATAAAACTTGCTGGCTTTCTTCTACTTTGCACCTCTACACCCCCTCCGGAACACTCGGATCTCAAAATCAACTGTTACTCCAAGTACCTTCCCCAAAAACAACTAGACTAGTCATCACCCGTGAACGAGCTTTCTGTATTGCAGGCTCCATCACTTGGAACACACTTCCCCCTCAAATAAGACTCATTACTGATCCAAAAAACTTTTAAAAAAGCATTAAAATTCCACCTTTTTAAGCCTGCATTCACTGATTTATGTGAAACCTAATTCCCTCACTCTCACTTTACTATCTCTCTTTCGGCTTGTTATACTCCTTTCCATCTACAATTTGTTTTTCTTCTCTTTTCATCACGTATTTTAACTTTAATTGCATTATTTTATTTATTTTATCTGTATGTTCAAATTATTAATTTTATGTATGTTTTATGGTAAACCACCCTGCACTGTGGAGGGTGCAGTGTAGAAGTACATTTTTTAAAAAACAATAAAATAAATACATCTATTGTGCACAATATTTTGAAATGCTCAGCTCAGTGTGTGGCGTCAGTCAAAAAAGGAAATAGAAGATTGGGAATTGTTTAGAAATGATTGGAGAATAAAATGGAGAATATCATATAGTCTCTATATGGACAGCACCTTGAGTAATTCATGACCAGAACTGCACACATCTCAAAAAAATATAGTGGAGCTAGAAAAGATACCGAGAAGAGCAACAAAAATGATAAAGGGGATGGGCTAGCTCCCTTATAAACAAGTTAGGACTCTTCAACTTGGAGAAGAGATGACAGAGAGGGGGATATGATAGAAGGTTTATAAAAACATGAATGGGGTGAGTAAATAAGGGATAGTTATTTACCCTTTCAAATAATAATAAAGCAAGGGGACACTCCATGAAACTAATAAACAGCAGATTTAAAACTAATCATGAAGTATTTATTTATTTATTTTATTTAAAGCTTTTATATATCGAAGCTCGTATGTACATCACATCGGTTTACAAAGAACGGATAGAGAGGAAGAAGGAGGAAAAGGTGGAGTAGAAGTTACATTAAACAAAATAACTAGTTATATAATATGGCATCAAGTAGATGGTTATAATATTAGAGTTTAAAAAAAGATAGTGGAGGAAGAAAATGTAAGAAGAGGGGAAACAGTAGCAACAACATAACAAATTCAATATAAGAATAAATCAGTAAGGAATTATTTACAGATGCTTGTGACTGAATGTTGGCAGAATGGAGTACAAGGTATTTGTTTATTCAGGATGTAATCAAACTGTGGAATGGCGAAGGCAACTAGCATAGCGGGTTTAAAAGAGACTCGGGCAAGTTCCTGGAAGAACAGTCCATAAAACATTATTAACCAGGCAGACTAGGGAAATCCATCACTATCCCTGAGAGTAAGTAACAAGAAAAAGATCTACTTTTGGGGATCTTGTGACCCAAACTGGCCATTGTCAAAGACAGGCTCATGGTCTGACCTAGCATGGCATATCTTATCTGCTTAGGTTCTTACAGGCTTTAATGGCATCATCTTCGGCATTATCAAGATTTCTCCATTATGGAAGACTGAAAAATCTCCCTTCATAGAGAATCTAGGGGCTGCTCCATGCCCCTTCCCCTGGCACAAACAAGATTTATATCCCTCCAAGTCTCTTTCAAATTTTTATTTTTTTAGTCCATTAGATGCTGCTCTCATTCTACTTTTGGACATGTGACATGGGGAGCATCCTCCCACCCCAAACCTCTATGTAGAATATTCTTGAAAAGCGGCAGCTCAACAGCGAGATACAGACAGTAGAAGAAGAACAGAGGATTATTAAATGCAAGCCATTTAAAAGCTAAGTAAAACTGGAACTGAAGAAGATAGCCCAGGGAGGAAGGGTGTATTTAATGACAGGACAGATTATCATTTCCTTAACTCTGAAAGAAAAAAAAGAGGCTGTCATGTGGTAAAAGAAAGGAACAATGTGCTGCGGCCAGCACCAGGGTACAAGGTTCCTATTCAGGACTGTTTGAGACATAGATGCTCCTTTAGGGCCAGAACCAAAACTTATCTAAAGCATTAGTAAAACAAGACAAGGCGATTTGTCTAATAACAGGATTAAACCGATCTATTCAAGATGGATCTAATCCTATCTCATTAGTCCTAAATTCTAACCCTGGCTCCTCTCTGGATTGAAGGCAGCTTTTGGGGAAGAAATTATAATGAGAAGCTGAGCAAGCACGTGACAAATGGCTTTGCATGCCAACAGGTAGAGAGAGTGCTGGAGTCTGGAAAGAGATCTACATCAGATTTTACATTAACAAGGATTGTATTTGGTTTGTTTTTTTAGGCTAAAAAGGAGCTGAATTTTATAGTTTTTCGGCTGACCCAGAGGTTCAATGGCAATATGGATGATAATTTATTGTATTGATTATAATGCATGCTGTAAGATTGTATTATTGGTACTTTGTTGTATGATGCCTAGAACCTTGCCCTTAAGAATAGATGATTTATGAATCTGAATAAATAAATAAATGCTGTGTACTGCCATGCTGAAAGCCAGGTTTGTTCCCTAGGTCAGCTGGGGCTGGGAATGTAGTATTTATAGCCCATTGGTAGTGTGTGTGGGTGGGGGAGAATCTCAGCCATTTTTCAATAATGACATCTATTGGCTAGAACTAAGGTGTGTATAGTATGTGTTGGGCTCCTGAGGGATTTGCAATCTGTGTCTCCCAGCTAAGGACTATCGCTGCAGCTGCTGGGGTATTAATACTAAGCACTTAGGGAGGGCTATGAAAATAGTTATTTCTGAATAAAGGCTCATGAAGCTGTTGCCCAACACAAGCAGTTTGATTGAGCTGGAAGCCCAGAGGTGCAGGAGAAAATTGCCCGGTGAAAAATGCAATTTGAAACAAAGAAACTCATAGTTTTAAGCAGGACTGGTTGAAGAGAATTATTTTGTGCAGGTAAAATCTGATTGTCATAAAATAAACAATCCCACCTTATCTATGCCCTTTTTTCCTATTTTCTTGTCTTTCTCCCCTCCTATTCCTTCTACAAATCACTGCTTTTTTTGGCTCTACTTTTCTTCTGTCTTACAGTTAGAATGGACAAGAGGGTGAGGAGTCTGTGAACTGACAGCACCATGTGAGATTCTCCAGCTCAAGTCCCTGGTGGGTCCCGGGATAAAAGGCTTCTCAACCTAAGATAATGAAAGAGCATCCCACCAAACAGTATCTCAGCAGGAGATATAGTTGCAATGGAGAAGGTACAGAGAAGGGCAACCAAAATGATAAAGGGGATGGAACAGCGCCCCTATGAGGAAAGGCTGAAGAGGTTAGGGCTTTTCAGCTTGGAGAAGAGACGGCTGAGGGGGGATATAATAGAGGTCTTTAAGATCATGAGAGGTCTTGAACGAGTAGATGTGACTCGGTTATTTACACTTTCGAATAATAGAAGGACTAGGGGGCATTCCATGAAGTAGCAAGTAGCACATTTAAGACTAATCGGAGAAAATTCTTTTTCACTCAATGCACAATAAAGCTCTGGAATTTGTTGCCAGAGGATGTGGTTAGTGCAGTTAGTGTAGCTGGGTTCAAAAAAGGTTTGGATAAGTTCTTGGAGGAGAAGTCCATTAACCGCTATCAAGTTTACTTAGGGAATAGCCACTGCTATTAATTGCATCAGTAGCATGGGATCTTCTTGGTGTTTGGGTAATTGCCAGGTTCTTGTGGCCTGGTTTGGCCTCTGTTGGAAACAGGATGCTGGGCTTGATGGACCCTTGGTCTGTCCCAGCATGGCAATTTCATATGTTCTTATGTTCTTATGAGATTTGTTGATGCCCAGCTTAGCTTATGAGGTAGGGAGGAAGCACTGTGGATTAATCTGTAAAGAAGGAATGGAACATTTTTTTTATTGTTGTAATGTACAGACCTCTATCACAGACAAAAGAAATGGATAGATTCACAGGATTGCTGTGAAAAGGAAGGACCTATTGCTAAGGGATTTCAATCTGCCAGTTGTTGATTAGGACATCCTAGCTGCAGTATCTTCTAGAAGCAGGGAGATCCTGGATTCTCTCCAAACAGAATTGTTGTATCTACTGGTAATGGAACCCACATGGTAGGGGGCACTACTGGAACTGGTGTATATCAATGGGGACAGTATTTCTGAGGGTGTAGTGGATGATCATCTGGGATTCAGTTATCAACAGATAGTGTTGTTCAGTACTAGGGGGCAAAAGATGAAGGTTCATGCAAAGGTGGGGGTCCTAGACTTCAGGAAAACTAACTTTCATAAATGGGGGAGTACATTAAGAGGTTGTTAGCTGAATGGAAAAATCTAGAGGAAGAAGAAGAGAATGGGCAAAACTAAAAGAAGATATCATAAGGGCAACTAATTTTTTTTTTTTATAGGAAAGTAAATAAAGGAAAGAGGAAAAAGAAGCCATTATGATTTTCTAAAGAAATAGCTGAAAATGTAAGGGAGAACAAGTTAGTGTTCATAAACTACAAACGAATGCAGAAAGAGGAAGATAGGCAACAATATCTGGACTGTAACCCTAACCCTAAACCAAACCTAACCCTACTATAACCCCAAACCTAACGCTAACCTAAACCTAACCATAACCCTACTGTAACCCTAACGCTAATCCTAACCACACAGTAACCCTAACCCTAATCCTATAGTAAACCTAACCCTAACTCTAACCCTAAGTGTAACCCTAAACCTAACCTTAAGTGTAACCCTAACCCTAAACCTAAGTGTAACCCTAACCCTAAGTGTAACTCTAACTCTAACCCTAACACTAACACTAATCCTAAGTGTTACTCTAACACTAACACTAACCCTAAAACTATGTGTAACCCTAACTCTAATCCTAAGTATAAACCTAATATTAACCATAACCCTAACACCAACCCTAATCCTAAGTGTACCCCAACCCTAAGTATAAACCAAAAATTAATCATAACCCTAAACCTAACTGTTATGGCCACAACCGGGGCTGACCGTCATGGCCGCCAGCCGCGGCGGTCCGCAGCCAGAACCAAGTACTCACCCGCGATGCCGGGTGGGCCCAGAGGCTCCTGCAGGCACAGGGAGCCTCCTCCGGCGTTCTTCTCGCGGCCTTGGCCGCTGCCCGGGCCGGCCGCGGCGCCCAGCGGGACTGAGATGACTCCTCCCTCTTCCTGGCTGCATAGGGCCGTGCGCGTGGCTGAAGAATAGATTTAAAGGGGCCGCGACAGGAAATGCCGTGGCTCCCTCCTGGAGACTTCTCCCTTCCTCCAGGTATTTAAGGCAAGGTCTGCTCCTCAGACCTTGCCTTGGTATTGAGGCTCAGTACGTAGTTTCCTGTTTGGTGTTCCGGATCCGCTTCTTGCCCCGCTTCTGCTCTTCTCCTCGTTGGACTGATTCTTTGGCTCCTGACCCTTGGACTGGAAGTGGTGATTTTCTGGCTTTGACTTGGACTGGCTCTGGACCCTTCTCCTTCTTGTTCCTGGATTGGCTTCGGACCATTCTCCCGTCTGCTCCTGGACCGGCTCTCGACCTCTCTCTGGACTTCGACCCTTGGACTGGACTGGGACTATTCTTCAAGTATACTCCCGGACTTCTCACGACCTGCTGGAGGCGCCAGCCGTCTGGAAACCACGACCTGCAGGAGGCACCTGCATCCAGACCATCTTCATTCTTCAGGGAGTCTCCTAAGTCGCCCCAGAGGCGACGGTTCAGTTCTCTGTAAATTGGTGCGATATGTATTCTATACAGGAACATCGGTATATAAAAACTTTAAAATAAATAAATAAATAAATAAATAAATAAATAAGTAAGTCCCAGCGGCCGTGTCCCTACGGGCTTCTCCTGGGGGGTTCACGAGCTTCCAGGATGAAGTCTTCAGTTCTACCTCTCCAACAGGCCTTGCCATCTGACGGTAGAGACCGACAAGGGTTAACTTCCTTCTCGGCAGTGCTGACTCTACCTCGGAACAGGGGTCCACTCTCCAATTCGCAACACTAACCATACCCCTAACTCAAAGTGTAACGCTAACACAATATTCAAAGGCATTTAGTCAGATAACTCACAAGATACCTAGCTACATGCAGAATTTCCAAAATCCCCCATACTTATCCAGTTTTTAAATCATTGCCCATCTTAAAATTAGCAAAATAAGTAATGGGCGTAACAGAACCATTCTGGGCAGGAACAAGTTAACTTATCCTGCAAACTCCGATTCCAGTTAATCAGCTAACACTAAAAGTGCCCTGAAGCAGGTCTAAAATTATCCAGGAACATATTTTTGGATAATTTTAGATTTAACTGGATGGATTAAAGAGAAAATGATGTTTACCTTATGACAACGTGGGGTGGGAGGGAGGGGGGGGGGGGGTATATCTCCTTGTATTAAAAATGCTGGGATAATGAAGGTAGATTTTTGGATCTAGATATATTCAATGTTTATGACTATACTTGTTCATCTTTGTATGCTTTTGATCTACATATGTCTGCAGGCTCTGGTCTCAATGTTGTACATTGGTTATCTCTAAAAATTATAAATAAAAAAAAAGTGAATTACAGGCCTTGTGACTCTATTCCCAAACCCCCTCCCCAAAACCCACAAAGTATTTAATACACATCAAAATTTGAAGCGTCGGCGCCAGCCTCCCCTCCCCAGGTCCACATAAATTTATCTCCAATGAGCCCTCCTCTGCTCCCCCCCCCCCATCCCTAACCCTCCCATCTTCCTGGTACCTTTTCAAATGCTTGAGCAAGCAGCAAGCTCAGAGCCCAGTAGTTACCCTTCTCCCTCACCTCTTCCTGCCTCCTCTGCAGCAGTTGTTCCTGTCTGGTCAGCAGCGCATCACTCTGCGGGATAAAGCCAGACGGTGCTCCCATTCCTGCACTGCTCTCGCAGTCTTGCCTCAGGAGACTGAGAGACCACTGCAGGAGTCCATGCACCACACAGCTCAAACTCGTAGAGCTGGATGGTGCAGAAAGGCAGGGAACAGTTGTGGTGGTGGCGGCGAGGCAGCAGCTGTGATAGCGTCAGGGTATGACATTTCCAAGTGCCTTGGTAACCTGGCACCCAGGCTTTGTCAAGCCCTGCACTGGGTGAGGGGGACCAGTGTGCTAAGGTGTGTTAACAGCATTGGAAACAAGAATGTGCATGAAGCACGTGTTAATGCAAGCTACCAGTAATGCAAGTCATCGGGTCAGTCTGGGTTAGGCCTCATTCATTTTAATGCAGACTTCAAGTGGACTAAAAGGAGCGCAGATGTTAATGAACTGTGATGAAATCAGGAACTCCGTTTGCCCAAGGTCATTTCATGTCTGTTGATGATAGAAGAGCAATCCCTAATGCAAACAGTGAGAGCACAGATGGTGTAAGTGAAAGCTGCAGTGAAAGGTGCAGATAAAGCTCTCTCTTCTCATTCTTTCCCTTTTCTGCTTATGTTTACTTGGTTTCCAAGCTTTGGAGAGCCAAGTGAAAGAGCTGCCTCCGTCTGGCCCTGTCGAGGTTGCGTCCTCCCTTCCTTACTGATTTCGAGGCTGTGCTTATTGCCTTATGGTTTTCCTTATGATCTAGGTCCCCTTTTTACTTGGCCAGAGAGCGCAAATTTGGGACTTCTGGTGTCCTCCATCCTTATGACCAGGCTTGCCTGCCGAAGCTGAGCTATTTCCACCATTCCATCTGCACTCTCGTCTCAGGAGACTGAGAAACCATAAACCACTAGGTGACAATATTCAAAGCCATGAGGCTGGATAACTCACAAGTTATCTGGTTAAATGCTGAGTTTTCAAAATTGCTGGTAATTATCACTAAAAATGAGTCAAATTAGTGATGGGCATTCCAGGGAGGGGACAAGTTAGCTGATTAATTTCTCTGGATAATTCTGATACTTGGAGAACAGACCAGCCACCCCCCTCTCAAGTCACTCCCCAATTCAATGTAATTGTGGCACAAATAGCCTTCCCCTCTCTCCCTCCCCCAACTTTCCCGGTATCTTTGCAGATTTCAGTCTTCAGCCAGGATCCAGACTCGCTGTTACCACAATCCTGGCTCATGCTTTTCATGTTGCTGTGGAGGCAATGCAGAGTGCCATCTGGGATCGTGGTAGGAGCTCACCACAATGAGATTGGCAAAGCTATTGGGAGGAGGACTATTTGTGGCACAATTATGTTTAAATGGGGAACAGGCAGATAGGGGGAGGCTGACCCTGACTCCTTCCACTTTTACTTTTTAAATGCTTTTAGGAGGGATTTGGGAGCTGAGGATACTTGAGCCAACAGGGCCAATGGTTACAGCTTGGGTGTTTTAGGTGGGGTTGGGGGATGTCATTTGGGACATTAGGCCTATAGGATACCTTTTTCTTTAAAGTAATGGGCTATATTCTTTTGACCAGAACTCAAAACCCTCCCAGGTATGTAAAGATCTTTGCACTGTGCTGGGATAAATTTTCCTTTAAGTGTTGGTGCCCTGTGTGTAAGAGGACAGAGAAGAATCTCTTTACCTGATCAGAAACCAGGGCTGACATTTCCCTCCATTTTCCCTCTGAATTCAACAGCTGCAGGAATAGATTCAGGTGGGAGGTTTCCCCTCTTCTCGGAGGGAACAGATCTGGGGCTTGCAGGGATTTTCAGTCCTGGGGAGGCAGAACGTTTCTGCCTTTTCTGCTCCTTCCAGCCCTGCAAACACTAGAGAAAGTGTTGGGAAAGCAGTTCCCCCTCAGCTGCAGCTCGTGAACCATCTCTCTCCACTACAATCTCTCTGAAATCCAGCTGCATGACTTTATCTTTTGCCAGACTGCTTCACCCATATAACCCCTCTTCTCAAGTCACTGAGTTCACCCCTATCCATTCCCACATATATTCAAACTCCTTCACTTTGCAGCTCCTCACTTCCTGTACTCTTTATCTCTCCTTATACCCCTCCTCCTTGTTCACCAGGCAAGATCCTCCCATCTGTGCCCTTCTCCTCCACCCCCTCCTCCTGACCCTGTGCATTACACCAGGCTGCATCGCATGCTTGCAATAGACTTCCTGACTTGGGGTGCCAGGCTCCCTCTCTTGCCTTATTCTAGTCCAGTTTAAAAACCCATTTCCTTAAAAGATGAAATGAAATGCCTAACGTCCCTTTTGCCCTGTTTGTCTTGATTAGACTGTAAGATCTAATGAGTAGGGACAGTCTCTTATATGTTTTTGTGCAGCGCTATGTACATGGCACTATACTATGGGAGTGATAATTAGTAGTAGTAACTGGTTTGTACCTTTAGGAATCACTGACCCATGGATCCATGTCTTCACTGATGGGCATCGCCAGAACATCATTTCCTTAAGGTGTTCTTTGAGGAGCTGGGAGTTTAATAATGGACCAACAGTGTCTTTCCACCCAGAGCCAGCTGTTGCACCCATTCACCTGAAATCCAGGAATGTGCCTTTTGCACCCTGGTTTAAGATGAGGTGGAGCTTGAGAATCTCCTAGCACAAGGTATCCTAGAACTATTTCTGCATTCAAAAATGGGCCAGTGTACCAGTATGTAGGGGTTATGGGGATATATCAGCTTTTGCAAATCAATCAGAAGACTGAGTTTTTTTTAATTTTAATTTTATTTATATTCCACCTTACAGGCACTGTAATTATTTCCTTATCCCCAGTGGGCTCACAATCTGTTTGTACCTGAGGCCACAAGGAGTGGGAGCAGTGGGATTTGAACCCTGGCTTCCAGCTCCCTGCTCTAACCACTAGACTTTTACATCCTCCGAGCAGAGGTGTTTCAGGGATGGAGCTGAGGCAGAGTTAGAAGGGATGGAGTCAGCATTTATGAATGTAGCTTTTGAATTTCAAATGTGCCTCCGATATAGCACAAAAGTCAAACCATGCATTTGGAAAATTACTCTCGGCAATGAGCAGGAGTTTTAATTGTTAGTATTATTTGTCTGGTATATTGAGAGAATGTTTTTTGGGTTATTTTTATTCGGATGATCTTCAGCCAGACAGCAGGTGGCAGTATAAGAGCGCAGTGTTTCACTGGCACCAGCAGCTGGAGCAGACAGGATGAATCCCAGGACCGATGTCCTCACTATGCTGCTGAGGCTCAGAGAGAGAGACTATTATCACTGAGAGAGAGAGATGCCCGTTTCAGGAGACATTGCACTGCTGCTGAGGAACTGTTAGAGTGATAGAATAGGCTGAGATAATGACAGTTGGAATTAGCTGAGAGAGAGAGAGAGTTGTTTCAGCTGGGAAGTACAGCTGTGGGTTGACAGAAAAAGGTTGCACAGGACTCATATCTGACTGGGAAGGATGCAGCATTTCATTCTGCAGAAAACTATTAAGTACCAGCTGTTACTGTTCCTTTTTTTTCCCCCTCTTTGCTGTTTCCCAAGCCTTTTGAGTTAAATGTAAACCCTTTTCTTATATATAATAATTTATTAGCACTGTTTCTGTGAATGATTAGTGATTCAAGTGAGTTAGGGAAGGGTGTCAGCAGAGTCCTGCACCAAGTCACACACAGTTCTTTCAGGGTTTTTGTGACAAGTAGAGCTGGAGCAACCAACCAGCATCTGAATCAGTGAGGAGGTCTTCTGACCACAGATTGTGCTAATAAATAAACGTTTGAATGCTATTTAGTGATTCCTCAGTTGTCATATATTTATTTTGTCTTTTCTGGGTCCCTTTCCTAAGGTCTAAGCTCCTCCCAGAGGAGGACCTAGTTTAGGGTAGTGAGTGGACTAAACCATTTGCTATGGCTCACCTCTCTAGGAGTGACCACAGTGTTGCAGTTCTAGGTTTGGTCTGAGAAGCCAAGAGTATTCTGAGCAGAGGCTATGGAGTAAGAAGATAAGGGGAAAGCAAACCTCTTGTCCTGAGTAGGGTTGGGAGTCAGGAGATGAAGTGGAAGCAAGTCTCTGGTCGCTACAGGAGTTTGGGGAATGAGCATAAAGCCTGTCTTCTCTCCTCTATAGTTACTCTCCTGGAGTAACTATAGAGGTCAGACAGTTCCCTGTGCTCTGAGGGACTACTCATCTCTGAGGAATCACTGATTAGCATTGTGAAATCCCTGAATACCAACAAAATGTTTCTTCATTCATATTTATATACTAATAGGTCAATACAGAGAGCAAGAAGTTAGCTGGAATTACCCAGGTATGTGTTGCCGCTGGATAGACCCAAAGACAATGGAGTAAGTTTATCCAGCTAACTTCAGGGCTGCATCCACTATTACCAGACTTCCCTAGCTCAGTGTAACTGGGAAACACTCAATATCGGTGCTACCCAGCTAAACATAACCCCACACCCAGCACATCTGTTTTTTTTTTATCCAGGTAAGTTAACCGTTCATTGGCCCACAATTTTAACATTTTGAGGTCTGTCCAGCTAAATTCCAAACTCAGTCGGACAAATCCACTGACTGTAGACCTTTAAAAGTATTACAGGGCACCAAGCGATATTTGTTTAAGGCTCCTTACTACGTCAGCTTCTTTGTGTGCAAATTGTTGACTTCTCAGCAAGAAGACCACACACTCACAGGATGCCAAGGTAAACATCTAATGCACATGTACAGACGTTTACGGGATGAGCAGAACCAGAAAGAGAAAGAAAGGAGATATGTGAGCATTTCCTGATATCCTACTTTCCATTGGAGGTACAGGCACTGATCTTGGTTATCACAAAGTTAATTGTGTCCATTTCTGTATACGAAGTATGGGGCAAGTTTTCAAAAAAGCTGTTGAGTGGCCACAAGAGTTGATTACATTTATTTTTTCAATCACAGCATGGCAGCTGGAAATGTTCCCAAATTTAGCTTAGCCAGTTCACCACTGAGCAGCCTCTTGAAAACTTACCATGAGCAGCTCCAGAAGATCTACCCTCACTGAAGGGCATGCCCCTTAATCTAAAGGAAATACCCACCTCTCCCCCAACCCCAGAGCTCACCCCCTCCCATGACCCCTTCCTCTCCCTCAACACCTGGAAGGGAAAGGGATTGATAGCAGGGAAGAAGATAAAAGTAAACCCAGGAAATTCGGAGAGCATTTGATTTACTAGAAATGTTGATTTAAATCCAATTCCTTCCCCGCTGATGGCAAGTCCTTCTATTCAGTTAAGAAATAGTATTACTTTATTAGGAGTCAAGTTTGATAACTCATTACCTTTTGCTCCTCATTTCTCTTCTTTAGTACAAAGATTTATTTTTAATGTTCTTAGGCTAATTTGCAGGCTCAGACCATACTGGGAAGTCCATAATCCCCACAAATCTCTAACGTATTACCTAATCTTAAATCATTCAGACTCTTGTAATCCCACGTATCATAGCCCTACTTCTGCTCTCCCCCATAAAACTCAAATCATTCAGAATACTGCAGCAACATTGATTTTTGGAGAAAAGAAGTCTGACCGCATTACACCTCTTTGGCACGAGCTTCACTGGCTTCCTATCGCTGGTCGGATTCTTTCTCAAATCGCTTGCTTTTAAAGCACATAGATGGGGAACCCCCTCTTATCTAGCGCGTCTCTTACTTCCTGATGAGGCCGCTGTTATGCGCCCCGCCCGCGGTCGTCCCGCTCACGGGACCGCTCACCTTTGGGGTCCCAAAGCGGGTCCTGGTCCGGTCTCCCTCACGGCCCTTACAAGTCCCGCTAGGCCCCAGCTGTTGCTGGGCCTTTGGCCACACGCCAGGCCTCATGCCGGGCCTCGGCGTCGCAGCAGCTAGCCTCGCCCCTAGGCGCGCAAACGCGGACTAGCTGCACTGACGTAGGTCCCAGGGTGGGACCCTGATTGAATCCATGTTAAAAGGAAGTACCTGGCCTCACTTCCTTGCCTTGGCAATCAGGTCAGTTTGTTCCTGAGATTGCCCTTGCTTGTGTTCCTGCCTGTTGTTCCTAGTCTCGTTCCAGGATCCTTCTGTTCCAGTTCCGTTCCTGCTTGTTCCTGCTTCCTAGTCCTGCTTGTTCCTGTGTTCGTTGTCCGTCTCCCTGGTCTTACCTCAGATTGTCTTACTGGTATTGACCTCAGCTTGTTCCTGACCTGCCTGCCTGCTGCCTGCCAAAGACCTCAGCTTGCTCTTGACTGCTTGCTTGCCTGCTGCCTGCCCAAGACCTTCGCCTGCTCTTTGACCTTGTCTGATCTCTGGTTCCTGACCCTTGCTTCGTCGACTACCCCTTGGACTGACTTCTGGACTTTGACCTTTGCCTGCCTGACCTTGCTCCTGATTCTGGCTCTGTCCCTAGCCTTGTCATCGCCATCACTATTCTGGTTTTCCTTGCTTCAACCTGATTCCAGCCTCGAACACGATAGCGCTCCTCGAGCATCCGTGGGCACGCCGGACTTACACTCTCCCAGGAGACCCTGCGAGGCCCACCTAAGTCCAAGCAGCCCGGGTCCCTACGGGCTCCTCCTGGGGGGACCTCGGGCTTCCAGTGGTGAAGCTCTACAATGCCTCTGTCTCCTTCCATGCTCCGCCCCTGTGGACAGTCCCTGTACTACCACAGGCCAAGGGTCCACCCCCAAGCACAACACCTGCAAGGTTATTACCTTCATCTCTGCTGGCTTTACTTCCACTTCCCTCTCCTAGAGAAATTTGTCTGGAGCATGCAAGAGAGGGGGTTTTCCTATTTAGCTGCATATTTTGGAATACCCGTCCTCCGTCTTTACAAAGTGAGAAAGAATTCAGGATTTTTAGGAAAAGCCTCAATACTTGGCTTTTTGAAAGAGCCTACAAAGTTTAATTTCACTCGGATTATTTTTATTTTGTTCTGGACATTGTGATTTGTATTCATTTCACTGTTACTGATTTCCTGTTGAATTGTCTGTCATGTTTTCTTTCTGATTATGATGTATTAGCTTGCTTAATCACAAAATCTTACAAAAGTAAAGCAATGCAATGTACAAAGAATAAAATTCCATGCTATAAATGGCCATAATAAATGCATCATGTTAAAACAAGTAACACAACATCTAACCAGAGCTGACAAAGAAGAGGAAAAACCTATAGGACTGCTTAAAGGGACAGTGAGTGCTGTCTGCATTCTGAAGCACTTCCTGCAACCTGCTTGTTTAGGATGAAACACTAACATCTTCTCTAGAAAGCCCGAGAGTTGAACTTGAACTACTTTTTGAATAATTTTAGACAAGACAGGAAAACTTGAGATAGGATCAATAGTTTTCAGGAATATTTGGTAGAAGATGGGTATTTTTTTCAGAACCAGAAAGACTGTAGCTTTCTTGAGAGTAGCTGGTGACTTATCGGGTTCTGAACTGGTATTGATGATGGTGAGAAAAGGAAAAAGGGAAGGGCGTCATAGATGGAAGTGGCATGGGAAAGGGACACGGTGTCTGGGAGAAGGTGAATAGGGAACATCTTTCATGGAAGGGGAGGTTAGACCAGAAGAGGGTGAAGGTGAGGGAAGACTTACATGGACATGTGGAAAGAAGACGTGTGGGACATGTAAGAGGAGTGGGGGTAGGGGAGTCGAGGGTGTTACAGCAATGAGATCACAATATGGAAGGAAACAGGGTATTAAGTGGGGGACAAGGACTGGAGATAGGGAGGGGATGGAAGGAGAGAGGGTTTTAAAGGAGGGAGGGAACGGGGTGAAGTCACTCATTCTTCTTGATGGCTCATATTTCTTTATTTGATCTTTTAAAGCAAGGTTCAGACTTTAAAATGTGCAAGGCCAAACACACATCACCATTATATACAGGGAGGGCAATAATAAAAACAATTTCCCCAGGTAAAATGCTCTTTATATCCATAGAAATGGACTGTTTGGTTATTGTCCATCCTTTACATGAGTAAAAGTAGGAGCATATATCAACAAGGCATGGACTTTTACATGTAGTTTTGTAAACATTTCTGGTTTGGAGTTAGGAAACTACATGCAGAGTTTTTCCTTAACAAAGTGCCCTCACAAAAAGCAGGCATGGGTATTTTTGAGGGGGCAATAAAGAAAGCAAAACTAGATGTGTACTTTTGTATTATCACAGCAAACTTCTGGGTTAAAATTCACATGGGATTGGCCAGATCTTGCATACTTTGATTATTTAGATCAAGGCTGTGAAACATCCAGATCCAGATGAGACCCACAGCTCAATCCCAGGCAGCCCGCTGCCACAGCTGCAAACCAGCAGTTCATGGTGGGAGCTTCGGCTCCTTGTCTCTGACTCCTCTCCTGCACCCCCATAATCAAATGTTCACGGCAGGAGTGAGCATGATCTGCTGCCACATCTTTGGGTCATCCCCCCCCCCTTGAATTAAATACTCATAAGGACTGGAGAGTGGAACAAGAGCTCCTGCCTCATCTTTGGCTCCTTCCTGCAGCCTCCCACCCCAAGAATTAAATGTTCACAGAGGAAACAGAGCAAGAGCTTCTGCTGCTTCTGGCTCCTCCCCAGCCACCCAGAATTAAATATTCATGGCAGGAATGAAGAGCACACATCACATCTCTTCCTTCATAGCAGAAGTAAAGCAAGAGCTGCTGCTGCTGACACTTGTAGGTTAAACCCTTGCTCACTTGCTTGGACCTTGAGGGCCCTAGCAAGCACTGCAGAGGCCTTGCCTGCTCCTGCACATGTGCATCTCTTCTGACAACCTCCCACCCACCAACTGGGTTTCCCCTTGGATATGGGGCAAGTACCGTACCACCTGCTCCTTCATGAGGGTTTTCTGGGGACAGTGTGACTCCTCAAACCTGGGGTTTCACAGTACCCAGAAAAATAAAGACTGCACATCCAAAAAATTCAAGACTCACTGAGCAACTCACTTACGGGTCGATACAGTAAGGCCGCGGTAGAAACAGTGCGGCAGTGTCAGGCGCACCCTTCCTCCCCGCACCCACAGTTCTCTTGACCTAGCGCCTGATACTCTCTTCTAATTGCATGCAAATGCATGGCGCGGCTGTAAAGCGTTAGGGAAGGGTTATGCCCGCGTAACCCATTTTACTGTATAGGCGCTTAATACAGTGCCTATACAGTAACCTGGGTGCGCTGGTACCTGTCATTTCAAATGACAGGCACCAGGAAGTGTAAAAAACAAAATTTTTAAATACCTGTCGGAGGGCCGCGTGGGTCCAGGCGGCCAGCGGGATCCGGGGGGCTGGTGGTCGCGTGTTAAATCTAGGCCGCGGGCGGGTGGGCGCCTGTTCCAGGCGGCGGCAGTGGGGGGGGGGGGGCGGGTGGACGCGCGTTAGTTTAAGACGACCGGCGGCGGGATCCGGGGGGCCGGTGGTCGCGTGTTAAATCTAGGCCGCGGGCGGGTGGGCGCTTGTTCCAGGCGGCGGCAGCAGCGGGGCGGGTGGACGCGCGTTAGTTTCAGACGGCCGGGGGGCGGGTGGTCACGTGTTAAATCTAGGCCGGGCGGCGTGTTAAATCTAGGCCGGGCGGCGAAAGCAGCCGGCTCCTCCGCCTGGATGAATGAATGCGCGCCTGTGCGACCCCTGCGATTCGGCGCTCAAGGCAGTCACATGCCGTGACGTCACGCCTTGAGCGCCGAATCGCAGGAGTCGCACAGGCGCGCATTCATTCATCCAGGCGGAGGAGCCGGCTGCTTTCGCCGCCTGGATGAATGAATTCATTCACTGCCGGTGGGGGCTGCCTCTCCGGCAGCCCCCACCGGCAGTGAATGAATGCGCGCCTGTGCGACCCCTGCGATTCGGCGCTCAAGGCGTGACGTCACGGCATGTGACTGCCTTGAGCGCCGAATCGCAGGGGTCGCACAGGCGCGCATTCATTCACTCATCCAGGCGGATGAATGCGCGCCTGTGCGACCTGGCCTAGATTTAACACGCGACCACCCGCCCCCCAGCCGTCTGAAACTAACGCGCGTCCACCCGCCCCCGCCGCCGCCTGGAACAAGCGCCCACCCGCCCGCGGCCTAGATTTAACATGCGACCACCGGCCCCCCGGATCCCGCCGCCGGTCGTCTGAAACTAACGCGCGTCCACCCGCACCCCCCCCCCACCGCCGCCTGGACCCACGCGGCCCTCCGACAGGTATTTAAAAATTTTAATTTTTTCTTCTGACAGGTTTTATGTGTCCCACAGCATTACATTTTCTCGATCATCTCTGTATCGCTTTTTTTTTTTATTGTGTTTTATTGTTTTTGAGTATCTTAAGCGGTGTCGATGGATTTGTTACTAGACTCACAGTCCTAACTCCTACTAGGGGGAGGCGGTAAACTAACACGTTAAGGCCGCGGCAAAACAGCGGGTTACTAAGGAGATAATCTGAGCGCGCGTTACGGTATCGGAGGGGAATAGCTAATTCCTTCATTATACATTATACAGCTAATTCGTTCATTTACATGCCGGGTGCGGAAAGGGTTATGCGTCTGTTTTAAGAAGCGCTAAGGACGCGTGAAACTGGAGACTGTATAGCTGAATCGCCTTACGCGCCCGAATTATGCGCTCCGAGCACGTTACAGACGGGCAATCTTCGACCGAACGATACTGTATCGACCTGTGAATAAGGGGTAAGGGAAAACGCGCGTCCAAGAGCAGGCTAACAGTGCGCTCCATCGGCGCGCACTGTACTGTATCGGCCTGTTAATGAGTTGACCTGTACCGTTGTTTGGGGGAGGCGCCATCTCATTCTTGGCCTCAGGCAGCAAGTTGCCTTGAGCTGCCCCTGGATACATCCATTTACTCACTCTCCCTTAGCTCTTTTGGCCTGTGGAATCCCGCTTCCTATACTGATCCGGCTGGCAGGAGGTGGAGGTGAGCAACAGCAAATTCGCTCTCTTTCTCCTCCTCTACCGCCGGGATGCCACTTGTGTCTTGAACCGCATCAGGGGTGTTCCGAATTGTTCGGAACAACAGTCGGTGAGGTTGGGGCCAAAGTGCTACGGCTCATCGCCTCCCACTACGAGCGTGATCAGCCAGCTTCCGCCTTCCCGACCCCCGTTCTCCCAGGGCGATTCCGCTGGAGCCCGGGGCCCGGTTCACTAACAGTCCGAAGCATTTTATTGCCACAGTGACATACAAGATATGACTGGAACTATAATCCCAGCATGCAGTGTGGCAGCAGATGCTCCGTGATGATGTAGGCAGTGGCGCATAGCTCTCTTCTTCGGTACAAGCAGATCCTAATACGGTTAAGAGGGGAACAAGGGATCAGCCGAATGCTGAACTCTGCCATCTATTACTTTTGCCTGTCGACTGATGCTGAGGAATGAGGATTTGGATTAGTTGTGCCTGGAAATTTCTTGCCGGGTGGGGGGAGGGCGCTAGCGAACGGAAGTGCCGGAGAAGGGCGGAAGTGAATGTAAAAGGCCGCTGAAGAGAAAGGTAAAGTAAGGGATCGCGGTTCACAGTGCTGTTTAGCGGCTCTTTTTATTTCCCACTATGTATTCCGGTCTGTTATTCCAGAGACCCGTCTGGTTGCAGGGCTGCGCTCCTCAGTGTGAAGAGAGACTCGACCCGCTTCTGGGTTGCGCCCCTGTTGTGTCTCAGTAGACAGACGTTTGTTTCACATGTTGCGACCCTCAGAACAGTGAACTCCGGTCCTTGAGTGCCACAAATAAGCTTGCTTTTCCAGCTAACCAAATTATGCAAATTAATATAACTCCTGTATGAAATGTATGCAACTGTCATGAATATTTGTTTTGTGTCACGTGAAGTCTAGAGTTTGCCATCCGAGCCCTAGAGGCTGCTTTTTTTTGTTCAAGCTTTGCGGACCAGTCTGGTATCCACCGTTGACACGCTCTCTGCTTCTTGAGATCTCTGTTAGC
Source organism: Rhinatrema bivittatum (assembly GCF_901001135.1). NCBI lineage: Eukaryota > Metazoa > Chordata > Amphibia > Gymnophiona > Rhinatrematidae > Rhinatrema > Rhinatrema bivittatum. The sequence continues at coordinate 137,793,978 of NC_042622.1, read as the reverse complement.
ACTTTGTAGCATTAATTGCGGGGCAGAACGCTGTGAATCTTCTTTCCTCCCTCAATAGAGATGTTTTTTGTTTTAACTTTGTTTCTTGTCTGATTTAGAACAGAGCTGGTGCAAGGTAATTTGGCGTGTCTGGGGACCCTTACAGCTTTGTGCCTCGGCCCTCCTCACGCACACCGTTAAAAATTATATATTTAGAACAGTGGATGTTCTTGCTAGATGTGTTATATCAAATTCATTAAATTCTATTTTTTTTTTTAATTTCCAAACATCATAACCTATTTCAAAGCAGCAAACAATATAAAACTAATAAATATTAAAAAAATATCCGCTGCTCTCCATATCTGTAAACTTTGATTTCCAGCTGCTGTGAGAATGTGGCTTACCAAGGGGTGGTTATGCACACAGACTTTTCTCTCCCTCACACACGCACTCTCTCATGTTCATAAACACATTCTCACACGCTTATACATGCTGTCCCACACACATACACAAGAATGCTCACGCACTTACTTTCTCCCTCTATTTATTTATTTATTTATTTAACAGTTTTATATACCGACCTTCATAGTAAATAACCATATCGGATCGGTTTACAATTAACAAGAATAAAAAACTGGGGTAACTATTCAAGTAAACGAAAGATAAACAGTAAGTAGGAATGAGTCTATGAAAGCAATAGCTACAGCCATAATCTTCTCTTTCTTTGAGCTTTGACTGCGCCTGCTCTATTCTTCAGGCCTGCCATTGCTCAGCTTCCTGCTCCACCTCATTTCTTTGGCCCTGCTCATCACTGCTTGGTGTCTTGCTCCTCTGTGTTTGCTGCTATCGAAGCTCCTGCTCTGCCTCCTTTCATCATTTCTGTGGGCTTGCCACTGCTGGAACTTCTGTTGCTTTACTTTTCTTTGCTCTGCAGGCCTGTCAGTACTGAAGCTCCTGCATCTTTGCTTTTTTTTTGGCCCCATGGGCATGCCCTTCAGTGCTTATTTTTTAGGCCTCATGGACCTGAAGCTTCTCCTACTGCAATGATGGCATCTCTGTCCTGCTGGTAGAAGTCTCTGTGACCCCACTTCCTCTTCTGTTCCATGCCGGCAAGAACGACATACCATCACTCTTCCACTCCCTGCATGGTGGCACTCTAGGCAGTCGCCTAGTGCTTCCACGAACCCTGGTTTAGAGCATTGTCATCGTTCATGATTTTTCTTGACAGAATACTGCCCCACCAGGAACTTTCATTTATTTATTTTATTTTTCCTAGGAATTTATCAATTTTTATTGCAACAGAAAGAAATCCGTGGAAAAGACTAATTTTTCCAGGTAAATCTTTTTTTTTCTTGTTGTAATAAACATTGATAAATTTCAAAGAAAAATAAAATTGCAAACAAAGGTCCCTATGCCTCGCACATTTATTTCTATTTAGTGCGTTAAATTAATTACATATCCCCCACCTATACCTCCTACATTTTCAGGGTTTTTTATCTTTGATCACAAACCTCATAATTTGTGATGTTTCTAATTTTATTCTGATAATTAGTTTTAGTTTATATGAGCATCATCTGGATTACCTGGCGGCCTCCCATATAGCAGGCAAGGAGAATGTACAGGCCGATTTCCTCAGTCGCCAGTCTCTCTATCCGGGAGAGTGGGAACTCTCGGAAGAAGTCATGGATTTGATCGTCAACAGGTGGGGTTGACCTCATGGCAACCTTGCGCAATGCCAAGGCCAACAGATTCTTCAGCCACTGGAGGGAGCACTGTTCGGAGGGAGTGGATGCTCTAGCTCTCCCCGGCCCACAGACGTCCTTCGTGGCCTCTGGTGGAAAAAGTTCTCCGAAGAATAGAACTCCACAAAGGGCCAGTTGTTCTGGTAGCACCCGAATGGCCTCGCAGACTGTGGTTCGCGGATCTCGTCAACCTGGCGACGGACGGGCCTCTTCGTCTCGGCCATCTTCCTCGTCTGCTTCGGCAGGGGCCCGTATTTTTCGACCAGGCCGATCGCTTTTGTCTAGTGGCCTGGCTTTTGAACGGAGACGCCTGAGGCGTAAAGGCTATAAGGAGGAAGTTATCTCCACTCTACTGCGGGCTCGTAAGCAGTCTTCTTCTCTGACTTATGTACGCGTTTGGAAAGTTTTTGAGACCGTTTGTGCGGAATTGGCTGTCTTGGCACGCTCCGCTCCGATTTCATTGGTACTTTCCTTCCTCCAGGAGGAACTCTCCAAGGGTCTTTCCTTCAGTTCATTGTGCGTGCAAGTGTCTGCTCTCGGCTCCCTTCTCGGTAAAGTCGAAGGTCATCCCTTGGCGGCTCACCAGGATGTGATTCGGTTCTTGAAGGGCGTCAAGCCGTCCACCAACCCCATAGATACCTATTTAAAGTTAATACACTTTTCCTCAGTAACTGAATAGGCAAAAGTTAAAGGGTATAGAGCCACTTTAGAAATAGGACGAAAACAATTTATTTAAAATTACTAACAACAAAAGGGGAAACAATTTGCCATTGAAACTTAGTTTTCGTGAGTAATATACTTACAGAGATGTTTAAGATCAGTAGGTAGTATAATTCCCAAATATCCAAAAGACTCTTCAGCCCATGGCAGTGGAAATTCTGAGCCCCAATTGCCTTAACCTGATTTAGAGTTGCAAGAACTTCTGATTTATCTAGGTGTAATTTCAATCCTGAAAAGGACCCAAAAAGATGAAATTCCTGTAGTAATGATTTCAAAGAGGACTTAAATTCCTGGGAAGGCGGCTTAGAACAAAACATTTTAAGGGGTTATTATAGCAATCTGGTAACATAGTAGATAAGAGCAGAAAAAGGCCAGCCAACCCAACCTGTGCATTCATTTAATTAAATTAATTTTCTTCTTTGCTTCTGGATATCATTATGGTGCATGATTAGGTGTGGTTGTATATTTTTCAGAGTGCTGCTGGTGACAGAATGACACGATGGACACTGGGGGTTATCCCCTCCTCCCTGACAGTATTCTCTATCAGATTTTTCTAAGCCTTGACCATGAAGACGTGCTGTCTGTGGGGCTGGTATGTCGGCAGTGGCATGCTGTGGCCCGGGATGAGTTCTTGTGGAAAAAGCTCTTTTACCAATATTACAGGGTTGACAGAGATGTGCCACGGCATCCAGGTAAGATTTTGCATATCATAAATTTAACCACGGTGATAAATCATAACAACAGTCATAAATTTCTGATATAAACAATAGAGGGAGTGGAAGAATTTAATCCCTTTTTCCTAGCCCAATATTTATCCTAAGGAATGGCTACAAGCTCTGAAAAACTAGACTTTTCAGGGTTATATTTATGTAATGGCAAATATGATCTAAAAACATAATTCCAAGCCTAGTCTTGCTTCTTGGGCTAGCTGTGGTGAGGTTTGCTTCAGAGGCAGTGCTCACAACCGCCAGGAAAGAAGGAAGAAGCATTGAGCTTCATTCTATAGTGAGTGCTTAGCGAACTGACTTACAGCAACATTTTGGTGTATGCCTATAACTAGGTTTAAATATTTCCTTGGGTTTGGGGGGGGGGGGGGGGTGGATGCATATAGTTTTGTTGTACAATATGTGTGTTGTCTTGGTTGGAATGATGCTTTGAGAGTATGCTAAGGTTTCTATTGTATCCCCAGTTTCCTCTGCATTCAGGCAGGCCAATCCCCAGTAATGGGTTATGCACCTCTGCCAGCAGATAGAGACTGAATAAGAAGCTGTTACTGATATATAGTCCTGACCCGACAACAGCCCACTAATATTCTCCAGCAGATGGGGGTTCCATTTCCCTACTGAGGATTGCCTTTAAAAAAAAAAAAAAAGGAGACATAGAAGAAAACAGAAGATAGACAAGAAGGTTATATAGCACTGCCTCCTGAGGTGATATCGTTGGTTCCCTCCCTCAATTGAGAGCCTTCAGTCCGGTAAACCTTGTACTAGTGTGGACTTAAAAAAAAAAAAAAGTTAGCAGTTGCAGGCTGAGAGACGGTGAAGGCAATCACCCTCTCCCCCATAGGTAAAGTTTTTAATTAAAAAAAACCAAACCAGATGTATTTTAGTAAAGCTACTTCCTAGTGGGTCTTTCTCCTTGGCGTTTGGCATCTCCTGCTCATGTCACTGGGGAGTTTTGTGAGCTGTGCAGGTGGCTCAGGCACGGCAGGTTGAAGAGCCTTTTGGCTAGTCTCTGCTCTCAGGCTTTCTTTCCGGGCCGAGTAGTAGATTGCGGCAGTTCCTTCAGACATTTTTGTATGTGACGTCGTGTGCCGTCTTCTGCGCCTAAATCTGCATCCCCTGTTGTGTGCATACTTTTGTGCGTATATTGTATGTCTAGTTAAGCGCATCGTTCAGCGCGTTTTGCGTGCATATGGCTGTACATTTTCTGTGTGCGTATTTCAGCGCATTTTGTGCATATTGCTAAGCGCATAAATCTGTGCGTAGTTCCCTGTACGTACCCGGATCAGTCCAGACTGTGGGTTGAGCCTCCTTTCCAGCAGGTGGAGACAGACCAAAACTGAAAGGGTATCCTATATGAGGACAGAGCCTACCCTGTAGCCCTTCAGTATTTGTCTGTCTCCAGCAGGTGGATCAGCTCACCCTTCGGTCTCCTGATTTAGGTTAGTCAGCCTTCTTTTCTTCCTTTCTTTGGATCAAGCAAGTACTTCTTCCTTAGGATCTTGATTGGCTTTCTCTCTGTAAAAAAAAAAAAAAAATAGGAGTTAAGTTTTCTTCTGTGCAGGAGAAGGCCCCATCTCCTGGCTCTTGCCGGACTCAGGGGGGCTTCGCCCTTGTGCGGAGCATAGCCTGAGTCCGTGAGTGCTTCCAGGTGTGGGGACCGGGGCTGGTGGTCCAGTTTTCATCTCCCCCCCCCCCTGGCTGCCTAGGGAGCTTAGAGCTCCATTGCTGTGCTCAGTCTAAGTTGAAAAAAAAAATCAGACTTTGAAAAAAGAACAGCAATATAATAATAATTTATTGGTAAATTTTTTAATTTTACTTACCTGTGATTCGAACAAACAGCCAGACAGGCAGGAGTCAGCAGGTTTTTCTCCCCTGCTTCACTCTTGCCGGCGGGCTGCCAATCAAAGCTATTTTTAACTTTTTTTCTCTCAGCGTGGCTCCTCTTAATTGTGGATGCCGCGGCCAGCAGCCTGCCTCACTTGTGGGCAGCCCTTGTTGCGCGAGGGGCTCTGCTCTGCCTAGGAAGGCCCCTCCTCGGCAGGACAGACAAATTTAGCCCGGAGATTGAATCCCCAACACATGGCCAGGCCGTTCCCGGGTCGGCAAAACCCGGGAATGGCGGCCATATTGGGTTTTTCTGCAGTTCCCGTTTCAGAGCTGCCTGGGGCTGGGGAGCCAGATTTTCATGAGTCTCCCCCCGATTTGAGCCCCGAGGCCCCCCAGGATGTGATCCCTGACCCCCCCCTCCCCCCCACTCCGGGAAATTCAGGACCTGTTTTTCTTCTGATTTTGTCCTTCTCCTGCACAAATCTTATTTAGCTAGCTTGCAGGAGGAGAGGGAAGGGCCCCCCCTTTGCCCCCCCCCGGCAAAAATTCCATGCCACGCACCGTTAACTGCCCAGCCGCGGAGCCTCCGGTGTCGCTTTGGGTGCGGGTGGTTCCGGGAGTGGCCCCCCCTCCCTGATCCCCCCCGGTGGCCCCAGTTCTTCCGGATCCTGATCTCACGTCTGATTCAGCGAGCACCCTTCTGCCCCTGGAGGGGGACGATCCCAGGGTCCTCCGCATGTTTCAAAGGGAGGAGTTGGAGCCCCTCATCCCCTTTTGTGGAGGGATCGAAGGCTTTGAAGGACAGACAGTCCTCGTGCTCCACCCCTAAGCCTGCCACACAATGAAGTTCAGTCGACCCATTCCTCGGTCCCTTTTCTGGGTGGCCGCCTTTCCCTTTTCTTCGAGGAAGGGGTCAAAATCACGTGGGACCAGTGGGTCCTCGACATTGTCCGAGATGGGTACGCCTTCGAGTACTGACTGAGCCATATCGCTGATAGAACTGGGGGCTGCCTTCTTGGCTGATGCGGAATGTCTTGTGAAAGATGCAAGGTAGCTCAAGCCATGAAGTACAAAAAACAGCAATCTGCAAATTCATCGCCACGGCCTCAAAGGCTTGCTTAAGGATAGCTTCAATCCTCCTATCCGGAGCATTCTTTAGAGCTGCCTCTCCTTCCACCGGGATGGTGGTTTGCATAGCAACAGAGCATACCAACGCATTCACCTTTGGGAAATGCAACTGCTCTCTAGCCTGCGGATCCAAGGGGTATAAACCCAACAAGGCATGCCCCCCTATAAAGGTCTATTCTGGTACACTTCATTCAAGGTCAATCAACAATTGAATAGCCGCCAGAGGAGTCACTTCCGTAATAGTGGCTAGATGGCAGCTGTGGCCATGTAATTGTTAGGCCAACATTATTTCTAAGTCCAATCTCACCAAGCTGCTCTTCAAGGGTTCCCTTTTGTTTGGCAATGAGTTCGAAAAGATGGGAAATAAATGCAGGGAAGCCCAGGTCCCTCATTTGCCAGAGGATTAAAAAGCCGGCTTCTCGGCCCTCTCAGGCAAGTGGCCGCTTTCGTGACTATAAGCGATTTCATCCTTATAGGGGGAGCATCTTCTCAGAGATCCCTTCCCTTCGGTAGGTCTCAGTCCTTTCCCCCCAATAGGCCTCAGAAAGATTTGGGCTTCGGGAGTGAAGCCTCTCAATCTTCTCAATCAAAGTTTGCAACCTCACAGGACAGGAGGTAGGCAGCCATCTATCTTGCTATCATCAGATAGAAGTGATTCGGGATGGCTATGCCTTAGAATTTCTTTACATTCCTTCAGATGCCTTTATGATATCCTCATGCAACTCCCCTCAGAAGAGGGTAGCAGTGAACACTCCATTGAGAAGTCTATTAGCCCTGAATGCCGTGATTCCCATTCCCAAATTGCAGCAAAATATAGGCCAATATTCCATCTATTTTATTGTACCCAAGAAAGAGGGGTCCTTTTGATCCAGCCTGGATCTTAAGGGAGTCATTCGTCATTTTCAGGTCACTCATTTCCGAATGGAAACTGTATGCTCCATCATAATGGCAGTACAATCAGGGGAATTACTCACGTCTCTGGATCTGACAGAGGAATATCTGCATAATCCCATTCACTGGGAACATCAGTGGTTCTTCTGGTTTGCCATACTGGATTGCCATTACTAGTTTCAGGCCTTACCCTTCGGACTGGCCACTGGATCTTCTCCAAGGTCATGGTGGTGGTAGCAGCGTTCTTGTGCAAGGACGGCATTCTGGTATACTCTTATCTGGACAACTGGTTGATTTGATCCAAGAACGTGGACGAAAGTCTCTGAGCTTTCACAAGGTAGTCTTCTTACTACAGGAGTTAGGCTGGGTGGTGAACCTATCTTAAGAGCATCTTACAGCCATCTCAGACGCTGGAGTATCTCGGCATTCACTTTGATATGAAACAGGGCAGAGTATTTCTGCCGGAGTGTCAGATTCAAAAAGTGATTGCTCAGATTCGTACCCTGATCAGCCCTGCTCACCCAACAGAGTGGTCTTATTTTACAGGTCCTGGGTTTGATGGCCACCATATAGGAAGTAGGTCCATGGGCAAGAACTCATATGTGACCTTTTCAGTGTGTTTTGCTTTCCCGCTGGAGCCTGGAGTCGCAAAACTATGCGGTAAGACTTCTGCCATTGGAGGCAAGCAGCCAATTGCAATGGTGGTTGCAGGCGTATCATCTCAGGAAGTGAGTTTCCTTGGAGACGCCGGATTGGTTAGTGCTCACACAGATGCAAGCTTTCTGAGTTGGGGGGGGCTTATTGTCAGGAGTTGATTGGTGCAAGTTCGCTGGAATGCCGAGGAGCAGCAGTGGAGCATCAACCGATTGGGAACTCGGGCGGTTCTTCTAGTGTGATTACAATTCACTGAGCGTCTAGATGCTCGGGCGGACCGGATAATGTCAGACAATGTGACGATGGTGGCCTGCATCAATCAGGGCGAAACCAAGAGTCAACAGGTGTCAGAGGAGATAGATGTCCTCGTGGTATGGGCGGAGCAGCATCTGCTAGGCATATCTGCTTCTCACATTGCCGGAAAGAACAATGTCAGAGCCAACTTTCTCAGCAGGAGGAACTTGGACTCAGGAGAGTAGTAACTATTGGACGGAGCCTTTCAGCTCATATTGGAGCGCAGGAGCTGTCCGTATCTAGACTTGCTGACAACTCTGACAACGTGAAAGTTCCGCGGTTTTTCAGTTGCAGACGGACCCGAAAGCACTGGGCATCGATGCGCTCGTTCAGGTGTGGCCAAGCGGTAGCCTGCTCTTTGCCTTCTAGCCCTGGCCTCTGATAGGCAGGATCGTTCGGAAGATTGCAAGTCAAGCCCTCACCATCCTTTTGTTAGCTCCGGATTGGTCCCAGAGGCTGTGATATTTATTTATTTATTTAAAGTCTTTTCTATACCGTCGCTAAGTTATATACCATCGCAACGGTTTACATGTAGGCACATAAGTAAGTTTGGAGTAAGCGTACTATAGTACATTCTAACAGGTGCCATTAAGTTTGGGTTACATTAAATCATAAAAAAACATACAAATGTTTAGTGATGTAGTTTCTGGCCAGGTGTACCTAGAAGGTACTTTTACAGGTCAAAAAAATCACATTTACTGTGTTATATTATTACATTCATTGTGTACTCAATTTGTTAATATATTGTAATGCACATTTATAAGAATAGTGCTATGTGCCGGTGCTCTTCTGTTTTATTCCAGTGTATTTTCTATTCTCCGGTCTCTTTATAAAAGGTTGTTTAAAAAGCCATGTCTTTAGACTTCTCTTGAATGTTTTGGGGTCTCTCTGTAATCTGATCTCCAAAGGCATTGTGTTCCAGATTGTGGGTCCTGCTAAAGACAATGCCCTTTCTCTTACCTGGGTTAGTCTCGCTGTCTTGACTGAGGGAATGGTTAAGAGAGCTTTGTTTGCTGAACGAAGGTTCCTGTGTGGTACTTGTACCCGTAGTGCAGTGTTTAGCCAGTCTGCTTTTTCATCATGTATTAGTTTATGTATGGTGCATAGTGCTTTGTATTTTATTCTTTGTTCTATGGGTAGCCGGTGAAGTTCGGCCAGAGTTTGTTATATGGTCTCTTCTTTTTCCAGTTAGTATTCTCGCTGCTGTGTTTTGTAGAATTTGAAGTGGTCTTATTGTTGTATTTGGGAGTCCTAGAAAAAGTGCATTACAGTAATCGGTACTGGCGAAAACTAGTGCCTGAAGCACTGTTCTGAAATCTGCAGGAGTTAGTAATGGTTTAAGTTTTCTGAGGATCATGAGTTTAGCATAGCCTTCTTTTACTTTTAGCGATATGTGTTGTTTTAGATTAATTTCGGGGTCCATTATTATTCCAAGATTCCTTACTTTTTCCGCTAGTTCTATTTTCTGGTTGTTTTTGAGTATAATTTGGGATTTGAATGATTTCGATATGCCAATCTGCAGAGACTGCTAGTGGGCAGTCCCCTCAGGCTACCACCGCAGAAGGATCTGTTGTGGCAGGGACCTATTCTACACGAGGATCTGGATTGATTTTGTCTTACAGTTTGGCCATTGAGAGGGCTGGGTTGTTGAAACGTGGTTATTCGCCTGCTGTGATTTCCACTTGCTTCAGGCCAGAAATACATCTCTGGCCTATGTTAGAGTTTGGAGAGTTTTCGAGGCCTGGTGTACTGAGCAAGTTTCTCAGCCTCTCAAGGTGGGTATTCCCTTTATGTAATCCATCCTGTAAGAATTGCAAAATAAAGGACTGGCCCTTAACACCTTGAAGGTTCAAGTGGCAGCACCTCACTTATTATAAGGGATGAGTCAGTGGTGGGCCTTTGTCTTCCCATCCTGATATATTCTGTTTCTTGAAGGCAGTTAAGCATCTTTGTCCTCCTTTGTGGCTTCGGTGCCTCTATGGGACCTTAATCTGGTCCTGGAATTCTTGGCATGTCCGACCTTTCGGCCGCTGTGTGGTCTTTCCTTGCGGCTGCTTAACTGGAAGACAGTTTTTCTGGTGGCAATCTGTTCCGCATGTTGGGTTTCCGAACTGCAGGCCCTTGCCGTAAGCTTTTTCTGCATATGACTCCGGGAGTGGTACAGCTTCAGACTGTGCCCTTATTTTTGCCAAAAGTAGTTTTAGAGTTTCATTTGAATCAGTCCATTTCTCTGCTTACATTGGACAGGGACAGAGAGAAAAGTATTGTATCTTCTTTTGCATACCTTGGATGTCAAGCGACATTTGCTGTGTTACTTGGAGTTTACTAAATCTGTACGGAAGTCTGTTCACCTGTTTGTGCTCCATGGTGGTGGTAAACAGGATGTTTCAGCAGCACTCGTGACTACAACCCATTGGGTTAAGGAGGTCATTACGGCTGCCTCTGTGCCTGCAGAGATTCTTTGCCAAAGCAAATTAGAGTGTATTCCATGAGGGCTCAGGCGGTAACGTGGGCGGAACTTAGATTATTGTTGCCTGTTGAGATTTGCTGAGCAGTGACAGCTGTCATCATTGCAGACCTTTTCCCAGCATTACCGCATGGATGTGTGGGCTCGGGAGGACACCGTATTTGTGCGGGCGGTGTTGACTGGACCATGGTCAGCTTCCCACCCTGTTTGGGAGTAGCTTTGGAGAAATTACTACTTACCCGAAAATTTCATTTCCTCTAATGAGAGCAGGCCAACCCCCGACCCGCCCTCAGCTGCTGCATTTTTACCTTTGGTTCACTGTTCGGTGCGGACATTGTAGAGTGTTGTTCCTGCTATTTGTTTGAAGACTGGTAAGTGGCTTAACCAGCCCCTCAGTTTATTGAATTTGTTTATTCTTTTGGCTGAGCTCTGTATTCCCTATTGGTTGAAAGCTTGAGAGGTTGATTATTGTTAATCATTTTTTACTTTAATCATTTTGTCCACAGTTTGGCTTTTCCAGAGGATACTGGTGGGCTGATGTTGAGGCAGGATTATATATCTGTGATGGCAGCTTCTTACTCTGTCTCCACCTGCTGGCTAAGGTGTATAACCCACTGGTGGGGATTGGCCTGTCTCATTAGAGGAAAGGAAATTATCAGGTAAGTAGTCATTTCTCCTTAGCTCTTACATCACTACAAGACTTTGAGGGATGGGATTAAATGTGTAGCAAAACATTAGGAGGCCGTGAATGAAAGCCCAGCTCTGAGTCTTCTCTGTGTAACAGGTGTCGGAACTTGGCCTCCGGACTTGGCCCCAGCATTGGGCCTGGGCCCTGGCCTAGGCCCAGGCGTCGGGACCCAGCCCTGTGCAGTTCAGACATCACCAGTTTGTACAGTGTGGACCCACAGTCCAAACAATGTTGTTTTCAACTGAGCAGCTACAAGCAGGAGGAAGGAAGTAAGACATGCCGATGGCAGAAGCAACAGCTGAACTGGCTTACAGGTGCTAGTCGAGATTGGGATGGCAAAGGGGGGGCACTTGCCACCCTGTAGCAACATCTCTTGTGGTAATGCTTTGTTTTAACTCGCACGTGAGTAGTTTTTACTTTCTAACTCTCAGAAGCGGTGTCCTGGTATGAGGAGTTCAGACGGCTTTATGATACCATTCCCTGCATCAAAGTGCAAACACTGACGGAGCACAGTGACCAGGTCCTGCACCTCAGCTTTTCCCACAATGGGTACCTGTTTGCATCTTGCTCAAAAGACTGCACTGTGAAGGTAAAGCACTACCAGGAAATATTGGGGAGTGGAGGTGAGGGGAGGGAGCCAAAGGCTGAAGACCATGGAAAGCTCTTAAATAGAGTGTCTGACACATTGAGCTGAAATAAGTCACTTTGTAGTTCAGAGCCCCCCCTCCATCCATCCTCCATGTGCTAAGTTACTTTACAAGCTTGAAAAAATATTATTTAATAATCTTTCCAAGCCAGGGTTTCACAGATTTTGTCCTCAGGGCCCTTAATCACATCTGGTTTTCAGGGAAATCAAAATGAGCAAATTAATCTGTTTTTAGATACACATGTACAAATATTTTTATTAATTTATTAATATTTTTTGGGTCATCTTGAAAATCAGACCTGGTTGGGTTCCTGAGGACCAATGTAGGGAAACCCAGCTGAATACTCCTAGAGCAGTCCAGCTTTGTTACTCTTGTCTTCAGCTACTCTTCCTTACTATGCATTCTGTATATCCACTGAATACGTTCTAATACTGTGCTCAATAAGTGCTACCATCTGAACTCCAAGCTTGAGGAATTTGAGTAGTGACTAGGGCCTCCAGAACTCAGTGTGCCCTGTTTTTCATGGTGAAATACAGTGATATCTCTAGTGTTCCCCACAAGCTCTCTCCCCCCGAGGGAGCATATCCATGATGTTCAGTAGAATGTCACCTGTGCTCAGTGCATGTCGTCTCTATCCCAGGGGGAATGTACTAGTGATATCCCTCTAGTGTTCACTATATGCTTTCTCTTTCCCAAGACCTATGGAATGAATTGGTGACATTCAGTAACATAGTGCTCAATGTGTGCCTTGACTTTCTCATAGAGCGTGATGGCAGAAAAAAAAACCACACGGCTTATCTAGCTGGCCCATCCACACCAAATGCTTCTCTGGAGATAGGGAGATACCCGCAATACCTGAATGTAATCTGCTTTGAAGTGTCTGAAAGGTGGAATATAAATCAAATAAATAATTGCTTAGCATCCAGTCAGATGAATCCAGTACAAGTGGGTTATGCATTTCTACCAGCAGATGGAGACAGAGCAAACTGACATCATAGTATGTACACTCCTGCAGTTACATCAGCCTGCCAGTATTCTCCGTCTCCAATAGATGGTGAACATGCATCTCCCCACTGGGGATTGCTTCATTTTAAAGAAAAGGAGAATTAAGGAAAGACAACTCACCCCGCTCTCTTGTGGTGATACCAAATGATAGTTCCCCCTGTTAAGAATTCCTGAGGTGATTAAGAGGTTTTTTTATTCTGCAGGGCTTCCTCCTCCCCCAATCTCCATGCTCAGCATGCCGGTTTGACATGCATTCCACACCGTGGGAGGTCGAGAGACGTGGGCAGCCTGGTGGGTTGAGCAGCCTCCTTAGGCTAGGCCCCACTCCGAGGCTTCTCACTGCACACCGCATGGTAGGCCGCAATGGCATTTCACGCGCTTTCTGAGGCTGCCCTGTACAGGCTTGTCCATCCAGCGTGTGCATCTTGCTGTACATCCAGGTTGTGGGCCCAGTTTTTGGGCGCACAGTAGGGCCTTGTAATCTGAGTGCCCACGTTAGGCGACGTGGAGTGGCCATGTGCTTGCCTGTGCGTGCAAGTGTTACTGTGCACTTAATTTTTGGCCTAGGAGAACGTGCCTAAGTGTCTGATGAATAATTTTTGGGTGCCTAGTTTAGCGCCTATATATAAAAAAAAAAAAAGCTAGATGTGCGCCTCTGCCCGCCACTCAGTGCATTGTTGGCCATTGTGGCACCTGTACCTAAGAAGCCTAAGCGTCCTTCTCTGTGCACTGCTTGTCATATTCGGGCGTCTCAGCTAGGAGTGCCCGCTGATTTGTGCCAGCACTGTTTGGAGGCTCAGGGTAATTGTGTTCCTCTAATTTCACTAAGTCCGGTTCTTCCCAGCCAGATGGGGCTGCCTGATTTTGGAACTCCTCTAATTGGTTCCTCAGCAGGGGAAGGTAGCTCAGTGAGTCTCCTCAGGTACTTCCCGGTCTTGATGCTTCTACTTTTTCATAGGTAGAATTTTTCCAGGTTTTGCAATTCTTTCTTCAGACACAGTCCTCAGCCTTGTCCCATGCTCCTAGAGCAGAGGCACAGGTGGGAACCTTGTCTGGATCTTCTGTTCAGCACTGGAGTACTCCTAGAATGGCAGCGAGTCCTCTGGATGGAGATCTGGATGGCACAGATGACACCAATCCAGCCTCTCTTGAGGATAGGGAAATTCCCCCCGATTGAAGCCATATAGAACTATATTGCGGTTCTTTCATAGAGAGGAATTGCCAGCTCTGATTTCCCAGACCTTAATGATCCTTTGAGTTCTTGAGGCAGCTTCTGAGCCCAAGAGAAATCCCATTTTGGTTTCCTTGTATAAGGCCTCTTGTTTTTTTCCCCGTGCTGGAATCATTCAAGAATTGATTGACCTTGAGTGGGGTGCCCCAGAGGCTAATTTCAAAGGGGTTCAGATTTTGGATCCAATGGTAAGAGAGCGCTTACGTTTTCTGAAGGTGGAGGAACTTGTATATGCAGTCTCCAAGCGGACCACTATTCCCGTGAAAGGAGGAGCGGTCTTGAAGGATGCTCATTATAGAAAGATTGAGACTATCCTTTAGCAGGCATTTGAAGCCGTGGCAATGACCTTGCAGATCGCTTCTTGTTGTTCCTTGGTGGCTCACTCTTGTTTGCTTCTCTCTCAGGAGGTTGATGACTCTGGAGTAAATCCCAGAGCAGTTATGGAATCAGCTGCTACCTTCTTGGCAGATGTGGGCTGTGATTTGGTTCGCACTTCAGCCAGAGGTGTGGCTTTGATAGTAGCGGCTAGGCTTCAATTATGGTTCAGAAATTGGTCGGCTGATGTGACCTCCAAGGCTAATCTCACCAAATTGCCCTTTAACAGCTCTTTTGTTTGGCAGCAAGCTGGAGAAACTGGCCAGTAAGTGGGGTGAATCTTCGGTTCCTCGTTTGCCAGAGGATAAGAAGCGGGCATAGTGCTCCATTATCAAGAGAGGTTGTGACAGAGGATCCAAGCATTTTTGACCCTTTAGAGGAGTGACTTTTCAGAGGTCTTGACCCTTCAGTAGGTTTCAGTCCTTTTGTCCCCGACAACCCAGATGAGGTGCAGGCTCGGGTGGTAGACCCTCCTGAACCTCCCAATGAAGGTTTCCCGACCCACCCCCAGAAACAGGAGATAGGGGGTCGCCTCTCTCTCTTTTATCAGAAGTGAATCGAGATCACATCGGATCAGTGGGTCCTGGAAGTGATACGAGAAGGATACTTATTGGAGTTTCACAGTTTTCCTCAGGACCTTTTCATGGAAGCTTCCTACCACTCCCCTCAGAAGAAGCAGGCAGTGGAGTTACATTGGCAAGGCTCCTCAGTCTGAGAGCTGTGGTCCCGGTGCCCTTGTCTCAAGAAAATACAGGGCGATATTCCATTTATTTCGTTGTGCCAAAGAAGGAGGGCTCTTTTTGTCCCATCCTGGATCTCAAAGGCATCAACTGTCATCTGTGATTGAAGCATTTTTGCATGGAGACACTGCGCGCGGTGATAATGGCTGTGCAGTTGGGTGAATTTCTGACCTCTCTGGATCTGTCCAGGCATATCTCCACATTCCCATCCAACTAGAACATCAATGCTTCCTGAGGTTCACAGTTATGGGACGCCACTTTCAGTTTTTGGCGCTGCCCTTTGGTCTGGCCACTGCTCTCAGGACCTTCTCCAAGGTAATGGTGGTAGTTGTGGCAGAGTTGAGAGAGGATGGCATCCTAATGCACCCATATTTGGACGACTGGCTGATTCGTGCCAAGTTGGTGGAAGAGAGCCACCTGGTGACTCGCAAGGTGATTTCCCTGTTGCAGGAGCTCGACTGGGTGATGAACGTAGCCAAGAGCAGTCTTCAGCCTACTCAGTTGCTGGAATTCCTGGAGGTTTGGTTCGACACAAAGCTGGGCAAGGTGCTCCTTACTGAAGCTCATATTCAGAAGTTGCTAGCTCACCTCCGTCTGTTGTTGAACACTCTGCGCCCGACTGTGGTCTTATCTAGAAGTCCTTGGTCTGATGACTGCGACCCTGGAAGTGATACCATGGGTGAGGGCACATATGTGTCCTCTGCAGCGCTCCCTGCAGTCTCTGTGGAATCTGCAGGCTCAAGATTATTCGATTCGGCTTCATCTGCTGATGGAGGACTCCTCCCAACTGCAGTGGTGGCTGCAGGCGGATCATTTACGTCGGGGGGTTTCGCTATCTCCAATGGACAGGCAAGTAATGACAATATATGCAAGTCTCCTTGATTGGGGAGCTCACTGTCAGGAGCTGACGGCGCAAAGGCGCTGAAGTGCAGAAAAGTCTGTCTGGCACATCAATTGGCTGGAAGCCAGGGCGGTCCAGTTGACATGTTTACAGTCGGCGACAGGCTGAAGGGCCGATTGGTCCAAATAATGACAGTCAATACAAAGACTGTGGCTTACATCAATCGGCAGGGATGTACCAAGAGCCAACAAGTGTTGCAAGCAATAGCTGTACTTATGGAATGGGCAGAGGTACATCTCCAGATGATCTCAGCAGCGCATATTACGGGCAGAGACAACTATGATCAGACTTTCTCAGCAGGGAGAGTCTGGACTCAGAAGTGGGTGTTATCAGACAACGCGTTTCATTTGATTCGGGATCGCTGGGGTCTCCCGTTCCTGTTGGTGACTTTGCACAATGCGAAAGCTCCTTGATTCTTCAGCTGCAGAAGGGACTCGCATTAATTGGGAATCGATGTCCTAGTGCAGGAGTGGCCGGAAGGCAAATTGCTTGTATGCCTTTCTTTCATGGCCCATGTTAGGAGATTGATTCAGAGGATTGAACTCCACAGAGGGATGGTGCTTCTGGTTGGTCCAGTTTGGCCCAGGTGACCGTGGTATGCAGATCTGCGAAGGCTCCTGGTGGATTCGCCTTTTTGGCGCACAGGACCCTGTTGCAACAGGGATCTGTTATTCACAAAGATCCAACTCAATTTTGGCTTATGGTATAGCCCTTGAAAGGGCTCACTTGCTGAAATGTGGATACTCTGCGGCAGTGATGTCCACCTTCATAAGAGCTAGAAAGTTCTCCACTTCCTTGGCCTATGTGCAGATTTGGAGAGTTTTTGAGGCCTTGTGTGAGGTATGACATACTCTTTCTTCCTTAGTTAAAGTCCCGCTCATTTTGGAATTTTTGCAGGATGGCTTGAATAAAGGCTTGGCCCTTAATTCCTTAAAAGTGCAAGTAGCTGCTCTCACCTGTTTCAGGGATCTGGTCAAAGGTGGATCCTTGTCGGCTCATCCTGATGTGGCCCGTTTTCTGAAAGGAGTGAATCATCTTCATCTTCCTTTGCAGTTTCCGGTGCCCCTATGGAGTCTCAATTTGGTTTTGGTTTTTTTTGGCAGGCCCTACGTTTAGACCGCTATGTACTCTGTCCTTGCGGTTTGTGACCTTGATAATGGCATTCCTTGTAGAAATTTGTTCTGTTCATAGGGTTTCTGAGCTGCAGGCCTTGTCTTCACAGGAACCGTTTCTCCAGGTGACTTCAGGAGCGGTACAGCTGCATACTGTTCCTTCCTTTTTACTGAAAGTGATCTCTGAGTTTCACTTGAATCAGGCCATCTCTCTGCCATCTCTGGACAGGGAGAGAGATGTAGAGGAGTATCGTCTGTTGCGGCCATTGGATGTCAAGAGGCATATTGTCAGGTATCTGAAGGTCACTGGGCCTTTGCCTGTTTGTCCTTCATGGTGGTACTAGACAGGGAGAGCCAGCCTCGCGGGCAACAATAACTTGTTTGATTAAGGAGTTAGTCACGGCTGCATACATGGATGCTGGGAAGCTGTTACTTAGCTAGGTTAGATCTCATTCCATTTGGGCTCAGGCAGTGTCATGGGCAGATGTTATATTGTTGTCTCCCGTCGACATTTGCCGAGCTGCAACGTGGTCCTCTTTACACACCTTTTCCACGTACTATCGTCTGGATGTTCAGGCCTGGAAGGATATGGCCTTTGTGCAATTTTGACTGGACCGCGGGCAGCCTTCCGCCCTATTCGGGAGTAGCTTGGGTACATCCTAGTGGTTCTGGATTCATCTGACTAGATGCTAAGAAATGAGAAATTACTACTTATTGATAATTTCCTTTTCTTTAGGACAGTCACATGAATCCAGCTTCCCTCCCTTGGCTGCTGAATGATTGCATATTGCTTCTCCTATGTGCCTACGAGTTACTGGGATTACTAGTAAGTGACTCCAGTCCCTAGACTAATGTTATTACCTTTTTTTCTGAGCTCAGTGTTGCCTGTTAGCTGAGTATTGACATGGTTGTCTATTTTTAATCAAGTTGCTTTTGAAGAAAATACTGGCAGAGGTGTATATACTGTGATATCAGTTTGCTCCATCTCCATCTGCTGGTAGGAATGCATAACCCACTTGTTCTGGATTCATCTGACTGTCCTAAAGAAAAGGAAATCAGGTAAGCATTAATTTCTCAGTCCTTTCCATTTCTTCAGAAATCCCTTGTGCTTGTCCCAGGGGAATGAATCAGTGAATATCTTCTTTGCTCATCACGTCCCCTCTGTCTCTCCCCCTCAGATTTGGAACAATGATCTGATCATTTCACTGCTGCATAGTTCCAACATGAGGCCTTACAACTGGAGCTACACCCAGTTCTCACAGTTTAATGCTGACGACTCCCTGCTGCTGGTGTCGGGAGTTTTTGTGGGGCCACACAATTCCTCATCTGGAGAGATTGCCGTTATTAGTTTGGGTAATTTTCTCATTTCTTTTTGAATTGCATGCTGTCCATCTTTATATTTGAGGCAAATTTGTGCTGAAATAATTTAGTTAAAAGAAATGACTGATAAAACTGGATGTGAAATCTGCTCCTTTGTGTATACATTGATAAATTTAGAAACTGATTGGTTTGGCGGGTTTAGTTCCCGCTAGTTTGGATCTCAGATGACATGAACTGGGGTCTGTGGGTGAGCCCTTCCAAAGTAGCAAGTGAGGTAAACTTAGTTTTTGGGTTCTTGCCAGGTTCTTATGGCCTGGATTGGCCACTGTTGGAAACAGGATGCTGGGCTTGATGGACCCTTGGTCTGACCCAGTATGGCATTTTCTTATGTTCTTATTAACTAGCATGGGTGCAGGCAACTGCGGTCGTGAGAAGTCACAAAGAGGTCAGGTTTTCAGGATTTCCATGGTGTGCATTTGTCAGTTATATTTGCGTACACTTACTTAAAAAATCCAATTAATTTTCATGTTTTGGTAACCCTGGATACCGAGCCTGTTTGTAGCTGTTGAGGACCGGAGTTATCTATCCTTGAATTGGCATAGCCAGAAGAGAATAAAGTTCTTATTTGGTACTGATTTATGACAAAAATAATAATTAGAAACCCTACTCCTAAGCTGTACAGTGGATTTGTTCTTGTCAATTACATCTTTTTGGCATTTGGATTCACATCCTGGCACAGTTGGCAGAATTTCATGGCAGTTAAATGAGGTGCACTTAACACTGGGGGGTATTAATAATATTCTTTTGGCCAAAGCTACCAGAATCTGAAGCATCCCCAAGCCACCTCATCAAGTTTCTTTATAATTGTACAGGTTTATTAGTTTGCAGTCATTCTGGTGAGAATAACATAGTAGCACAGTAGTTTTTGGCCCACCTAGACACTTCCTACTGTGTCATCAGAGACCCTACTCAATCTCTGATATCTTCTTCCTTTGCCCTCTGTGTCTGTCCTTAATATTCTTGAATTTCGCCATTGTTTTGTTGGTATCGCCTCTGCTGATAAGCAAGTCCAGCATTCCTTGTTTTTGCCCTCCTTCCAACATCACTTCATCTCATGATCCCTTGTCCTTGTGGGACAATGTATATCTTGTGTAACAAATATTTTGATGTATGCTGGGACAGTATGACTACATGTTTCTGCTTTTTCTTTCATCATTTTCGCAAGACTAACAGAAGCTGCTTTATTATGTTTATACAAATAATGAAACAAAGGAATGTTAAACTCTGACATTTTGTAACCTCCTTTTTGATGGTGGTAAAATTCACTCTTATGGCAGAGTTTATAATTTTGGTAGGGCTTTGGGACTCTGAAATTTATCTGGGACTGGAGAGATGAATAGCCCAGGACATTGGGAAAGTAGTAGGCTGCCACCTGCCTCTCCCTGGTCTTCATATACTCTGTGTAACCTTTGTGCTCTCTTGTCCTACCCTGCTCTGTAGAGAATTTCACACTGCTTTCACGGGTGAGGAACAAACCATACGATGTATTTGGCTGCTGGCTGAATGAGACCAACCTGATCTCTGGGAACTTGCATCGCATTGGCCGGATCACCTCCTGCTCTGTGCTGTGGTTGAACAATGCCTTCCAGGTGAGTTGGGGGATCTAAGAATATAAGAACATAAGAAATTGCCATGCTGGAGCATCCTGTTTCCAACAGAGGCCAAACCAAGCCATAAGAACCTGGCAATTACCCAAACACTAAGAAGATCCCATGCTACTGATGCAATTAATAGCAGTGGCTATTCTCTAAGTAAACTTGATAGCCGTTAATGGACTTCTCCTCCATGAACTTATCCAAACCTTTTTTGAACCCAGCTACACTAACTGTACTAACCACATCCTCTGGCAACAAATTCCAGAGCTTTATTGTGCATTGAGTGAAAAAATGTTTTCTTCAATTAGTCTTAAATGTGCAACTTGCTAACTAATGCCCCCTAGTCCATCTATTATTCGAAAGTTTAAATAACTGATTCACATCTACTCGTTCAAGACCTCTCATGGTCTTAAAGACTTCTATCATATCCCCCCCCCCTCAGTCGTCTCTTCTCCAAGCTGAACAGCCCTAACCTCTTCAGCCTTTCCTCATAGGGGAGCTGTTCCATCCCCTTTATCATTTTGGTTGCCCTTCTCTGTACCTTCTCCATCACATCTATATCTTGAGATGCGGTGACCAGAATTGTACACAGTATTCAAGGTGCGGTCTCACCATGGAGCGATACAGAGGCATTATGACATTTTCTGTTTTAGTCACCATTCCCTTTCTAATAATTCTCAACATTCTGTTTGCTTTTTTGACTGCCGCACAGCACACTGAACCGACGATTTCAATGTGTTATCCACTATGACGCCTAGATCTCTTTCTTGGGTAGTAGCACCTAATATGGAACCTAACATTGTGTAACTATAGCATGGGTTATTTTTCCCTATATGCATCACCTTGCACTTGTCTACATTAAATTTCATCTGCCATTTTGATGCCCAATTTTCCAGCCTCACAAGGTCTTCCTGCAATTTATCACAATCTGCTTGTGATTTAACTACTCTGAACTATTTTGTATCATCTGCAAATATGATTACCTCACTTATCGTATTTCTTTCCAGATCATTTATAAATATATTGAAAAGTAAGGGTCCCAATATAGATCCCTGAAGCACTCCACTGCCCACTCCCTTCCACTGAGAAAATTGTCCATTTAATCCTACTCTCTTTTTTCCTGTCTTTTAGCAAGTTTGTAATCCACGAAAGGATATCGCCACCTATCCCATGACTTTTTATTTTTTCTAGAAGCTTCTCATGAGGAACTTTGTCAAATGCCTTCTGAAAATCCAAGTACACTACATCTACAGGTTCACCTTTATCCACATGTTTATTAACTCTTTCAAAAATGTGAAGCAGATTTGTGAGGCAAGACTTGCCTTGGGTAAAGTCATGCTGACTTTGTTCCATTAAACCATGTCTTTCTATATGTTCTGTGATTTTGGTGTTTAGAATACTTTCCACTATTTTTCCTGGCACTGAAGTCAGGCTAACCGGTCTGTAGTTTCCCGGATCACCCCTGGAGCCCTTTTTAAATATGGGGGTTACATTAGCTATCCTCCAGTCTTCAGGTACAATGGATGATTTTAATGACAGGTTACAAATTTTTACTAATAGGTCTGAAATTTCATTTTTTAGTTCCTTCAGAACTCTGGGGTGTATACCATCCGGTCCAGGTGATTTACTACTCTTCAGTTTGTCAATCAGGTCTACTACATCTTTTAGGTTCACCGTGATTTGGTTCAGTCCATCTGAATTATTACCCATGAAAACCTTTTCCACTACGGGTACCTCCCCAACATCCTCTTCAGTAAACACCGAAGAAAATAAATCATTTAATCTTTCCGCGATCGCCTTATCTTCTCTAAGTGCCCCTTTAACCCCTTGATCATCTAATGGTCCAACTGACTCCCTCACAGGCTTTCTGCTTCGGATATATTTTTTAAAGTTTTTACTGTGAGTTTTTGCCTCTACGGCCAACTTCTTTTCAAATTCTCTCTTAGCCTGTCTTATCATTAATAAGCTAACTAGCTCTAGACCAGGCTCAGACATTTCACAATGTATTTAATTTAATACACTCTTAAGGCTTCTCTTTTCCAGCTGAACCAGCTTCCAAGTTCAAGGTCCTTGTTATTATGTAACTTTTGCTTCTCTGCTTTTGTCTCCGCTAATTATAAAAAAGTTGTTCCTTATGTTACGTTATGTTATACTGTTCTACCCCTGTTCAATGTAAACCGACCTGATATGGTATTCAACCTTGAAGGTCGGTATAGAAAAATGTTAAATAAATAAATAAATAAATGTCTTACATTTAACTTGCCAATGTTTATGCATTATCCTATTTTCTTCTGTTGAATCCTTCTTCCAATTTTTGAATGAAGATCTTTTGGCTAAAATAGCTTCTTTCACCTCCCCTTTTAACCATGCCATGCCTTCTTTCCACCTTTCTTAATGTGTGGAATACATCTGGATTGTGCTTCTAGGATGGTATTTTTTAACAATGACCATGCCTCTTGCACACTTCTTACTTTTGTAGCTGCTCCTTTCAGTTTTTTTTCTATTTTTCTCATTTTATCAAAGTTTCCCTTTTGAAAGTTTAGCACGAGAGCCGTGGATTTGCTTACTGTCCCCCTTCCAGTCATTAAATCAAATTTGATCATATTATGATCACTATTGCCAAGCGGCCCCACCACTGTTACCTCTCTCACCAAATCCTGTTCTCCACTGAGAATTAGATCTAAAATTGCTCCCTCTCTCGTCAGTTCCTGAACCAATTGCTCCATAAAGCTATCATTTATTCCATCCAGGAACTTTATCTCTCTAGCGTGTCCCAATGATACATATCCCAGTCAATATCGGGGTAATTGAAGTCTCCCATTATTACCGCACTACCAGTTTGGTTAGCTTCCCTAATTTCTCTTAGCATTTCACTGTCAATCTCACCACCTTGACCAGGTGGACGGTAGTATACTCCTATCACTATAATCTTCCCCGACACACAAGGGATTTCTACCCATAAAGATTCAATTGTGCATTTAGTCTCATGCAGGATGTTTATCCTGTTGGACTCTATGCCATCCCGGACATAAAGCACCACACCGCCTCCCTGGTGCTCCTCTCTGTTATTGCGATATAATTTGTACCCCGGTATAGCACTGTCCCATTAGTTGTCGTCCTTCCACCATGTCTCTGAGATGCCAATTAAGTCTATGTCATCATTCACTGCTATACATTCTAATTCTCCCATCTTACTTCTTAGACTTCTGGCATTAGCATACAAACATTTCAAAGTTTGTTTTTTGTTTGTATTTTCATTCTGCTTTTTAATTGATAGGGATAAGTTAGAAGTTTTTTAGCTCAGGTGAGTTTTTAGTTACAGGCACTTGGACTACCCTTCTTATTATTGGAATCTCACTGTCAGGATGCCCTAATTCTAATGCATCATTAATATCCTTTGAAGATACTTCTCTCCGAAACATGCACTGCTGAGCGACTGTCGGCTTTCCCCTTTGTTCTAGTTTAAAAGCTGCTCTATTTCCTTTTTAAAGGTTAGCGCCAGCAGTCTGGTTCCACCCTGGTTAAGGTGGAGCCCATCCCTTCCCCAAAAGGTTTCCCAGTTCCTAACAAAACTGAATCCCTCTTCCTTGCACCATCGTCTCATCCACGCATTGAGACTCCGGAGCTCTGCCTGCCTCTGGGGACCTGGACGTGGAACAGGGAGCATTTCAGAGAATGCTACCCTGGAGGTTCTGGATTTAACTTTTCTACCTAAGAGTCTAAATTTGGCTTCCAGAACCTCCCTCCCACATTTTCCTATGCCATTGGTGCCCACATATACCACGACAGTCGGCTCCTCCCCAGCACTGTCTAAAATCCTATCTAGGTGATGCGTGAGGTCCGCCACCTTCGCACCAGGCAGGCAAGTTACCAGTCGGTCCTCACGTCCACCAGCCACCCTGCTATCTACATTCCTAATAATCGAATCACCAACTATGACGGCCGACCTAACCCTTCCCTCCTGGGCAGTAGGCCTTGGGGAGATATCCTCGGTACGAAAGGACAGTGCATCACCTGGAGAGCTGGTTACTATTGAGTCTTCTCTCTTGTCTGCTTCCCGTTTATTATTTATACCTTTGGGGAAAATGAATGTCTCTCTCTTAGTCCCCTCTTTCTTCTTTAAGGTCTATAGGTCCTTAAGTCACATTTCATAGAGCTATTGGTGCAGACTCTGCTTCATTTTGGTAACTGTTTCTGGATTGCCTGTATTCTGTCTATATCCTTTTTGGAATTATAGGGGTATATATATATATATATACAAAGAGCCACTAGGTGGCACAGCTAACTGGCTAAAGTTGCAGCTGAATTTGCTGTTGAAACTGAGCATGCAACTTGTGTGGTTAGGTTTAAGGCACCCTTTTGTGCAGCTACCCTTAGGTGGACAAATATATATGCTGAAAACCATGCTTACTTGATAAATTGGAAAACCCTATTGAAGGCATGCCCAGACCAGGCCCTTTTTTTTGTCCAGCTAAATCTGTTCATTTCTGGAGGCTGTATCCCAGAAAGGATATAGAAAGACTAGAGAGGGTTCAGAGATTGGCAAACAAAATGGTAGTGGATTTGTACCAAAAGTCCTATGAGACGAGACTGAAGGACAATATATATATATCCTAGAAGAGAGGCAAAACAGGAGGAATATGATTATCTTCTTTTATCATCAAGAGCCCATGCAACTGTATATAGCCCTCTTAATTTTTTCATTAGCTGCTGTTGGTTCATGGATGGAGTCACCACATCCTGTATCTGTGGCAGTGGTTTTATCTTCACTAGAAGATTCCAAACTATCGCTACCACCATCATTAACACTAGTGTTCAAACCAGGAGTTGGCACAGTTTTATCATGGATGATGTGCGGCCAGTATAAATTGCTTTTTACTTCTTTTCATACTTTAATAAAAATTTGTCGCTTTGCTGAGATTCATGTCAGTGATGAGGAACTCGATGAGACTCGGTGAAAGACATATTTGCTTATTCCCCCCACCCCCCAGACCTCTCCTGTTGCATGTATATCATTATCCTCCTCCACATCATGTGCCACTCCCTTGGATTTTTACACCCCAAATGCATGAGACTACCCTTTTTGCAACTTTTCATATTTTCTACTCTTATCTGGAGTGTCCACCTTCTCCAACCTGTTGCATGTTTTTCTATCATCTTGAGAAGACAAATCTTATCTATTAATCCCACTGCAGTATCAATTATTATTATTACTATTATCATCATTAGAAAAATATTGAACATAACCCGATGTAGGACTGATCCCTCAGGCAGTCCCCTGATAACTCCCTTTTCCTTGGAATGAGCAGCATTTAACATTCTCTTCGATTGCCTATCACTCAATCCAGTTTACCTCCTCAGGACCAAGCCCTCCGCTTCTTGCTGACAGCTGTTCCCTGCACCAGTCAGTAGTTTCCATCATTCTCCACATTGGCTGTCCAATGCTGGATCATAAAGCTAGAACAGAACTCATGCAAATGGAGCAATTCTTGAAAGTTTATTGTGGCTGGTTTGAATGCATCAGGCAACGAAATCCTTGGTCTGTGACAGTTTGTTCCTATTTTTTTAGGTGATGTATTATTTTCAAAATAAAATTGCAGGTTTAAAAGGGAGAGGATAAGCAGCCCAGTAATATGTTTATTTTAGGCCAAATGTCATTTAGCACTTATGCTTCTGTGTTTATTTTTAATGTTTCAGGGCATAGAATCTGAGAATGTAAATGTTGTGAAGAGACTTTTTAAGATTCAGAATCTGAATGCCAGCACCATCAGGACAGTAATGGTTGCAGACTGTAGCCGGCACAATTCTCCAGACTTGGTCCTGGATTATAAGGAACAGCTGACTGCCGAGACCTCCACCAGCCAAACCCGTGACCTCGGTAGTGACAGTGAGGAAGAGGATGGAAAGGCAACAAGGAACCTGGAGTCAGAGCAGTTTGTACAGGAGAAAGAGGAGCAGCAGCAAATGGAAGAGGGGTCGAGTCCCAGCAATGGGCTGAAGCAGCTCCTGGATGATATCATGGTAGGCCGTGTCAGGCCTCCCCTGACCGAGAGTGAGCTGGAGACAAAGGTAGCTGCTCTGTTTGCAAGTTACAGGACTAAACCACCTGAAGGGAACCTGCATTCCACAGAGGATGGTGATAGAAAGAAGTACTTAATCTTCACCACTGGGTGCCTCACGTACTCTCCACATCAGATAGGTATTGCTGCCCTGCAATCAGACACAGACCTGTTCAGTCCATAGAACATAAATCTTTCTTGCTTACTCTCTTCTGAATTTACTTACCTGCTGTATCTACTGCTGTGTTTGCCATGTCCAGTTATCATAGGCCTTCCCATGGTTAGAATGGCAGTGATAGCACTGATTGAGATTTTAAAGTTGATTTTCAAAGCCATTAATGATCATAAACTCCCTAAGTAAATGATGCAAAGTAATAGAGTAAGAGGGTAATTGTATAATTGTAAGTTAGGATAAAGTCCACATGTAACATGTACATGTAGACTTTAACCAACATTTTCAACCTGAATTTATGTGCATGTTTGCCTCAAAAATGCTCAGATAATTGGCTCAATATGAGCATAGATTAACTTGTGTAAAGTTACATCTCCTCTTCAGAGGGCAGAACTTGGGTGTGTACACTTGCACACATACGTTTTGCAATAAAAAAAAACACAAGTTCCAAGTATAAACCATATCCCTTGCCCTCCCCCAGCAATGCCTCTATGCGGTTCACTAAGAAGTTTGTATGTAACTGGGTTACACATGTACTTTACACGCACATAGTCCCAGTCTAAGTGCATAAAACACAATTTCCCTGTACGTACCCGGGTTTTGTCCCCCCCTCTAGCAGATGGAGACAGAGAAGTTGTCAAAACAAAACTCCGCCTTATATAGGATGGTGCCACCTCCAGTCTGGCAGTATTTCTCTGTCTCCAGCAGATGGTGGAGGTGCAAAACCTACAGTCTGAGCTGTTTTCCTTGGTTTTAGGCTAGGAGTTGGTTAGACTTAGGGTGATTTTATTTTGAACAATTTTGCTTTAATTAAAAAAAACAAAAAACAGGTGAAAAGAGCAGTGAGGTCTCAGCCTCCCAGAGGGTCGTGAGGTCCTGAGAGGGCCATCCCCCACTGGTATTGAGGCAGTTGCACTGCTGGGTCGAGGACCCTCTTTTCCCCTATTTATTTATTTATTTATTTATTTATTTATAAAGGTTTTTATATACCAATTGCCGTCTGCACATCGTATCGGTTTACAAAGAAAACAGTGCAATTAAGTTGGAACATAATACAAAGAAAACAGTGCAATTAAAATGGAGCATAATACAGTGCAATTAAAATGGAGCATAAGTTAAAATGGAGCATAAAATAGTGCAATTAAAATGGAGCATAATAGATAAATGCATCATAATAGTTTACAAAAAGCCTAGTGATTATAGTAAGAGGCATACAGATATAAGGAGCAAGTTTACACAGGTACATGGATCAAATTGACATTATAAAAGTATAGTGTAAGTAAGAAGTATTTAAGTTGATCAACTTAAGAATTATGTACAAAACTACAGTTTACCAAGGACATTGATCTTATTATAAAGGGGTATAAACGTATAGTGGGACCATTGGAAACATAAGGAGAGATCGTCATAGGATGCTTATAGAGGTGGCATCAGGAGAGGTAATAGAGTATAGAGATGGAAGCAGAGATAGCGTATGGAGGTTGCATCAGAAAAGGTGAGTAAAACAGACAGATAAATTAAAACATGTAAGAGAATAACAAACATATGGGAGAATAACAAAAATGGCAGAAAATTAGGAAAGGAGGTGGTAAATGGAATAGAGATGGATTTGCGGGGGGAAGGGTGGGTGGTGTTAGTCGAAGGCTTGTTTGAAGCTCTGGGTGAGACACCGGGGAGCCCAGTTCACTCTACCCAGCAGGAACAGGACCTTGGACACTGCCGGGCAAGTTTTTTGGAAAAAAAAAAGTAAGTTACTTCGTGTCGGCCTTTTTCTTTGCTGCGGCTCTCTCCTTCCTGCCTCGTCAAGGCTGTGTAACGAGTGGCTTCCTTTTGTATTTTGGTTTCCTTTTCTCTTGTGCTTTTTTTTTTTCTGGTGTTCCTGATGCCGCGCGTGCAGTTCAGCCCGAGTGCGGCTGTCCAGGGAGGGCCTCTGTTCTGCGTGTTTGCCCAGGGGGAGGGCTCCTCTGGGGCAGCTGGAGCTGCAAAAATCGCTAAGAACAAGCCTGCATGAGTTTGACTTTACAAGTGGAGATCCGATTTTGCGAATGCTCTTAGACGGAACAGTGTTGTAGATCATATAGTCATCTATATGATCATCTCTCATTCTTAGCTTGTACATAACCAAGGAACTCAAGACGATTTATGTAAGCCCCTGAGGCAGCCGTTTTGAGACGGCGAAACTCAGCCAGAGTCGGGCTACCCTTGTTCTCCACTTCAATAAAGGATTTACTGAAGACTACAGGCATCTATTCTTTTTGTTCATCCTGACGGTTATCATAGATCGCCTTCCTTTGTGCTTTTTGAGTTCCTGAAGGGACAGCTGCTTCTAGACAGGCTGAGGCTGCTCTGTTCCCGTGCAGCGTGGGAACGGCGAGCCATTTTGGATGATTTTCAGCCGGCACCTCATGCAGCGTTGGGGGAGGGGATTCTGCCTCCTCCTCTTTCTCCTCAGCAGAATTTTCCTGGGGAAAGGGATCCTTTCATGCCTACTTCACCTGCAACAGAGGACAGCCCTCAGGGGACTTCAGATTCCTCTTCCTCTTTTTCATCGGAGTTTATTTTGTTCCTCCATAAGGCTTTTAAAGCGCGGAAGGCAGGAAAGCAGCAGTATAGTATGAAATTGTCCTCTCTGGGTTCTAAGCCCCATGCGAAGAAGCGGTCCAAGCCTAACGGGGGACCAGGGCCTTCGAAGCCCAAGCATCCACTATGTGTGGGGGTCCCTCAGACTAATTCAGATATTTCTGGGCAGGACTCTGACCCAGGGGACCCGGATGTTCAGCCCAAGCCCCCACAGGGGGTGGATGTGGACCCTGATTTACAGCAACATGATGTGACTAGGGGATCGCATGTTGTGGAAGGGGATGACCCTAAGGTGGTCCGTCTCTTTAGGAAGGAGGAGTTCTGACCTCTTGTGCCTGCTATTCTGGCTGAGCTGGGCATTGAAGGACCACCGGAGGCAATCAAGCTAGGAGCTAGGGATCCTGTATTGTTGGGTCTGAGAGGCCCGGCTACCTCTTTTCCTTTCCATTTCTCGGCCACAGACTTGCTTTTCTGTGAATGTGATACCCCGGATTTGGGTTTGAAGGTGAGCAAGGCTATGGATAAGCTATATCCTCTGCCGGAAGATGCTTTGGACCTGCTGCGAGTGCTCAGGGTGGATGCGGCTGTGTCTGCAGTTACCAAGAGAACTACGATTCCTGTTATGGGAGCGACAGCACTCAAACATCTGCAAGACAGGAAGTTGGAGTTGCAGCTCAAGAGAATATTTGAGGTCTCAGCACTGGGAGTGCAGGCTGCTATGTGCAACAATTTTGTCTTGCGAGCTGGCCTCCCCTGGGTCAGCAGTTACAGTCCAATGCTGGTCTCTCGGCAGAGAAAGCTTCTCAGGCAGGCCACCTAGAAGCTTCTATTGCCTACAGTGCTGATGCACTTTGCGACCTGTTATGAACGTTGGCAAGGTCCATGGTGTCGGCGGTCTCAGTTGCTTTTTGGAAAAGATCTGGAAGATATGATCCACTCTCTGGGGGAGAATAAGGTCCATCGGTTACTGGAGGATAGACTGAAATCAAGGGGAGCCTTTTCGTCCCAGGCAAGATTCAAAGGAAATCGAAGATTTCGAACATCTAGAGCTCCCACTACTTCTTTTCGTCAGGCGTCAATTAAGCAGCAAACCTGGTCTCAGTCCTTTCGTGGCTGACAATTCAGCAGAGCTGGTAATTCCCAGTCTGCGTCTGGGACCAAGTCCTCCCAATGAAGGGATGCCGTTCCATTCCTCGGTACCAGCTGTAGGGGGCAGACTGTCCCTGTTTTTCAAGAAATGAGCCAAGGAAACTTCTGATCAGTGGGTGCTTACCATGATAAAACAAGGCTACGCTTTAGATTTTGCACAGCACCCCCGGGACCGGTTTCTCATCTCTTCCTGCGGTTACCAAACCAAACGGAAAATGGTACAGGACACCTTGCAGCGCCTTCTCCAGCTAGGGGCCAACGTCTCCGTTCCTCCAGAGGCAAGAAGAAAAGGACGGTACTCCATTTACTTCATAGTGCCCAAGAAGGAGGGTTTCTTTCGGCCCATCCTGGGCTTGAAAAGGGTAAACAGATGTCTACGAGTGCCACGTTTTCACATGGAGACACTCCGGTCCGTCATTGCCTCGGTGCAAAAAGGGGAGTTTCTGGCATCCTTGGATCTCACGGAAGCGTACCTCCTTATCGGCATCCATCCAGACCATCAGAGGTTTCTCCGATTCTCTGTGCTGAGTCGGCACTTCCAGTTTCGAGCGCTGCCCTTTGGACTTGCCACCGCGCCCAGGACGTTCACCAAAGTGATGGTGGTGGTGGTGGCCCATCTCCGGAGGGAGGGGCTTTTGGTGCATCCTTACTTGGACAACTGGCTGATTCAGGCAAAATCGGAATCGCTTGCCTGGGTGGCGATTCGCAAAGTGCTCCGGCTCCTGCAATCGCTAGGCTGGGTGGTCAATTTCGCCAAGAGTCGGTTAGTACCCACTCAGTCCTTGGAATATTTGGGTGCTCTATTCGACACTCAGCAGGGCAGAGTTTTTCTTACCACTGAGCGCATCTCCAAGCTGCAAGGTCAGGTGAGAGACTTATTACTCAAGCAGTCACCCAGGGTCCGAGATTATTTGCAGGTTCTCAGTTCGATGACTTCGACCCTGGAACTGGTACCCTGGGCCTTTGCTCATATGAGGCCTTTACAGTCTGCGTTGCTTTCCCGATGGAACCCAGTCTCTGAACTTTTTCATCTGCCTCTCCCGCTTACGGATACTGAGCGATCCATTCTCGATTGGTGGCTGGTAGCGGACAATTTATCCCGAGGAGTTCTCCTGGAACTGCCAGCATGGACGGTGGTCACCACGGATGCCAGCCTCTCCGGTTGGGGGGGGGGCGGTATGCCAGGGGAGATCGGTGCAAGGATTTTGGACTTCCGACGAATCACAGTGGTCGATCAATCATCTGGAGATGAGAGCGATATGGTTAGCGTTACAGGAGTTCCATCCTCTCCTTCAAGGGAGGTCGGTCAGAATTCTGTCGGATAGTGCGACCACGGTGGCGTACATCAATTGCCAAGGAGGAACCAGAAGTCAGCCAGTGGCGATAGAAGCCCGTCAGTTGATAAGCTGGGCGGAGCAGCACTTAGCATTGCGGTGTCCCACATAGCCGGCGTCGACAACATTCAGGCAGACTTTCTCAGTCGGAACCGTCTCGATCCCGGGGAATGGGAGCTGGCGGACGAGGCGTTTCAGCTCATATGCGACACGTGGGGCATACCCAGCATGGATCTCATGGCTACGTTTCGGAATGCCAAAGCCCCACATTTTTATAGTCATCGCAGAGAGAGGGGAGCAGAAGGGGGTAGATGCCCTGGTTCTACCCTGGCCGACCGATGTTCTACTGTATGTCTTCCCTCCATGGCCGTTGATCGGCAAAGTGCTCAGACAGAGATCCAACCAGCGGAAGTAATCTTAGTAGCTCCAGAATGGCCGAGACGTCCATGGTTTGCGGACCTTATACATCTAGTGGTGGCGGGGCCACTGTGGTTTCCAGTTCTCCCAGACCTGCTGCATCAAGGACCCGTTTGTTTGGAAGAAGTCGATCGCTTTTGTCTAGTGGCATGGCTTTTGAAAGGCATCGGCTGAGTCGCAAAGGTTATTCGCCCGCTGTAGTGACTCCATGAAGTTAGCATGGGGCACATTTAAAACTAATCGGAGAAAGTTCTTTTTTACTCAACGCACAATTAAACTCTGGAATTTGTTGCCAGAGAATGTGGTTCGTGCAGTTAGTATAGCTATGTTTAAAAAAGGATTGGATAAGTTCTTGGAGGAGAAGTCCATTACCTGCTATTAAGTTCACTTACAGAATAGCCACTGCCATTAGCAATGGTTACATGGAATAGACTTAGTTTTTGGGTACTTGCCAGGTTCTTATGGCCTGGATTGGCCACTGTTGGAAACAGGATGCTGGGCTTGATGGACCCTTGGTCTGACCCAGTATGGCATTTTCTTATGTTCTTATGTTCTTACCCTTCTGCGATTGCGTAAAACATCCACCAACCTAGCGTATGTTAGTGTGTGGAAAGTTTTTGAATCTTGGTGTCTGGACCGGCAGGTTGTTCCTACCCGGGCTTCTGTGTCTGCTATCCTGTGTTTTCTTCAAGCTGGTCTGTCCAAGGGCTTATCATGTAGTTCTCTCAGGGTGCAGGTGGCGGCTCTTGGGTGCTTGCGGGGTACTGTTCAAGGCGTACCATTAGCGGCACATCCGGATGTGTCTCGTTTCCTGTGAGGGGTGAAGCATTTGTGTCCTCTGGTGAGACACCCTTGTCCGTCTTGGAGTTTGATTTTGGTTCTCAGAGTTCTGTGCTCTGCACCCTTTGAGCCGTTGAAAAGGGCAACTCTGAAGGTAATTTTTTTGATAGCCATTACGTCGGCTCATAGAGTGTCGGAACTCCAGGCTCTTTCCTGTAGGGAACCTTTTTTTCAGATCTCTGATTCGGGGGTTTCCTTATGGACAGTCCCTTCATTTCTGCTGAAAGTGATTTCTTCTTTTCATGTCAACCAATTGGTGGAGCTGCCGACTTTTGTGGATTTGGTGCAAATGGATCTCCTTGTCCAGGGACTTGAGAAGACTGGATGTTCGCAGAGCTTTACTGCATTATTTGGAAATTACCAATGCTTTTCGGGTGACAGACCATACTTTTGTGCTGTGGAGTGGTCCCAAACGAGGACAGATGGTGTCCTAGACTACCATAGCTCGCTGGCTGAAGGAGGCTATTGGTTTGGCCTATTTGATACATGGTCGCCTTCTCCCAGTTGATCTTTGGGCCCACTCTACTCGATCTCAAGCGGCATCTTGAACAGAGTGTCAGATGGTATCTCCGCAGAAGATGTGCAGGAACGCTACTTGGAAATCCTTGCATACATTTGCGAGGCATTACAGACTGGATGTTCAGGCACCGGGTGAAGGAGGCTTTGGAGAAGTAGTGCTTAGAGCGGGCCTCTCCAGATCCCATCCCAGGAAGAAAGCTCTGGTACATCCCAGGAGTCTGGACTGATCTGGGTACGTACAGGGAAAGGAAAATTAGTTTCTTACCTGATAATTTTCGTTCCTGTAGTACCACGGATCAGTCCAGTCCCACCCGGGAAACGCCTGGAAGTAAGGGAGAGTCCGCTCAGTTATTGATTGATTTGTTTTCAATCTGCAGAAATTGGATTGACTGTCCTCAAGTGGTTCTACAGGTTCAGTTCCTAGGAGGGTTAAGTGAACCGGTTATTTCTTTTTCTCTTGTTGAAGGGTTATTGTACATAGTTATGGAGGTTTTTTTGAGAGCCATTCTGCTTTGACATTGAGTAATACTGCTGGACTGTAGGTGGCACCATCCTATATAAGGCGGAGTTTTGTTTTGAAAACTTCTGTCTCCATCTGCTGGAGGGGGCAAAACCTAGGAGTCTGGACTGATCCGTGGTAATACAGGAGCGAAAATTATCAGGAAAGAAACTAATTTTCCTATTTCTTCCAGGACAGAATGACCCAGTCCTAGTTTTGTACCCCACTGCATGCAAGGGCTGATAATCCTGTTTTCATATGAAAATCATTCTGCTCCTAGATTAGTTAATCTGACTTCATTCCTCTTCTCACTTTGGACACCTGCTTTAGGAATAAATGCAGAACAGTTTTCTATATAATCATATTTAGTACTGGAGTAGACTGCAAAATGCCATTCACATATATTTTATCCGGGATTTGTTACTCCTGTAGTAACTAATCCAGTAGAGAAACCGTCTACATGGGGATTTGTCACTCCAGGATTCATGTGGAGCTTGATGTCCAGTCTCTTCCTGTGAATATGAGCAGCAGTAAGTCTGCTAGCGGCCTGTGTGAAAACAGCATTGGATAAATCAGAGCAGTAAAACAAGGACTTGTCTAGCCATGCTGAAAAATGTAAAATGGGACCAGCAAGTATTATTTGTGGTGCTGCAGTTTTTACAGATTTTACTGAGTGCAGTAGTTTGCTAGTTTTCAGGGGGGGATCAGATACAGTCCTTGAGGACTACAAAACCGGTCTGTTCAGAATATTGCTAATGATTATGCATGAGATAGGTTGGCATACAATGGAGGCAGTACATGCAAATATATTTCATCACTATGGGCTGCACCTTTGCTCGCTTTGCTCACCAACCCTCCTGGTGTTAGGGGTGCAAGCGGTACACAGGTGGGGGGATAGGCAGGTGTGGGCAGTGTTGCCCCCTTGCACACTCCACTTTTTCCTGTTCATTCTCTTCTCTCCCCATTTATATTAGGGAGTGGTGGTGTAGGTGAAGTGAATGTGGGGTTGGTAGGAAAGGGTGGGAGTGGTGTAGATGGTGGGGGGGGGGGGTGCACATTTCACCACGTAACCCCTTCCCCCCCCCATGTGTGAAGGGGGGGAGGAGTGGTGTGGGGTGTGCGTAGAGTGGTGATGCTCATGTGTGGGGATTTCAGGGGGGGGGGAGATAAGTTGTGTGTGTAGATGGAGGATGATGGTGTGAGGGTGTATGTGCAGCTGGTAGTGGATATGCTGGGGCTGATGGGCAGCTTCTGGGTATGTGTGCATGTTCCTGCTCCTCCCCTCCCTACCTCCTCCTCCTCCACTGTGAATGCATTTGTTTGGTGGTTTAAGTGAGGGTGGTGGGGTATGTGTGTGGAGAAGGCTGTGGGGGTGCGGATACAGCAAGGGGGTGGGTGTACGGAGAGGATGTGAAGGGGAGATAGAAGGCTTTCTGTGCACACAATTTCACTATTGCTATCCACTTCTCCTCTTCCATGTTCCCTCTTCTTCCCCCACACCAACTCCTTTCCTTCTCACTCCTGTAACTTAACCCTTCTTCTATCTTCTATTCAACTGTCTCCTGTTTAACTCCTTTAACTCATACCCACCCTCTTCCTTCTCTCCCTCTTTCCACCTCCAGCCTAGTCTTCCTACCACTGATGGGGCCTGAGAAACTCAGTCAGCTTTCTACATCTGTCGCTCCTTTTCTTTTCCTGTGGTGGATTTGGGAAACTCCAGAAGCCTTTCTGTGGCTGCCAGCTGCTGCTGCATTGCTGATTGTGCCTGCATTGCTTGAGGTCTCCTGCAGCAATTTTAGCAGTGTGCCAGCTTGTCCCTCTGCTCCAGATGAGCAGTGCTATGTGTGTGAATGCAGATGCACTGCGATGCTCACCTTGGTTTGAGATTGTGAAAGTGGAATGTGGGGGGTGTATGTATTTGGGGAGGGATTTATGCAGGGGCATTGGGGTATCAGGCACCCTAGGCGACCCTTTTATCTTGTGCCTGCCCCTAGCTCCAGCCTCGACCTCACTCACTCAGACAGGCCTCCTCTCTTACACATACTTAAGTTCCTTGTCTCATTCACACACACCCTTACACAGGCTTCCTCCCTCTCTCTCATTCCATGCCCTCTCATACACAGTCCCTTTCACACACACACACAGACGCTGCGAGCGGGATGGGTGCTGCTCGTGGCTTGCCGAGTCTCTACTCCTCTCAGCCATGAGTGGGATGGGCTCCACTCACGGCCCCATATGACTGCTCTTTGCCACCCCCTAATGGCTGGTGCCCTAAGCAACTGCCTAGTTTGCTTATTAGGATGCGCCAGCACTGTATATGGTGGGCGTAGGTGGTGTGTGATTGTTGTGATAGTGTGGATGAAGATGGAGGTGTGGAGTGTGGGTGATGGTAGTGGTATTCAGTAATGTGGAGGTCGAGTGAGTGATGCAAGTTGCTGCACGGAGCTGAGTACGTGTGCAAGGCAATTATGATTGGGTTTGTGATTGTGTGGTGTGGGTAGTAGGATGAGATGGAGGTGAGGGGTGTATTAATGGATGGTATGTGGTGTTGCTGGGAGGAGGTGAGTCATGTGTGAGGGATGAGTGTTACATAATTTACAGTGGTGTGAGTGGCTGTGAGGGTTGTGTGTGAGAAGATATATTTTTGGGGTGTAGTGCTGTGAGGGAGTGAGTGGCTAGGGGGCTGAGTATTGCAACTGGGTTTGGAGAAATGTTCAGGTGGAGGTGTGGGGGGCATGTATGTGTGCTATGTAGTGGTAGTGTGAGTGGTCTGAGATGTTGAGTGAGTGTTGTGACAGGGTTTCCGGTGGTGTGCATGGTGTAGGTGACTATGGTTAGGAGTGTGGGTAGGGATGTGTGTGAGCATATGTTTTTGTGGTGTGAGGGGGCTGAGTTGCCGAAATGGGGAAATAGATCTGTGGAAGAGGATCAGAGTGTTGAAACTGGGTTTGCAGTGGTGTACATGACTGTGTGGAGGTGGGAGGTTCATTGTGAGTGGTGATGGTGGTGCTGTGAAGGGAGTGAGTAGCTAGGACTGAGTAGGTGTGCCGGGGGGGGTTGAGTGTTGTAACTAGATTTGCAGGGCTGTGCAAATGGAGGTCTGGTGGTGGCATGAGTGGTGATGTGAAGGGGTGAATGGGTGTCCGGGGGTGGGGGGGGTATGGTGTAAGTGACTATGGATGGGGATGTGTGCGATGGTATGTTTGTGTGGTGTAAGGGGATGAGCTGCAGGAGTGGGGAAGTAGGTTTGCAGGAGGGACGCATATTGTTGCAACATGCTGTAGTTGAGGGGTGGAGGTGTAGATTGCGTAGTTGGTGATGTAAGGTGGTTGTGTGCAGTGGGGTGAGTGTTGTGAGTTGCTTTCTGGTGGTGTGAATGGCTGCGTAGAGTGTGCATGTGGGAGGGGGTTTGGGGAGAGGTGTGGTAAGTGAATAGTGCAAGTCGTGTGAGGGTGTGAGTGGGTATTTGAAGGAGTGAATGGTGTTGGGGGGGGACAGGAACATGCTAACATAGTTGAGTTTGTGGGTTCCATGTATTTGGGGGGAGGGGGTGCATGGAAAGGTGTTGAGGGAGAGTGCAGAAGCATGGACACTTTTCTCATTGCACACCCCACATTCTAATCCTTCATACTCTCTATTTTCTGACCCTTTCTTCTCTCTCCAGCACATGCTGTCTGCTCTCCTTTCCTCCTCCTTCTAGCTCGTTGACCACCTGAGCAGCTGCTTGGGTTCAAATTTCACAGGGTTTGTTTCTAGACTCTTCCTCTGCTTGCTGCTCACCCATTTCATACTTACGCTGACTCAGAGGATTTTGTAAACCCCTGGTAGGATTTCAAATGTTTTCTTTGCCTACTTCTTGTCTGCGGTTTCTGCTGGCCCTTTGCTGATTCTTATGCATTCATTTACCTCCTATCCAGTGGTCTTTCCTGCTTAGTTAGGCCGATACAATATTGATGCGATAAAAATGGGCATCCAAACTGCACGACTGTTTTCCTAACATGCGCCCATCCACTTCTCCTGGGCCCGCGATGCGATATGCAAATGAACAGCCACATAAAAAAGGACGCGCTAGGGGAAAATGAGTGTCCCTAGCTCATCCTTGCCATCGGGTGCCCAGGAGATGTGGCTGTTCGCACAGCCTCGGGTTAGGGAAACGGATGCTCAATTAATGAGCGTCCGTTTTCCAAACCTGCACACAGCCATGGGTTAGGAAAACGGATGCCGGCAAATTGAGCGTCCGGTTTCCTAACCTGACCTCCATCAAAACTTTTTTTTTTTTTTCATGTTGCTGCTTTCTGTAGTTCCTCCTACTTAGTATCGCCATGATATTAAGTCGGAAGAACCACAGAAAAGCAGTATTTTCTGCTTTTTTGTTAATGGCATGGGGTGCCTCAAGACTTAACACCAGCACTGGGGCTGGCGTTAATATTTGAGGGTTAAAATGTGAGCATCGGCACACAGTGGGCCAGATTTTATAACATACGCGCGGGCATAGATTTGTTCGCGCAACCCGGCGCGAACAAATCTATGCTCGATTTTATAAAATGCGCGCGCAGCCGCGCGCATGTTATAAAATCCAGAGTCGGCGCGCGCAAGGGGGTGCACAATTGTGCACCTTGCACGCGCCGAGCCGAGCAGCCCTCCTCCGTTCCCTCCGAAATCGGAGCGGCCTCTGGGGGAACTTTCCTTCCGCCCCCCTGCACCTTCCCCTCCCTTCCCCTATCTAACCCGCCCTCCCAGCCCTAACTAACCCCCCCCGACCTTTGTAGAAGAAGTTACGCCTGCCTGTGGGCAGGCGTAACTTGCGCGCGCTGGCTCTCCGTCCCCCGGCCTGGTGGCTGTTCCGGAGGCCTCGGTCCCACCCCTGGAACGCCCATTTTTTCAAGCCCCGGGACTTACGTGCGCCGCTGAGCCTATGCAAGATAGGCTCGGCGCGCACAGGGGGAGGCAGGGGTAGGTTTTCGGGTGTTACGCGCGTAACCCTTTGAAAATGTACCCCAGTGATTTTTTTTACATCGGGGCATTTACATGTGATGAGCACTATTAGCTACACGGAGGTTTGGACACATGTTTTGAACGCTCTAATCCCATTATTGCTTCGGGAGTTGTTCTAGCGCATCCAAAACACACACCCAACCATGTGTCAAGCTGTGCGCTAGGCTGAGCGCACTGTATTGCATAGGCCCCCCAGTGTTTGTTCCTTTCATTGTGGTCCACCCTCCCACACTATTTGCTGATCTCTGCACATGCGCATATGTGCTGAAGTTATTATCCGGAGCCCCTACTAATCTTATAATACAGAGAGAGAGATTCATTGGGGGTATCCTGAAAACGAGACCCAAGTTTGCATTCCTCAAGGACTGGATTTGTTCACCTTATTTTAAAGAAATACTGGAAGGATTGGTAACATGGTAATTCAGACATCACGTGTAGTAACCATAATGTGAATTGAAGCAATGGGATCAACCCATTCTGCTGAACCTCTTCCTGTTGAGCTGCTACTGAGTCCTTGAATTTGCATGTAATTGCTGTTGCACCCAGATATAACGAAATGTCACTTAGTGTTGTCCTAAAGCTTTCCAATTGTGATTAGAAAGCTTGAAAAATATGGATAGAGCTGTATTGGACAGTAACACCAAAAGAAAAGTTAGCACCTTCATAGTACAACATTAAAAATAATTTTAAAAAATGGCACAGCTTCTTATGGTTAAGTGTTCTTTTAGAGTAATATTATTAGATCCATGATGCCGCTTCCTTAAAGCAGCTTGTGCCTGCTCAGAGATGCCCTGTCCTGAGGAACTAACCAGAAAGTTCTCTTTGGTTTTTTCACTTTTTATTTATACAGTTACAAATTATTTCCAAGAACATTTTTGTTAGGTAAAGTAATCAACTTAGAAAAATACATTCATAAAGAAATTCATGTTAGGTCTTTTCTGTTTAGAAAAAAAGTTTCAAAAAATATTTTTTTAAATTGTTATACTGGCATCTGATCTCTGATGGTTTGCTTCCAAATGACTAGAGCAGTTTGCCCTGTCATGCCTGGAAATGCCAAACAGAGGCCCTTTCCTGATGACTACAAGGCCTACTCGCGCTTTTACACATGCGCTTTCTCTGACTCTCTCATTTTCTTTCAATCTAGTGTTTATTCTAAATGCATAGGGGGTTGAGGAGAAATGAGAAGCTTTACATAGGTTTGGGATTGACAGAGTTCAGGATGGTCGTGTTGTGTGCAAACCTTGCACCAGCTGTAAGATCCCTTACTCCTCCCAGAGCCTTGTTCTGCTCTGGGATACAGTGTTCTTTAGCATAACAGGGGGAGAGCCTGCTTATGTGTCTCTTCATTCCTTCCCCCAGGGATCAAACAGATTCTCCCTCATCAGATGACAATGGCAGGGCCCGTGCTTGGAGAAGAAAGGCGTTCAGATGAGTTTTTTGATTCCTTAGATCACGTCATTGATGTTCATGGACACATCATTGGGATGGCACTGTCTCCTGATCACAGGTGGGTAGGGTTTGAAGTCGTATTTTTTCCACCTTAGAGAGGGAAGTAGTCATTTGTAAATGGACTGTCAGGAGTAAATAAATAAATAAATAATGTTGAAAGCTTGGGCACCAGCCCAGATTTTTAGAAGCCAGGATAAAAAATCTTTCAGTTGCTTTTTTTTTTTTTTTTTTTTAAGTTTTCTTATTCCATCTCGTCATGCTATACCACTCCAGCCCTGACAAGGCATATAGAGGCGGACAACTCTGTTTTCCCTTGTGACATCACAGCCACTACTTATGGGTGGTGCTAAGCAGCAGGAATTTAGTGTTTTCTGCCTCCATGGTAGGACTTGGCTGGTGAGGCAGTGCGTCATTGGATCTTTGATCAGACTCTGGGGCCAGGCCACTGGCTTAGGGCAGCAGTGCAAGCCCATTGATCGGCTCCCAGCCCCAGAATGGGTGCTTTGGTTAAACCCGGCCGAGGAGCAGTGGAAAAAAAAACAAACCAGAGCAGAGATTCAGATTAGCAATTCCCTTTTTCTGCTGAGAGGAGGTTTTTCTGTTTCCTCCTTTTCCCTGCTCTCCTCCTGCTCTGATACCCCCTCGCTAACTACCTCCCTCCCCCCCCCCCCCCCCCCCCCCCCCCCCCCACTTCAGCTGCAGTCAGGCCTGGTAGAAAAAAAAAAAGAAAAACAGAATTAACAATGGAGGAAGACAGGCCAGTGAATTTGGACTGCTGTGGGTGGAAGAAATCTGCTTTAGCAGAGCCTATCTAAGGGGGAGTCGAATCAGACGTTCCTGCAACCACTGGTGGAGTGAGGGCCTCTGTTTGGGCCGTGCTATGAGATGTTGTGAGGCCTGCAGGTCGAGGAGCATCGGTATTGGCCCCGGGAGAACTTTTCCCTGGAAGTTTTCATTTCCCTTCACCAGGCCTTTTGTGCTTTTGCTTGGCTTGGGCAGGTACTTCAGGGGGGCCACTGCTAGAGCTCCGGAAGTGTTATACCGGCCCCTTCCTCTTTGGTTCCCACCAAAGGGCACAGCTGGCTATTGAGACTCTGGGGCCCTCGTGAGGCCCAGGGATGCTGATAGTTCAGCGTCCTTTGAGGAGGGGGGGGGGGGGGAGTTCCTCCTGGCCCTGAGTGATTCTGACATTCAGCTCTTTCACTGAGACAAAATGTTTTTTGGTTGAGCAGGTGACCTTGTGTCTCCATCTAGAGGAGTCGATGCCACAGGAGTTGACAGTTTGGGACTCAGTTATTAAAGGAAAGGGCAAACCCACTACTGTCTTTCCACTACACCCTGAAGTAGTGGAGATGATGTTGGTGGAGTGGGAGTCCCCGGAGTCAGGCCTGAAGGAGTTAACGTCCTGCATCGCCTGTACCCTCTTCTGTCAGCTGTGCGCAGAAGTTTTGGGGGTTTTTTTCAGGTCCTAATTATAGATGCCTTAGTCACAGCAGTGACCAGACATATGACTATCCCTGTGAGGGCGCTGCATCTCTAAAGGACACCCAGGACAGGAAGATGGAACTGCCCCTGAGAAGCTTGTTCATTTCTTCAGCTACGGCAATGCAGATTTCCATTTGCTCAGCCTCGGTGGTCCAGGCCCTCCTTAAAATTGCTCTTTGTGTTGTTATACCTAGTTGGTTACCAAATTAAAGGGAACATGGAAAATATGCATTTCTACACTGAACAAGCGGCCAGCTCCATTTTATCTGGTTT
This sequence comes from Rhinatrema bivittatum, assembly GCF_901001135.1. Taxonomy (NCBI): domain Eukaryota; kingdom Metazoa; phylum Chordata; class Amphibia; order Gymnophiona; family Rhinatrematidae; genus Rhinatrema; species Rhinatrema bivittatum. The sequence continues at coordinate 137,752,106 of NC_042622.1, read as the reverse complement.
TCACCTTTTTGATGCTTCAGGTAATAGTGATGAGAGTGCCGAGCAGAGTAGTAAAGGAAATTGGGATGAATATGCAAAGAATAGAAAAAAGGCAGTGCGCATGGAACTCCATGCTGCCACCTTAGCTGAGTATTGCTATGTTAAACGCATCCCTAGAGGATTGCGAATTAACAAAGCACCCTCGTTATTTGCTGATGACAACACATTTATCCAAAAATGGAATTCTATTCTTAACAAGTGCTCCCATGACTTGATGCTTTTAATTATTGAATTTACTAAAGTTCAATTAGAAGATTTGAAAAAAGATACAGAATTAGAACTTGTGAAAATCCAAAATGAATTATCTGCGGATTCATTAGCAAATCATATGAGTGAGCTTCAGCAACAGTTGGATGAGTATCGAGTTGAAACCAAAAAATTCAAGATCAGTAAGTTTTATAGGGATGAGAAGGATTACAATGGGGGTTATGTATACCATTGGATGCAGGTGAATAAAAAACATAAATATCAGAAAAAGAAAGGAGATTTTTCTTCCTCTGACGAATCCACTGATGATTCAGACGATTCTCATCAGGGTAATAAGAAAGATGGGAGACAGGTCAGATTCGCAGAGAGGGACAATGATGGTAATCATAATGATGGTAATCGTTACGATACGCATCCACAGTCTGAGGCGAATTTTTTGGAACAGCGTGCTCGAGGCAACAGAGGCACTCGAGGGTCTCGGTTTCAGAAAACCAGACCCAACAGCTCCAATTACAATCTACGACGTTGAAGGAGAAGCAAGTGTCTGTGTTTAATCTTTCAGACAAAGTTCTTACTACATCCATGTTAGAAGTACTTAATAAAGGTCTTTCCTTTGCACCGGCTTTCCGATATGATTCGTTTTCCACCCGTACTGAATTACACAAGTTTTTTAGACGTCTGCACATTAAAGAGTTTTTTATGAGTGACAATAAACCATTTGAGAAAGGTGGTCTTTATAAACCCTCAAAATGGAGTCCACCTTCGGCTCCAAGTCACTTGTTGCAAACGTTTCAAAGTCTTGTGTTGAGGGATTTAGATTTATTAGATGTTCAAAGGGATTATATCCAATATAATCTTACAAAAGACCAATGGCAGGCTATGCTTCAATTGCGAGATGATACTTCTATAAAAATTAGCGCTGCTGATAAAGGTGGAGCTATAGTGGTAATGAATCAAATAGATTATGATAGGGAAGTATATCGTCAATTGAGCAATCGGCAGGCTTATAGAAGATTAGAGTATAATCCTACATCCAGATTACATTCACATATCATTGATCTTTTAGAATTGGCTAAGAAAGATAAGGTGATTACTAATAAGGAATATCAGTTCTTGTTGGTGTCCTTTCCCACTACAGCGCATCTGTACATATTACCCAAAGTTCATAAGACTTTAAATAATCCACCTGGGAGACCGATCGTAGCAGGTATCGGAACTGTGTTGGAACCCCTTGCTCAAATGATAGATCACTATTTACAACCTCAAGTGATAGCAGTGCCTTCATATGTGAAAGATTCCACTGACTTCATAAACCAACTAGCAGGGGTGCCTGAGATTCAACCCAATTGGGTCTTAGTGACTGCTGATATTACCTCATTATACACATGTATACCTCAATGTGCAGCTTTTGAAATCATTAAAACAGAATTGGCCAAAATTGATATGAACCCTAGAAGATTAATATTCCTTAACATGATCGCAGAAATAGCATTGACCCAAAACGTGTTCAGTTTTCAATCTGATTTTTTTCTTCAAATCCAAGGCATACCCATGGGTTCTCCCATGGCTCCCAGCGTTGCTGGATTGTATGTTGCCCAATTCGAAGAGAAACATGTTTATAAATCTGCATGGTTCCAGCATGTAAAATATTGGAAACGTTACATTGATGATTTATTTTTTGTTTGGAGTGGTGGCACCTGTGAATTGGATACGTTTTTGCAATTTTTGAACTCTTGTGATCCACATTTAGAGTTTACTTTTTCTCAACATCATCAATCTATTGTTTTTCTGGACATGAGAGTCCAGATTCAAAATGGGAAATTGATCACTAGAGTCCATAGGAAAAGTACGGATAGAAATACTCTCCTGCATTATCAGAGTTTTCACCCCAAACATCTTAAGGATAATATCCCGGTTGGCCAGTTCCTCCGGTACAGGCGTTTATGTACTTCTACTGCTGAATTTAAGATTCAGGCTGTTCAACTACAAGAGAGATTTCTTGCTCGAGGGTATACGAGGTCTGTCATAAAAAAGGCATACAAGCGTGCATTGTACGCTAATAGGGAAAATTTATTAATTCATTTTCCAAAGGAATCTCCCACTAGGTTGATTTGTTCTATTCCGTTTTCTTCTAAGGTTACTCAAATTAAAGAAGTCATTAATAGCCATTGGCATGTTTTGTCATCTATACCATGCTTTATAGACAAGCCTATATTTGCCATTAAAAAACGTCACTCCTTGTATGATAAATTAAAAGGTCAGCAAATATCTGGAGATTTGGATTCCCCTCATGGACAGATCCCATGTGGGTCTTGTTCCGTGTGTTCTCTTACACTGCAATGTCAGTTTTTTGATCACCCTCATTTAAAATATCCGTATCGGATTCCCCAGGTATTTGATTGTAACACCAGTGGTGTAATTTACGCTATTATCTGCCCATGTAATTTAATTTATGTAGGTCAGACAGCACGACCTATACGATGCCGAATTATTGAACATCGGAGTCGGATAAAATCAGTTCGTGAAAATGCCCCTTTAGTGAATCATTGGGTAGAAAAGAATCATGTTGTGGAGGATATCCGGTTTTTTGTTATCAAACAGGTTTCGCTTAAGCATGGTGGTGATTTGTCAACTGCACTAAGAAAAATTGAACAGCGGTTTATTTTTAGCTGGCAAACTATAATTCCAAATGGGTTGAATGGATCTATCGAGTGGAGTGCTTTCTTTTAAACATCACTGTAAGGGATTACCGGATTCTTAAGGGCTGGAAGTTCTTTTTACTCTGGTTTCTCGTTTTGGGTGCGATGGAGTATTTTTTATGGCATTAATATGGTCTCCCTTTTAGTGTTTTGCTTTAATTACTCTTAGATTTGTGTGTGGTTGAAGTTTTTTCAATCAATGAATGGGTAATTCTGTCAGGCTGGTGATTTGTCAGGATGTAATTGTGCCTTCTATATAAAGTTGTTGTTAGCGCTCTGAAATTCACATCGCTATGGGTGACGCCGATTGACGTCACTTCCGAGGAAACGTGAGTATTAGAGAACTTTAACGGGACGGCGTTGTGGTAAGTGTTATAGGTAAAAGCTTGTGCATGCTCGTTTCAATGACCTTTTCGTTTTATATCATTGCAGAATCATGATAGTTTGAGTGTGCTGGTTGGCTGGTGTGGCTAAAAAAATTTTTGCGTAAATATATATTAAGTCAAGCGACGTATGCCACTCATGCAGCATGGTGAATAATTAAACTCATTTGATGATACTTTTGAAGATATGCTGGAATATCGGGACGCCCAGTGAGGTCAGAGTGAACAGTAAAGTAATATCAAAATGTGAGTGCTCTCTCTTTTTTAGTTTGAGTTATTCATTTGGGTTTTTATTGGTTTAAAGTGTGGGTTTCAGTTTGGCTGGATAGGTGAGGGTAATTTATGTACGGAATGCGCTTTGAAATTAGAGTGGCAGTGTGGAGTTGGTTGGGTTAGGAAGATAAGTGAGTCTTGTGGGGCCGGGCCAGTGTAGAGGTTTGTTTACAATATGACTTTTGAATATTGTTGGGAAATATTATATTGATAATTGATTGATCCCGTTAGAAATTGTTTAATGTTATTATGATTTTTTGTAGTGCATAACTGCAAATGAAATGTTATAAACACAGTCCCTGAGGAAGCCTCTAAATAGTGAGGCGAAACGAAGATGTCTTTTGTCGGACGAATTGGCTTGTGTTAAATGTATAAATTATATGTACAACTAAAAATTGGGTCTATGAACATTTCAAACTTCATGTGATTTTTATTGTGGTGTGTGTGTATGAATGTGCTAGCTTAGTTTTAAATTTGTCTATGTAGGGTTTTGTGGAGTTTTCTATATAAATAAACATAATATTGATGTATTGGAAATTGTTGTCTCTCTAATTTTTATATGTTGATGATAGTGAATTAGGGAGTGGTACTTAAAATTGCCCTTTGTGTTGTTGTACCTTTTTATAGACCTGGCAGAGGTTGCAGGCAATTTCGAGTTTCCCAGCAGTGTCGGCTAGGTAGGTAGTTTTTTGGGGATGCCTCCTCAGCTTACTAAGGCTCGAGGTGCTAGGGGCAGTCCTTTCATGGAGCCAGAAGAGAGAGAGCGGACACCAGAGGCTTCTCATGAGCCTCCAGAGGTTCACTCGCTCATGGGAGTGGATCCACATAACGACCGACCAGTGGGTATTGGAGAAAATTCAGTACAGCTAATCTTTGGATCTGTATCATCCTATCGGAAACAGCTGTATGATGTCCCCCTGCTGTGCGCCGGACAAGCTGAGGGTGGTTCGCGAGACTTTGCTAAAGCTGCAGTTGTTGTGGTCAGTGGTACTGGTGTTCCTTATTGGAGCAGGGCTGAAGACATTATTCCATTTATTTTGTGGTACCCAAAAAGGATGGTTCCTTTCGTCCCATATTAGATCTCAAGGGCATGAACCGCAGTCTGTAGATTCCACATTTTCATATGGAAACTCTGTGGACCATTCTCGCCGCAGTTTGCCAAGGCGGGTTCCTGTGCTCGCTGAATGTGTCAGAAGCCTACCTGCATTTTCCCATTCATGAAGATCAAAGGTGTCTTCGTTTTTATGTTCTGCAAGAACATTTCCAATTCAGAGCCTTACCTTTCGGTCTAGCAACCGCCCCACGGATATTTACCAAGGTGATGGTCATGGTGGCAAAGGCAATATGGTCCACCCGTATCTCAACAATTGGTTAATCCAAGCGCCGACTCACAAGGAAACGTAGTAAGTGACTTGTTGAGTGGTTCAGTTCTTAGAAAATTTGGGCTGGGTAACCAGTTTTGCCAAAAGTAACTTACAGGGGTTTGGACAAATAACTTACAGCCCGAGCAGAGTATCTGAGGGCATGGTTCATGGGACAAGTGTTCCTCATGAACAAGAGAATGTGCAAGATAGGCAGGTTCAAGGCCTCCTGTAGTTGCTGATCCCATCCATTTGGGATTATTTACAGGTGCTCAGTATGATGGCGGCGACAAGCAGACTGTGAGGAACTGCAGAAGGACTTTGTAAGACTGGGGAACTGGGTATCTAAATGGAAGACAAACTTTTAATGTGGACAAGTGCAAAGTGATGCACATAGAGAAAAATTATCCTAACTAGGAGGCCAGTTTTCAAAGTGATTTCCATATACATCGGTTGTCTGGAAATTGGCCTCCCTCAGTGCAGCATAACGTGTGGACTTTTGGCTGCATTGAGAGGTGGTGTTTCAGGGGGCATTTAAATCAGCAGAGGGAAAAGTACATACATAATTGAATTTTTAAATCTCTACACATACATTTTATGCAAAATTCTAGCCATACAAAAACAAGCACAAGTGACTTTGTGTACTTTGTACCTGCCACAAATCAAAAGTATCCATATATCTTCTCTTTAAAAATTGGTGCAAAGTCCAAGGATAAAAAGTACACAGTCTTTCTCAGTGCAGACAGTTAGAAAATTGCCCAATCGTGGCTTTCGTGTTCCACTCAGAAAAAAAGACCTTGGAGTCCTTGACTGTGTTCCAGCAGTCAAAAAAGCAAACAGAATGTTAGGAATTGTTTGCTAAGGAATGGAGAATGTCATAATTCATTTGTATAAATTTATGGCGTGACCAGTTCTGATTGCTCCATCTCATAACAGATATAGAGGAAATAGCAAAGGTACAGAGAAGGGCAACAAATGATAAAGGGAATGGAACAGCTCCCCTACGATAAGAGCTAGGGCTCTTCAGCTTGGAAAAAATAGCTGATTTAAAACAAATCAAAGAAAGTGTTTTTATACTCCGCGCATAATCAAGCAGTGGAATTTATTGCCAGGGGACATGGTCGAGGCACCTAGCATTGCTGGGTTTAAAAGAGGTTTGGACAAATTCTTGGAAGAAAAGTGCATTAACAGTTATTAGTCAGGTAGATGTGAGGAACCACATCTTACTTCTAGGAGTGAGCAACAGGGAATGGGTCTGCAAGTAATCCAGACTGCCTTCTGTTGGAGATAGGATGCTGGGCTCCGTGAACTCTTGGTCTGACTGAATATATGGCATCTCTTATGTTCTTATGCTCCACAGGTACTTGTATGTGAACAGCCGGGCTTGGCCCAGTAACTGTGTGATATCCAATCCCATGCAGCCGCCCCCGATCGCTGAAGAGATAGACCTCCATGTCTTTGACTTGAAGACCATGACACGAGTGAAGCGTGCACTCCGTGCACACCGTGCCTACACACCAAATGATGAGTGCTTTTTCATCTTTCTGGACGTCAGCAAGGATTTTGTAGCCAGGTACCTCTTGGAGTTGTACAGAATAGGTCAACTTTGGAGTTTCACAATGCACTGTGAGGTCAGCTAGAAGCAGGTTGGGCTGGCAGCAGGCTTTAGTCTTCTGAGCTAGGTTTGGGTATTGGGAGCAGGACAGTTGGTAGGTGTGTGTGCAGTAAGGAGAGTTACCATATTTATTTATTAAAAGATTTATATACCACCAAAAAACAAATACATTGTACTAAGCAGTTTACAAATATACATATATCATATAAAAAAACATATAATCAAATAATACAATAAAAATAACTTAAAACATACAAAATTACAATAATGTATATCTAAACATTCCTGGTAATTGTTCTCCTAAGATTCACATTGTCCAATCATATCTAACTTGGGTATCGCATGGCATGTTTGTGGATCTGCCTGGGTTTGCTATGGCAACTCAGAACCCCATTCAGTTTATTGGAGCAGCAAATCCCAGGCCATCCTCAAGCACAGTGCCAATAAAAAAAATAGCTGGCACTTACATGTGTTTTTTCTGTGCATCTTTTTTTCAGCAATAACAAACAGTTTCTCTCAATCGGTTCTCTATTTGTAGCTTTGTTTTCTTTTGTTTGGGTACAGTGGTGCTGAGGATCGGCATGGCTATATATGGGACCGGCACTACAACATCTGCTTGGCGAAGGTGCAACATGAGGACGTTGTAAACTCGGTGGTGTTCAGTCCTGTGGAGCAGGAGCTGCTTCTGACAGCTAGTGATGACTGTACCATCAGAGTGTGGCGCTCGCCACGTACTGTTCGAATTCTGCAGCCCAAGAAGCCCACACCCAGGAGGCTAATGTTCTCTTGGCTCCTGAACCAGAAAAGCTGAAACAAAAAAACCCCAACCAGCCAAGAATCTTTCCACCTCTCCTCTTTGAACTCCTTCCGTTAAGCTGTTTAATTTATTTTTTATTGTATCTGGGGAGAAGGGTGATTTGCACTTGTAGCAGAACTTGTTATGCACGGTAAAGAGAACTTGTTTGGCTTTGTCTTTCCATGGCTGACAGCTCATTCACCAGCGCACCGTGAAACATACTTCCCTTACTGTGATCATCAGAAGGCTTCTCGTGTTGCCGAGCTGCACCTGCGCTCCTTTATTGTATGCATGTAAGCAATTTAAAAAAGAATGCAAGACTGGAAGGGAAGAAAGCATCACTCCCTTAGAAGAATATATGTGTCCCTCAGGAAAACAAAAATAAATACAATCTAGGCCTTCAGATTGTGTGTATGTAACTGCTCTTTGACACCCAGGTAAAGCCACACATCTTGTATTTGCTTGTTAAAAATCACATTGCTGCACAGTGAAAATGGATGATGAGGTTCTGTGGGCCTTTTTTATTTCCTTAGCTGCTGCTATGGGCATTAGAGGCACTGCACTCTGCTGCTGTCATCTAATTATTTGGCATCAACAGATGAGGGAACATACATGGATACCTGTATGTTACAAGACGGAGAAATTTCTTACCTATTATTTTCTGCTACACCAGTCCAGACAAGTGGGTTGTTCCTCACTACCAGCAGATGGAGGTAGAGAGCACAGCTTTTTCTGTGACATCCTCACATGTGGTGCAATCTAGAAAATTCCTCAGTATTCTAAGAACAAAGCACTAAATGCATCCCAAATAAAATAAACTAGTAACAAATTTCAGAACAAATCCTCTGATAGAACCACTTTTCTATAATGGGAGGTAAATATAAACAAAACTTACACATATTTTGTAAAATGTATGTGAAAAGGCATTTTTTTTTTATCATCCATATGATTTGAAAGAAGCAAGTTCTCTGCTATACCACAGCCCAATTTCCTAGGAGGATCCTGGGCTAGTGTAGCAGGACTAAAGGAAAGGAAATTAACAGGTAAGAAATTTCTCCTTCCTCCTCATCCTGCTACACTAGTCCAAATAAGTGGGAAGTACCAAAGCCTAACTAATCTGGGAAGAAGAAGTAAAGGGCCACCTTAAGGACACCAGCTCTGAAAGCTGCATCCTTTGTGGCCCTACCATTCAAATGGTAATGAATGACGAGTTCAAAGAGAGCCAAGTTGCTGCCTTACAAATGTCTTCTAGTGCAATAGCCACAGCTTCAGCCCAGAAAGAGGATTGAGCCCTGATAGAATGAGCTCAGAGAACAGATGGATCCTGATTACCCTTGATAATATACACAGAGGAGATGGTGTCCTTAATGCATCAGATAAGGTAGCTTTGAAAACTGCCTTGTCCTTGCGAGGACCTCCAAACATGAATAGTTTATCCTATCACCAAAAGGAATTAGTAAGTTCCAAATATCTTAGGAGAACCCAATGCACATCCAAAACTCTCAAAGACCTCACACCTTAACATTCATCTTTGGAAAAAAAACGGGAGGTTAATAGACTGATTCAGATGAAATACTAAAAACACCTTAGGTAAGAAAGAAGGCATTGGCATAATCAACTCTGAAATAAATTGAGCCAAACTTATTGCAACAAAAAACACCATATTTAGAGACGTATCCTTGACAGCCACCTGCTTCAGAGGCTTAAAGATGGGGAAAGATAAGGTCCTTAGAACCAAGTTAAGGACCTACTGAGGAATCACTACTCTTAATAGAGGTTGTGGACTTTTAACTTTCCTGAAAAAAGCAAACAACATCAGGATACGAAACTACCAAGAGACTTTGCATCTTATCTCTATAGCAGGAAGTAGATGCAACATGGACCGTCAGTGAACCTTTATCTATACTCCATTGGAGAAAGGCTAAAATGACAGAAACATCAGCCTGCCACAGAGAAACTAAACACTCCTTGCAGAACACCTCAAAAAATCTGCCAGACTCAGATAATGTACCACAAAAGTAGACCTCTTATAGGCTTTCAACGGAATGGAAATTAAGGAGGTGGAATAGCTTTTCCGTCACAAAAGCAAGCCTCTCAAGAGCCAAGTAGTAAGCAAAAAAGGATAAGGGTCATCCATAATGACTGGCCCTGAGACAGGTGGCCTTTAGTTGCTGAAAACCTCTGCAAGTCTACCTGCAGTCCTAGATCTGCATATCCAAGCCTTCTCGGCCAGGATGGAGCCACCAAGATCATCCAGTCCGGTTCTCGCTATTAAGGACCATGGAGGGAACACACAAAGAAAAACCTCTCTTGACCAAGGCTGGACTAGATTGTCTATGCCTTTGGATCAGATTTCTCTGCATCGATTGAAGAATCTGCTGACCTTGGCATTCCTGCAGGTCACATGTTCAACTTGAGGAAGACCACAGCCGTCCACAATCATCTGAAACACAGCAAGTCTGAGTTCCCAATCTCCTGAATCCAAAAAATCTCTGCTCAGGAAATCCAGATGAACATTGTCCTGTGCCACAATGTGTGCTGCTGAAAGTTGAGTGAGGTTCTCTTCTGCCCAGCAAAGGAAGGGAGTTATTTCTTCTGACACTCCCAGGCCCCTAGTGCCCCCTTGTTTGTTCATGTACATGATTGCAGTCACAATCTCGGAGAGCATTCTTACCATCTTTCCCCACCAGAGTTAGATTTATCGCCCTCGTTTCCAGCTTGTTGATGGATCGGGAGTCTTTGAGCTACCTGATCCAGATAATGTGCTCCCCAACCTGATAGACTCACATCAGTGGTGAGAAATATCCACAAGGGACGTTCCAGAGCCACGTCCGTTAACAGATTCTGAGGTGAGATCTACCAAATGAAGACAGTGAGAAGAAGTCAGCACTCAAAATCTTGAGATTTTGGTGATCAGCAGGAAAGTAGAGAAGCCTGCAAAGGGATACATGTGAGCTGTAGCCCAGAGAACAAAATCCAAGATGGTGACCATTGACGAGAGCAGCTGCAGGTAATCCCAAACTCTGAGAGCACTTAGAAGGGAAAATCTCTGCACTTGATCTACAATCTTGTTAACTCTTGCGCATCAAGTAAGTGTGACCTTTGTTTGTACTGAATTGAGCCCCTAGATATTCCAGAAATTGAGAGGGAAGAAGGTTTTTGGGTTTTGTTTTGGTTTGGTTTTTTTTTTTTTTTTTTTTAAATTGATCAACCAACTCAAACTTTCTAACAGTTGGATAACTCTGTCAAAAGCTGTGATACCTTCTTGAAAAGATTTGGACCTTATGAGCCAATCGTCCAGATAAGGGTAAACCATAATCCCTTCTTGCATCAGCTACCACCATCATTACCTTGGTAAAATTTCTTGGATTTGTGGTTAATCCAAAAGGGAAGGGCAAGTGTTGGTTCAGAATATAAAAACACAGAAATCTCTGATGGTCCTCCCTTATTAGGACACAAGTACACCTCTGCCAGATCCAGGGAAGAGAGAACTTTGCCTTCCCTTACTGCAACAGGAATAGACTGGAGAGACTTCATCATGAAAAGGGAGACATGAAGGATGTTTACCCCGTTCGGATCGAGATGCAGTTTGTAAGAGCCGTCCTTTGGAACTACAAAATAGATGGGATAGCATCCTAGACCTCAAACTTCTAGAGGAACTGGATCCACTGCCCTTAACAGCTGTAATCTCTGGCGCGTGGGCTACACTTCCACCCTTTTGACAGGCAAGATGTAAGGAGAAACCATATAGGCTTTGGTGGCCAGAGCAGACAACTCTATAGTATAGTTGTGCTGAATAACCTGAAGTTATGTGGGTCCACTCCTGGTAGAACTGCTGTAAGCAGCCACCTACAGGCAACATCAGAGAGTGAACCTGCCTGACTCTGTTGGGAAGATCTACTGGTCACAGAGGAGGCTGTAGAGTCCAGTTGAATATCACAAACCATGAAAGCACTGGTTCCTGTCCCTAAATCGAAACAGTCTGGCCTCTGCTGGGCTGAAAAAGATATGACCCTTATCTTCTGGGAGCCTATTAGGCTTGAGATTTTCCAAATCCTTCACCCATTCAGCTAGGTCTTTGCCAAAGAATAGAGTTTCTCCTTGAAAGGAAGTTTACACAGACACGTCTTTGACCAAAAATCTGCCATCCAATGCCTTAGCCACAAGTGTCATAGCAGAAACTGATGAAGCAACTGAGCAAAATGAAATCCTGATAAAATCATAGAACACACCTGCAAGGTTTCAGCTGACTCCAGGCGGGGGCAGTCTTGTCCCCTTCAGGAAGTTGGATCCACCGCAGAATAGCTTGAGCCCAGTGATGAATTTAGGATTTTGTCACTCCTAGGCACTGATGGTGCTGTCATATCCCACTCCCCATCCCCGGTAAGGTTGGACAACAGGGAAGTAGGTCTAAGGCACAGCCCCAGATTTTATTGCTGTGGCTCAGAGGTAGATTCTGTGGCAAAAAAGTGAAAATTCTGAAGTACATTGACAAATAATTCCATCTTTTATATTACATTATAAACCTTGCTTGTGTCTGTATAATTTATTTTTCCTTTATTGGATGAAGAACAAGGAGAAGATCTTGGGGATGGGAATAGGAGGAAGGTAAGAGGACTAGGGATGGGGAAAGGAAGTGAAAAGGATCAGGAATGGGGAGAGGAGGAGAGAGAACTGGATTTAAGGAAGATTGTGTGTGTGGGAGAGGGGAATCAGGAATCTGTGATGGGAGAAGAGTCAGGAGACTGAGGGAAGTTTTGGGATTGAGGGAATAGGAGGTGACAAAGAGTAAGTTCCAGAACCTCGTGAGAAGTAGGAAGAATAGGAAGCTCCTGGATCTTGGGCAATAGAATCCAAGATCAAAAGAGAAAGGATGTGACTTGCAGTCAGATGGGGGGAGGCAGTAGAGGGAATAACAAGTAATGCTCTGGTTCTACTCTTCCTTGCATCCCCTGTGTAACTTCTCACCCAAACTGGCAGAGACACCCACACATCCAACACCAATCCCTTTTCTCTCACAAAAAGTCACTGTCTCCTTCCCCCATTTCCCTTCTCTCACACACAGACACACACCCTCCAGCAGATCCCCAGTGATCCCTACTCAATCCCTCCTAATCTTCTCAAAATAACCCCCTTTGCTCTGTCTACAACAGGTTCACCCCCCTCCTCTCCTGTTCCCTGCAAGTTGCCTGGGAGGGGTTGAATCAGGAAGTGGAGAGTTGTTCTCTGCAAAGTTAGATTCAGCATAACTGTAAGGCAGTAAATCAGCCAGCCTGCTGCTCCCCATTTTTTCCACCCTAGGCACAGGCCTGTTGTAAATTCCAGGCCTACTTGAGCCACCACAAATTGCTAACTGTACTGACAATGCAAAAAAGTAAACATATTTAAAAGTAATCTCAATCCTCCTATTTTGAGGATCCTTAAAAGAAGTGCTTCCTTCTACAGCAATAGTTATTCTTGTAACCGCTGAATCCATTGCATCCAATTTGGGCATCAACAAAAAACGCTGTAGCAGCAATGGATATAGTTTACCAAAATGTTTCCCTGAGCCAAGGGAAATTCCCATTCCACTATCATATCCTCCACTTCGGAGTGAAGAGGAAAAGTCTTAGCAGATTTATGCAGAACCTTAATGATAGGATACTATTCAGGAACCTCTTCTGGTGTGTCTTCTGAAATGTTTAAGGTAGCAACCACCTGATCAATAAGGAACACAATCTCATCCCTTTGGAAAACTAGGTAACTAAATCATCCTTTCACTGAGGGGCATGTCTTCCTCCTCCAAGGAGTCCAAGCTGCCTGTATCCATAAATTCATCCAGGTCCTCCAAAATGGACTGTTTGTACTGAGGGGAAGAAGCATCTCCCAAATCACAAGATTCCCAGGCTGATTTAGGAGATAACAAGTGAGCCACAGACTTAGGATCAGGTTCTCTGCCAGAAGACCCCCAAAAACTGCATACTTCCAGCATACCTCTGAATAACACAAAAGGCCTGATGAAGAAATATAAAGAACCCTGGAACAAAGTTCCCTGAGGCAGTACGGCCTGAAGGAACAGGGAATAAATGCAGAGGCTCTAAAAACTGGCCTGAGTGCTCTGTAGGGGCCATGCATTCTGAGGGACCTGCAGCTAAAATGGTGGCCATTCCCACCAAAAATGCTGACTCTGTAGACCCTGCTACCCTAGTGAGAAGAAGAGAATTCAATTCCATGGCAGCTGGCTCGGCCAATATAGAAATTAACTGTCATGGCACTCCTCCAGTCTTGGGTTAAGCCACACATAATAATCCTGAAACAGAAGTGCACATGCAGCCACAATCTGCACCCTGGTGGCTCTTTTTCATCAGGAACTTGGACAGTCAAATTAGAGCAGCACTGAAGGAGCTCACCCACAAAACTTAGAAACTTTTGAAGGAGATTCAAGATGGCTGATCATTAGGTTAGCGGCATGGGAGCTCCCTCTCTGTTAGCGATTTGTTCTCCTCTGGCCACGTGAATTGTGGCTTTGGATGAGCTTTCCTTTTCTTTTTTTCTCCTGACTTTCGATGGGCTGGAAGAGAAAACAGAGGATGGCATCTTTCCCCACGGCTCCTCCAAAGTCCTTTTCGGTGGGCCCACTAGATGCCCACATCATGCGCAGCAGCCCTTTGCCGGGGATCCAGCCGCTGGAGAGATGGGGAGGGGAATTTGAGCTCCCTTCTCTCCCTGGCTGTCTTTCACCGTTGAGCCGGAAACCCTGCAACCGCAAGGACCTCCCAGGAGCCAGTTGAGACGCCACTTAACCGCGTTGTGAATGTGGTGAGCTCAGAGGGGAATGACGGGGCGGTTACGGCAGCTGCTAGTCCAATGGCCACTCGAGGACAGCCGGGCAGGGACGATTTACGAGACAGAGCAAGAGGTAATTATGAGAGAGAAGACGGGGAAGTATTCGGAGACTCATTGCTATCTGCAGCTTTTTCTCCCGTTCAGAGACCGGGTGAGATTTCATTGGAAGCTATATGGAACGCCATTGTTGAGCTTCGAAGCTCTATTTCTCAACAACTTTCTCCTATTGTACATAAGTACAAGGAGTTAGATCAGAAAGTTACTGTGTTGGGGAACACTACCACCGAATTGGGTCAACAGCTATCTTCGATTCGTGTTCAAACAAACTCAGTGCAACAAACCCAGCTTGCGCTGGTGAAAGAAAATATCATAAGGAATAAAAACCTTAGATTTATAAACTTTCCCAAAGTGCCCTTAATCTCCCCTAGAGATACGTTTAAAATATATTTGACTGAAATACTACAGGAACCAGAGAATGCAGTGCCTCCTATCTCAAGAATATATTATTTGCCACCGTTTAAAAAGGAGTCTGATAGAGCACAGAAGGAAGGTATGGAAATGTTGCAGCTAGTTGAAGACCCATCAGTGGATATTTCAGCTCTACTCGAAACGTCGGATACGGAGATGGCAGTCCCAGCAATACTTATAGTAACCTTGGTTCTTGAACCGGATAGAGACTGGCTGATGAGACTCTTTTTTTAGACATAGATTAGAAACCTTTATGCAACTTAAAGTAAAAGTCTTTCCAGATGTCTCAAGACAAAAGCATAAACAGTTTCTGTTAATGAGATCCAAGTTCAGCGAATAGGGGGTGTCTTTTTCCTTAAATTTCCCTGTAAATGCATGGTAAAATACCAAAATAATTCATTTATGTTTCTAGACCCCCCCCCCCCCCTCAGTTGACACAATTTTTGATTGGTAAAATTCCACCTCCCAATCTTTCTGATAATCCCTAGCCATAATAACTCGTAATCTGTTCCCAATAAAATAATATGGCTAATGCTTCCTAACTGTTTGTAGCCTTTCCTTTTCTTACTATTATTTAGTAATATATTTCTTTGGGTTGTGTCCTTGAATCTCTCCAGTATTTGAGGATTTGAAAAAGGTATTGAGTATAATTGTATGGTCCTATAAATGATGGTGATGTAAGTATTTTTTTGTTCAAATCAATATCGGTTTTCTGTCAAGATTTATCTTGTTTATAATTTGTAAATGCATAAATAAAAAAATACAAAAACAAAACTTAGAGAAACATACCTCCAATGCTAGCAACACTACTCATACAGAAAGAGTCTCAAATTGTTCCAGAGCTGCTCTCCCATTTTCTATTTTATTTTTAAATAAATCCTTAAAGCCAGAAGAAGAGAAGAGGAAGAGGCAAACTTAAAGAATCTTCTTAATCTTTTTTTTCTTTGCCAACTCAATCCCCTCAGGCTCAACTAAACGCCCTCTGGGTCTGGGACCTGTCTGAGCAGGCACTCCACCTTGACATTAGCAAACCAGGAGTCTGGCCCTGTGATACCGGAGAAAGCCCAGCCTTACTCTGACCTCGAGGGCTAGGCAGGCCTTGTCAGAAAAAAAATGCAGCTGTATCACCATATGTCCTTTCCTCAGTATTCTCTACCTCCAACAGATGAATTTTCTGGACTGCACCATAAGAAGATAAGAAATTGCCATGCTGGGTCAGATCAAGGGTCCATCAAGCCCAGCATCCTGTTTCCAACAGAAGCCAAACCAGGCCACAAGAACCTGGCAATTACCACATGTAAGTAGCTGTGATGACATCACAGAGAATGTTGTGTTCTCTATCACCATCTGCTGGTAGGGAGCAACAACCCACTTGTCTGGACTGGTGTAGCTGGATGAGGAGGAAGTTAGATCTGGGATAGAGCAGTTTGTCACATTGGTTGCTGGAGTCATGTGTGGGTGTGTGTGTGTAGGGGGGGGGGGGTGGATGAACATAAGAAATGCCATGCTGGATCAGACCAAACTTCCATCGAGCCCAGCATCCTCTGTCAGTGGCCAAGCCAGGTCACAAGTACGCATAAAGTAGCTCTATTTTCTGTTGCTGCTAGGGATAGAAGTAGCTTCCCTTAGTCGGGCTATTATTGTGTTACAGACATTTCCTCCAGGAACTTACTCAAACCTCTCTTAAACCTCACTGTTAGTCGCTTTGACCACATCCTCTGGCAACAGATTAAACAGCTTGATTGTGTTCTGAGGGAAAAAGTGCTGTCTATAATTTGTTTTAAATCTGCTGGTTATTAATTTCATGGAGTGTCCCCTTGTTTGGGTAAATAACCATCCTTTACCAGTTCCATCCTACTTAGGATTTCATAAACTTCTATCAGGTCATCTCTCAGCTGTCTCTTTTCCAAGCTGAAGAGCCCTAGGCTGTGTAGCCTCTCCTCATAAGAGAGTTGTTCCATCCTCTTTATCATTTTTATATCCTCTTTACCTGTTCTAGTTCCGCCATGTCTTTTTTGAGATGGAGATATCGGAACTGCACCATAGCTCGATATAGAGGTGAAATGATATTTTCCAGTTTATTCTCCATTCCTTTTCAGATCATTCCTAACATTCGATTTGATTTTTTTTTTTTTTTTTTTTACCACCACCGTACACTGAGCCGAGGATTTCAACAGGTTTTCTACAAGGACTCCAAGGTCCTTTTGCTGAGTGGTGACTCCCAGTACTGATCCCAGAACTGTGAACCTGTAGTTGGGATTATTTTTCCCTATGTGCATCACTTTGCACTTTTTCACGTGCAGTTGCCCAGTCTCTCACAAGGTCAGATTCAGATAACTTTATTGGCATGACAATTTTACATGTGTTTCCAAAGTAATATGCATAATGTTTAAAATAAAAGGGTAGGAAAAGAAGGAAAAAAATTACAAAACGGTAATAAGCCCCTCTACAGTACCTTGCAATCCTCTGCTGTTTTATCAACTTTGAATAATTTTGTATCATCTGCATGTTTGATCGCCTCACTTGTCTTTCCCTTTTCCAGATCATTTATGAACATGTTAAACAGCAAAGGTCCTAGTATGGATCCCTGTGGTACTCCATTAGTGACCTTTCCCTGTATGTACCAGTATCAGTCCAGACTCCTGGGTTTGCCCCCCCTCTAGCAGATGGAGACAGAAGTTTACCAAACAAACTCCTCCTCATATAGGCTGGTGCCACCTACAGTCTGGCAGTATTCTTCTGTCTCCAGCAGGTGGAGGAGGTGCCGAACCTATAGTCTGTGCTAGGGTCTATTTAGAGACAGGATAGGGAGTTAATTTAAAATAAAAAATAATAATACATTAAATATTTTTGTTACGTCTTCCTTGCTGGGCTCGACTCTCCCTTCCCTCTGGTCGCTTTGGGGACTCGTGCTCCGTTTCGCCGCGGTTTGGAGGGGTTCCGGTAGATTTTGTTTCCGGCAGGCATGCCGCATCGGGCCGCGTGTAGGGCCTGTGGAGCTGCGCGATAGTTTGTGCGTTACTTGCCTCTCCGGGGGAGAGGGAACCTCAGCAACCCCAGGAAGGGTCTTGGTCTGGGTCCAGACCATAACTGGCCCTATCGGGCGCAGGTACGGGCACCATTTTGAGTGCGCTGGGGTCAGCGTTTGAGATGGCAGGCGCCATCTTGGCTCTACTTGCGCCGGCGGCCCCTGCAGCACAGGAAACAGCATTCGGGGGGGAGGACCCCCCGCCGCACTTGTCCCCGCAGCGCAGGGTCCCTGAGGGGGACAGACCTGCGAGGCCTGATTTGTCTAGGGCTGCAGAGGTACCTGATGGGGATGGAGATGATTTATCTTCTGACTCTTCATTTTCTTCGGACTTTGTTTTATTGATGCTTAAGGCCTGGAAGGCGGGGTTCGGGCAGAGTCAGGATCCTCTGCCCGAACCCCGGAAGCGAGCCAAGGCCGCCCCGGAGCCTGACCTACAAGGGAGGTCAACGACCAGCCAGCGTCCGGGTGCCTCAGCCAGATACAGATATTTCTTTGGACACGGATGATCAGGATGACCCAGATATACCCTCCCTGCCTCCGAAGGGGGTTGAGGGAGAAACCGACCCCCAGCAGGGGGGTCTCAAGGGACGGATGGAGACGTTCCGAAGGTCGCCCATCTTTTAGGAGAGATGAACTGGGTCCCCTCATTCCGGCTATTTTAGGGGAATTGGGGATTCAGCTGCCCCAAGAGGAATCTAGATTGGGGGCTACAGATCTGGTGGTTCTAGGCCTTAGGGGGCCGCCTTCAGCTTTCCCTTTCCATTTTTCGGCAACGGATTTGTTGTTTAAGGAATGGGATACTCCGGATTTGGGGCTTAAAGTCGCTAAGGCGATGGATAAGCTCTACCCCCTACTAGAGGAGGCTTTAGAGCTGTTCCGGGTGCCCAAGATGGATGCTGCAGTGGCCGCCGTCACTGAGAAGACAACCATTCCAATCACCGGGGGGGACAGCCCTTAAGGACCTGCAAGATCGTAAGCTGGAGGTCCAGCTTTAAAAGATCTTCGAGGTTTCCGCCCTGGGAATTCGTGCGGCCATGTGTAGTAATTTTTCCTTATGTGCAGGTCTTCGCTGGGTCCAACGGCTCCTAGCCAATGACTCTATCCCAGGAGGAAGCTCGCCAGGCGAGAAGACTTGAGGCTGTGATCGCCTACAGTGCGAATGCCTTCCATGATTTGCTTCGCACATCGGCTAGAGCTATGGTGTATCGGCTGTGTCAGTGTGGCGTTTGTTGTGGCTTCGTAACTGGGCAGCGGATGTGTCTTCAAAATCTCAGCTGGGATCCTTACCGTTTAAGGATAAGCTGCTGTTTGGCAAGGAGCTTGGAGGGTCTGATTCAATCTTTAGGCAAAAATAAGGTGCATTGCTTGCCAGAGGATAGACCGAAGTTGAGAGGATCTTTTGCTTCTAGGTCGTGGTTTCGTGGCGGTAGGAGGCCTCGGACCACCCGTGGGTCCGCCTCTTCATTTCACCACAATGCCAGCAGGCAGCAGACGTACTCTCAGTCCTTTTTTGGGCACCGTTTCGGTAGACTTGGCTCCAACCAGAACGTGCCAGGTGGCAAGCCCTCACAATGATGTGCAGCCGGTCCATTCCTCGGTTTCAGTAGTGGGAGGTCGTCTGTCCCTATTTTACGAGGAATGGGCCAAAATCACTTCGGATCAGCGAGTCCTCGAGGTGATAAGACATGGTTACGCATTAGATTTTGCACGTCAAGCCCGGCCACGATTCCTGGTGTCTCCCTGCGGGCTAGCAGCAAAACGCCGGGTGGTCAAGAAGACTTTGCAACGTCTTCTCGACCTCGGCGCCGTTATTCCGGGGCCCTCCACGGACCTGCAAAGAGGCCGTTACTCCATTTACTTCGTGGTGCCCAAGAAAGAGGGAACCTTCCGACCCATCCTCGATGTAAAGAGGGTCAACAGATGTCTGCAGATTCCTCGGTTTCGAATGGAGACTTTACGCTCAGTAATTGCGCCATTCAGACCAGGGGAGTTCCTGACGTCCCTAGATCTCACAGAAGCATATTTACACATCGGGATCCGGGCAGATCATCAGAGGTTCCTAAGGTTTTCTGTGATGGGGCAGCATTTTCAGTTCCAGGCACTGCTTTTCGGACTAGCCACTGCCCCCAGGACGTTCACCAAGATTATGGTGGTGGTGGCTGCTCAATTGCGCAGGGAAGGATTGTTGGTACATCCGTATCTGGATGATTGGCCTGTTTGAGTGAAGTCGGAGGTTCTCTGTCAGGAGGCGGTTCACCGGGTACTTCAGTCGTTGAGATCGCTAGGCAGGGTAGTCAATGAGGCCCAGAGCCATCTGGTGCCCTCTCAGTCACTGGAAATTTTGAGAGCTTTATTCAACACGTGCCAAGGCACGGTATCTCTCCCAGTGGAGACTTGTTATCCCAACGTGTATCCCAACGTGTTATCCCAACGTGTACCGATGGTCTGGGATTACCTTCAGGTCCTGGGCTCCATGACCTCAACGCTGGAATTGGTTCTGTGGGCTTTCGCTCATATACGACAGACTCATTTTACAATCAGCGTTGCTGTCCCGATGGAATCCAGTTTCGGAACAGTTCCATCTCCAGCTACCTCTGACAGAGCACGCTCGGTCCAGTCTGGATTGGTGGTTATCCCCTGTCAACTTGAGTCGGGGAGTCCCATTGGTGATTCCGGTCTGGACGGTGATCACGACGGATGCTAGCTTGTCCGGTTGGGGAGCGGTGTGTTTGAGAAAGTCTGTACAGGGGCTGTGGTCTCCAGAGGAAGCGCATTGGTCCATCAATCATCAGGAGACCAGAGCAGTCCGTTTGGTGCTACAGGAGTTCCTGCCGCTTCTCCAGGGCAAGGCGGTCAGAGTCCTTTCCGACAATGCGACCACGGTGGCTTATATCAACCGTCAAGGAGGAACCAGAAGTTGGCCGTAGCGTTGGAAGCCCATCTCTTGATCCAATGGGCAGAACAAAACTTGGCCTGCATAGCAGCTTCTCACATCGCCGGGGTAGAGAATGTTCAGGTGGACTTCCTCAGTCCCCATATTCACAACCCAGGCGAATGGGAATTGGCAGACGATGTATTTCAGGTCATTTGTGCACAATGGGGCACTCCCCTGATGGATCTCATGGCGAAGTTCAAGAATGCCAAGGCGCCACGGTTCTTTGTTCGTCGAAGGGACATGGGGGCAGAGGGCGTGGACGAGCTGGTACTGCCCTGGCCGACAGATGTTCTGCTTTATGTGTTCCCGCCTTGGCCTCTCATAGGCAGAGTCCTTCGCAGAATAGAGTTACATCCATCGGAGGTGGTGCTAATAGTTCCCAAGTGGCCATGGCGTCCATGGTTTGTGGATCTGGTGAATCTGGCGGTAGTGCCTCCATTGCGCTTCCCAGACCGACCAAATCTGCTTCATCAGGGACCAGTCTGTTTCGACCAGGTCGAACGCTTCTGTCTAGCGGCATGGCTTTTGAGAGGAAGCGACTGAAGTCTCAAGGATACTCGGATGCCATGGTAACTACTCTGTTGCATTCTCGTAAGGTCTCTACTTCCCTGTCCTATGTCAGGGTCTGGAAAGTCTTTGAGACTTGGTGTCTCGACAGAGCTATTGTTCCAACTCGAGGAACCGTTCCGGAGATTTTGAACTTTCTTCAGGCTGGATTAGTGAAGGGATTATCGTGTAGTTCCTTGTGTGTACAGGTAGCGGCACTCGGTTCCTTGCGCGGTAACATCCAGGGTGCATCTTTGGCATCCTGATGTCTCTCATTTCCTTCGGGGGGGCGAAACATTTGCGACCTCTAGTGCGACAGCCCTGTCCCTCTTGGAATTTGAACCTGGTTCTTAAGGCTTTGTGTCGGACGCCGTTTGAACCGTTGCATAGGGCAACCTTGAAGGATCTTACTTTGAAGGTAGTGTTTTTGGTGGCTATTGCGTTGGCACGCAGGCTTTCTGAGCTTCAGGCTCTCTCTTGTAGAGAGCCCTTCTTGCGCATCACTGGCTTTGGTGTTTCTCTGTGTATGGTTCCCTCGTTCCTGCCTAAGGTGGTGTCTTCCTTCCATTTAAATGAGTTTGTCGAACTACCGTCATTTTCAGATCTGGATAGATTGGACCCCTTCTCTAAGGATCTTCGGAAGCCCGATGTTAGTCGAGCATTGATGCGATACCTGAAGGGACCAATGGCATTTGAGTTTCGGATCACCTTTTTGTACTATGGAGTGGTCCCCGAAGGGGCAATATGGCTTCCAAGACTACCATCGCTCGGTGGCTTAAGGAATCCATCACTTCTACCTATTTGTTGGACGGTAGATCTTCACCCGAAGGTCTGCGGGCTCATTCCACCTGTTCTCAGGCCTCATCCTGGGCAGAAAGTCAACAGGTTTCCCCGGAGAAGATTTGCTGTGCGGCTACGTGGAAGTCTTCGCATACTTTCGCAAGACATTATCACTTGAATGTTCGGGCACCTAGTGCTGGTGGCTTTGGAGAGTGAGTGCTTAGAGCGGGCCTCTCTGGATCCCATCCCAATTAAGGTAAGCTCTGGTACATCCCAGGAGTCTGGACTGATCCTGGTACGTACAGGGAAAGGAAAATTGGTTCTTACCTGATAATTGGTTCTTACCTGATAATTTTCATTCCTATTGATAGATCTATCCAGAGTCCCACCCATTTTTTTCCTTGGAAGGGAATGGAGAGTCCACTCTCTTTACTGATTTTTCTCGACAACTTGGTTTGACATTGTTTTTCTTTTCTTCGCATGGGTTCTGTATCCCTTTGGGGGGTTGTTATGCCATTTTGCGCTGTTGGGTTACTGTATATACTTAGTTTGATCCATTCTGCTTTGACATTCTGTCAGACTGTAGGTGGCATCAGCCTATATGAGGCGGAGTTTGTTTGGTAAACGTCTGTCTTCATCTGCTAGAGGGGGGGGGGGGGCAAACCCAGGAGTCTGGACTGATCCGTGGTACTACAGGAATGAAAATTATCAGGTAAGAACCAATTTTCCTTTCTCCGTTTGGAAAATTGACCATTTAGCCCTAATCTCTGTTTCCTGTCTTTTAACGAATTACCTCCCAGATTGGTGGGTATTTGTTGTGGAGGAGGCTTTCTACTATGAAGGGGTGTTCTGTTCCTGTCGTTTTTTAAGTCATTGTGGAGGCTCCCCTCCCCAAGAGCATCAGTAGCTGTATTAGCCTACCAATGCTCTTGGAGGAGGGATGAGAGGGGAATAATTAATTGCACCTATTGGGATGTGTTAACTTTCCACAGAGTAAGGCAGAGAGTTTCTCTCTGCCCTGTGTTAGACTTGTTTTTATAGGGATATCTGTGAGCACAAGGTCAACCAAGGCAGGACTCCACAGCCCAGGGCAAATCATCTATAGCAGACCCTCCCTGAGATTGAAGGGGTGGGGTGGAATGCTGCCTGAATTGGCCAATTCTGACCTTCCCCAAAAAACCCAGCAAGCTCCCTCCTCGTCTTAAACCCTGATACCATGTGGGCTGTACGTTTCCTTTGTGCTGATGATGAGATGCTAGAACCTTTATCTGTGCCCCACGTTTTGGGACCCATACCTATAGGTGCCACTGCCCTAAGGATGCCATAATGTTGTACCATCCCATGGATCCAGAATTTGTTGAGATGAGGGGAAGGCAAAGGAGGAGAGAGGAGCACCTATCCCAGGCATCATGTCTCTATGGGCATCATCATGCTGTTGCCCAGACCCAAATTCTGATGCAGCCCATAGGGCCAAAAACAAAGTGCTTTGCCACTGGCCCACCCTTTAATCCAGCTCTTGCAGGAATGAAGAATCTGCCAGAGCTAAAAATGTGTCTTAGCTGCTGGTGCTGCCTCCTCCCCATGGCCCAGCACAAGCCAGAATAAGAGTGGAACTGGTGCCTTTCTCTCCCTCCTATGTAGTTCAGACTCTGATACCATTTGAACCATGTGGAGCTCCCTAGAAATCTAAGCTGAACCTCATGGTTCAAACTGCTTCTTAGACTCAGAACAATGTGGGAGAAGGGAAAAGTGCCACTGCTTTCAGCTTGAGCTGGGCTGTGGGGTGGGAGAACAGTACCTAGTGTATGTGGGGGACAACAGAGACTAGGGATTAGGAGGGGGAAGAACTGTAGGGTGCAGAGAAGAGTTTTGGGGGTTGAGAAGGGGAAGTTAAACACCAGGGACATTTGGGGGCAGAGCAGAGACTTAAGGGTTGGGGGGGGCAGGGAAAGAAGCACCTGGAGATTTGGGTTGGGAGGAGCATGGAGACTGGGAAATTAACAGTGGGGGGGGGGGGGGGAAATGAACCGGAAGTGAGAGACTGGGGTAGGTGGGTTTATGGGAAGAGCAGCAACTGGGGATTGGGATGAGGGTTGATGGGTGACTGGAGATTGGGAATGGAAGGAATGGCAACTGAAGCATGAGTTAGTGGGACAGCAGCATTTGGGACATTTGAGAGGTATAGCGAGGACTGAGAGATTGGATGGGAGAGTAGTTGTGGGGGACTGGTAAGTTGGAGATGAGTGTGTAGGGAGAGCAGCAATTGGGTGGTCAGTGGTGGCTGGGGGAGTGGGGTAAGCTTGGATTGGAACTGTGGTGTGTGTTTGGGAATTGGGCTTATGAGTGAGGATGTGTGGGAGAGTGAGCAGATAGAGTGCAACTAGATGGTGTGAGATTGGGGTTAAAAGGTAAGGAATGGTGTGAAGGACCTGGAGTACTGGGGAGGGGGTGAGAGAGAGTGGAAATGGGAAGCTGGGTAGAGGGTAAAGGACAGAAGAAAAGGACCCAAGTCAGAGGAAAGGAAAAGTAACAGGGAAGTTGTTTGAGGAGGTGATGGCTGGGGAAGGGGCAGAAATGGTGGACTAGGGAGAAACAGGGTGAAAGACAAGGAGAAATAGGAAGCTAGAGAAGGCCTGAGAACAGAGGTGGAACAGGAGAACTGGGGAGGGGGGTAGACAAATGGAGATGGGCTGGGAAGGGGGTGAAAGTGGGAGATAGCTGGTAGATAGGTGACAAATGAAAATAGGAAGATTGTGGACTGGGACAAACAATTTGAGTAAAAAGCTAGAGTTGCTGCCTAAGTAGGATGGAAAGGGGTTAGGAGAAGTACAAGACAAAAGATGTGGAGAAACTGGCAAGGAGGAGAGTAATGAGATGGGAAGAAGAGAGCTTGAAGGGATATAGTTGAAACAAGTGAGAGCAGATGGAGGGAGAGAGAGAGAGTCCGCTTTAGGATGTGGGAGGTGAAAGCTAGAAAGGAGGCGTGGTGTGATAAGGACAAGGGAATTAAATAATAATTGGCGATCAGTGATGAGGAGATAGCGGGCTGAGTGGAGGCAGTGTGAAAGACTAAAGTTGGGGAAGTGAATAGCAGGGGCAGGGAGAACTGGAGAAAGAGAAGGAGAGGTGACATCTAGCTATGACTGAAAAGAGAAGCAGAGAAATGAGATGAAGGCAAATCAATGTCAAAGACAGACTTAGGGGAGAAGAGACCGAAACAAAAAGGACACCCTGGAAAAGGCGTTCAAAGAAGAAGATATTGAAGGCAGAAAACAACCCAGGACCAACAGCTTTTAAGTTTAGTGACTGCAATATGTCAGTTTTCGGAAAGTGCATCTCTGCTATCTTTGTATTTTGCACGGTACAGGACAAAATGCTTTTCTGTTTCTCTTTCTCCAGTGTTGCACTGCGTGCAGAGTCAAGCTTCCTGGGGTTTCCAGCTCAGTTCTAACTGCTGATATTTGAGCCATGCAGGGGTCTGTAGATAAGAGAGTCCCATAGTTCAAACAGGGGATGTTTCACCACCGGGCTGCAGAAAGGAGGCAACAATGTTTAAGCTGCAGCCCGACTGGCTTAGAGGTGCTGGCTGACTCCGGTTGGGATGGCAAATGATTTTTTTGAGAGGGCATATGCCACTCCATAGCAATGCTTCTACTGGTAGTGGAGAGTTTGTGTTGCTACTACTGAGGTGACACCAGGATTTGTATATTATGTACATTGTACTTCCCCTGTGAAGGTATAATTGTGTATTTCTGCTGTGGTACATGTTTTCTAGATGAATTAAAAACAAGTTTTAAGCAATTCATAGTTGGGTGGTGTATCTGAATTCCAGATTAATATATGTATTTCTATTATGTAAAGTTTGTGAAATATTAAAGTTGTAGATGGGACATAGGTATTATTTACATTGAGTAAGACCATTTACATTGAGTAAGTCCATTCTTCTCAGCCCCCATGTGAAGACTGTGTATGTGGAGAATACCTGCATGGAGTGGCCACTAGTTTCTCAGTTTTATTTATTTATCATGTTTTTTTATAGATGTTCTGGAGAGTGTGAAGGGACATTTTTTCTCTTGGCCATAGGTGCCAAATTGCCTGGTTATGGCTCTGAGTTGCCCTGATTTGCCTCCCCATAAGGACTGCCCTGTCTGTAGGTGTCTCCTTCACACACATTTATAGATCGCCTATAATTGAGAGGACCTGGATATCTTTAACTCAGAACCTCGAGAAGAGCAAGCTTCCATTCCCTTTTATTGAACCAGTGTAGGAGTTACTCAAAGGTGCAATATAGTAAATGCTGGCAGGTAAAGACCAAAGTGGCTTATCCAGTCTGTCCAATTGAGCTTCTTCCAATTTAGGTAAAAAAGCATATAACTTCCCACATGCAGTAGAACACCATCATTTTTCGTATGTGCGCTTTTGAGACTGCATGGGTCTTATCTGTGCCAGAGGATGGCATGTGAAAAATGTGGGTATCTGGGTATCTGTCCTTGCTACACAAACTTGAAAGTAGTCATCATCCCACAGAGTTTACTTTGTGTTTTATTAATTCTTAACAGGTCAGGTTACATGGCATAAAACCTTCATCATTGCTGTCACATATTCCTGTGTATAATGTATGTAGTCCCTGCACAAGAAGATGACAGCTGCTTTGTTAAAACCTAGTATCATCCAGCCTGCAGCCCTTATCTGTGCTCTTTCCCTTTGAAGCTCCTTGTCCCTGGGGTATAACCACATTTAAGGGCTTGAGCCCTGCTCGACAGGCAATATCGAGAGATGACAAACTTCCTATAACTTCTGTGTGATCTCTCCCTGGGTTTCAAACAAGCCCTCGTGCTAGCTGTAAAATTCACGACATTCCATGCTCATATATTATCTCATGTTTTAAGTAACCCGGTAGTGGCCTTTCAGAGGAAAACGGAAGCTTCAACAATCTTCCCCATTACACCACTTTTTTACTTTCTGCTTTTTGCCTGTTCAGGTTAGGCACCCAAAAGAAGTCTTGTGAGATACTCTTCTTAAGGGGTCAGGGGAGGGGGGGGGGAGCGGCAGATAAGAACTACTTTTAGCAGGCAGATTTTTCATTCGTTTTCAGGATCTGGAGAGTGCATGAAACTGTGGCAGTGGTGTTTACTGGCATTCCTATTCCGTGCTAAATCAGCCCTCTGTTGTCACACTAGCTACACTGTTTCTTCCACATCCCCTAAACCAGCATTTTGCTGTTATACCCTACCTACACTCTTCCCTCTCTGTACTGTTCCTGCCACCCTACACTATAAATCTGTCCTCTTGTCACACCCTACCTACATTGTTCTTTCTACCGTACAGCAAAACTAACCCTACTGTGCATACATGCCCGCAGTTAATTTAATTTAAAAAATATATAACCCTCTATTCCAGAATTCATAGGTAGAAATAAACATAAATTAACACCACCAAATAAAACCATAAAAAAACAATGGTCTAAACAAACACATTATTTATTTATTTAAAATATTTATAGCTTGCCTATATTAAAAATTTATGCTAGGCAAGATACAATAAACATTAAAATAATTACATAAAACAAAACTGCAGACTAAACAACAAATTAGTATATATATATTAAATATCATTGATTATTGAATTATTAAATCCCTCTAATACTATTCAGGAATGGACATGAAAGCTTCCAGAAACAATAGGAACTTCAACAGCTTCCTAAAACACTTGAAATCTGTATTGATCTGGAGTTTCAGGTAGATTATTGCACAAAGTAGGCCCAATAATGGAAAGGGCACACTTTCTGGTCTTCTGCAGGTATGCAACCTTGATAGTGGGAACCTCTAATAAATTACTATTAGTGGAACAAAAAGTTCTATTAGAAACATATAATGTAAACAAGGCAGACAAATACCTGGGCTTAGAATTCTGTAATAATTTGTAAACCGTAGTCAATATCTTAAATTTTATATATTGCTTCACTGGCAGCCAAGCTTCATTTGGCAGAATCGGTTTCTTGCAAGGGTCTGGCTACTGCCAAATTCAATAGCTTAAACAGCCAGGTTTTCAAAGCCTATCTAAAAGTTTTTTAGACAATACATTTACCATAACTGCTCAGGTAATGTATTCCACAAATGCAATCAATAAATGCAACTGGGTCTCCTTACTAGGTAATATAATATCTCCACATATTTACTGTTAGTGGAGGTGCCCTGATTGGCATCTGCAAATTCCTTGCATTCAACGCTCATTCGCAGCCACCAAGTATCAAGACTTTAACACTGTCCTGGTTCTTGTAGTTCCTCTATCTTGTCACGCCTGTCAAACACACTACACTATACATTTCAGCATGCCCTAGGTAGTTAGACTACTAGCGCAGGCGTGGCCAACTGCAGGCCTGGAGAGCCACAAACAGGCCAGGTTTTCAGGATATCCATAATGAATATGCATGGGATAGATTTGTATGCACTGTATGTATTGTATGCATATCTATCTCATCCATATTGATTGTGGATATCCTGAAAACCTGGACTGTTTGTGGGACAGGAATCCTCAGTGGTTCTTGAGGATCAAAGGTGGCCAACCCTGATCTAGAGGCAATAGCTCTCTTTTTGCTTGTCAGACAGTAAGTGGGAGGGAGGGATACTACACCATTGACCTGCGACCCTAGGTTTAGAAATAATCAGAAAGCAGCTGTCTGGTTAGCAGAACTGGGATTGCACCCACTTTGTTGGTCTGTTAGTGTGATTAATCAAGCTTATAAATATTATCTTATAGATATAAATCTATGCGATGTAATAATTCCAGTGTTTCTTGGGTAAAGCATTACAACTGCCTTTTTTTATGGTAAAAATGTGATTTTTCCATCTGTTTTTTTTTCTTTGGAAATAAAGTGAACAGAGGATCTCTGAGGGAGAGGAAGGGATTGTAAAGCTGAATAGGAGGTATGGATGGCCATTGGTGGGGCTGGTAGGAGGTATGGATGGGCCATTGGGGAAATATGACAGAAACATTTAAATACATCTAAGAAATAAAATGCACAGCAGGTGGGCCTCTTTCACCAGTAAGGATGTTCTGAAATGAGGGTGAAAATAGGAGTAATATTTATTTTACTCAAAGGGTAGAGGACACAAACAACCCTCCTGTGAAGGTGGTGAAGATGAGAACAGTATCAGAATTCAAATATGGAACAAGCACAGAAGATCTGAGGGAAAGGAAGGGACTATCAAATTGAATGGGAGATGTGGAAGGTAGACTGGATGGTTTTATCTGCTGTCATGTTCTATGTTTCTATAATAGAACATGGCCTCCTGTCTCATGATTTTTAAATTTCTTGAGGCATGTCAGTCAATGTCTTCTGAAAATCCAGGTATACTATATCGACTGGTTCAGTCTTATCCATGTGCTCATTTACACCTTCATAGAATTCTAGTGGATTAGTAAGACACTACATCCTTTTGCTAAATTTTATGCTAGCTCTTTCCTTATTAAGCCATATTCATTCATATGAAGAATCATTTATTCTTAATAATAGCTTTTATCATTTTACCTGCTGCCCCAGCATCAGGCTCACTAGTCTATAGTTTACTTCCTCATACAACACACAACAAGATGGCAGAAAGGCCTAGGGAATTTATCTGGTCTGCCATCCACATCATTACGCAGCTCTAAAATCCCCTACCACTCCAGCAGAGATCCCCTTGCTTGTCCCATACTTTCTTGAAATTTAGACGCTGTCCCTTGTATCAACTACCTCCATTGGCAGTGGGTTCCATGAATCCACCACCCTCTCTGTAAAGAAACAGGTTAGTCCTCAGTCAGACCCCCTTTCACCCTCATTTACAGAGTCTCCTTTCCAGGTGAAATAGACCCACCTATTTTGCATTGATACCTTAGCAATATTGAAATGTCTCAATCATATCTCTCCATCACACCCTTTCTTCTAAGTATAAATGTTTAGGTCTCTAAGTCCTCTCCCCAATATGCTTTATATTTCTCAGTTTCTATGTAAATGCATAGAAAAAGATTCTCCAGCTGAGACGGGACCATGGCTTCTGGCACTGAGAGTTCATAGTTTTAACACAGGAAACATTTACTATAAGATAATTGCATCTCTGTCATAGTAAAAAGAATATATTACTTTATATTCTGCCTTTAAGCACACTTCAAAGGTACTATGGATATTCCCCTGTCTCTGGACAGTTTGCAATCTAAGTTTGTACATGAGATAATGGAGGATGAAGTGCTTGCCCATGGTCACAAGGAGTAGCCGTAGGATTTGAAACCTGGTGTCCCTGGTTTAAAGGCCAGTGCTCCAAACCACTAGGCTACTCCTCTACACCAATATAAATTTAAAACAATTCCATAATAGCACAACTGCAGCTTCTGAAGCAGAGTACCCAATCCAGGAAAGCTCACTGCCTTTTAGGAAGCTGTATTTCGCATCCCTAAAAATATCCTCTTGGGAAAACCATCTATTATTCCCTGCCCATGCACTATCCCACAATACTATAGGAGAACATTCATGGTCATATATAGTGGGTAACATCTGAAGCTGTAAACATGTTCTGTGCTTTCTGCTCCGTGGGGTTTGTGCAAGATCCACATAATCAGCATACCAGGGGAGTGGAGCTAGTTTGATCAGGAAACATTCTGGAGTTGCAGAGGAAGCGGATAGAGAAAAGCTGGAGGCCATGAGTTTGTATAAAGTGATTTACATCATTATTTCAGTTCTTTTCCTTAATGTGGTAAAGAGTTTTGGGGATTTTGGTTTGTTGTGGGATTTGGTTAGTATCATCAGATGAAGAAACAGATTAGGAATTTAGACAGTCCATGGCTTGTTCAACTTTGTGCATTTGTCTATCTTTGTGTAATATTATATATATATATATATATATATATACATCCACACACATGAATAGGAGAACAAGCTACCATCAGATGCAGCAAACCAAACTTCTGCAGCTTCTGTCCCGGCTCACACAGGATTTGGGAAGAGTATCCGGGACCCAGCACGCCCTTCCGCTTCCTTCTTTCTGTCTCAGAATGCCTTCACCAGGGGCGGCGCAGAGGGTGAGGGCGAGGACCTGGCCAGTGACACGGTGTAAAGACTAGCAACAAAGTTCTCCCAGCCACGCCGGAAAGCCCGATCGATGGTCTGAACAAAATAAAAACAGGACAAGACATTATTTACAAAAGCATTGCTATATTAATGTATAATTTCATTACATTTGCGCTAAGTATGGAATAGAAACGGAGCTGTTAAATAACCCCTCTGAACTAGTCTTGGTTTTATGAACTTATATCCTCAGTCTATTGTGGAATTTACAGACCTGCTAACTTTGCAGGAACAGTAAATCCCACAATATAAATAGCAGAATGCAGAGGGTGGGGCTGACTTTGAGGAGAATCCAGATCAGTGGGCAGCTACAGGATATGCTGTACCACCCTCAGAATGTTTTTCTTTATAGCTAAGCCTCCTGGATTTTAGTATTCCACAAAGCAGTGAATCAGGGATTCAAAGGTCATGTCAGATGTCATTCATGCTGCACATGCACAAAGATATGGTCTTTGGCAACAGTAACAGAAAAAGAAATGCTAGGATCCCACAAAGCAGTGTAGTGAGTCCTATTTGCATAGGTATAGCCAGGCCTGAGCAAAACTTCAAAGGTGATGTATCAGACATGTTCATCCATGATGCTACTGTTGCCCGAGAACCCATATTTATACATGCACAGCATGGATGAACATGTTTTAGATGTCATTTCTGAATCCTCGCTTAGGCCTGGATCTACTTTTGCTCACAGGCCTTGCTGTACTACTATGTGGGATACCAATACTAAGGATTAGTTAAAAAGCTCCACATCATCAGGGATAGAATATTCCAGCTTTGCTTTTACTTCTAGTGTATCTTTGGGACTTGTAGATACAGTTTCTCTAAGAGCAGCAGGAAACTCCAAGTCCCAGAATGCATTAGGTTAAAACCAGGATTGGCTCAGGTAACCCAGAGCTAGTTAGCAGGTATTTCCTAGGATAAGCCTGTAGCTGAGCCACAGCTCCTCTCTAGAAAGCCTTTGTAGAGAAACATATCCTGTGGGGGGCAGTACTATATTTTGATTATTGAACATTGAGGTGTGGAGTATTTGTACTTTTCCCCTTTCTGAACTATGTGCAGATATTAGTGATGACTGTCCTCTGGTAGCCAGAGCTAAGAACTGCAGCTGGAGAAAGATAGCAGATTTTCTCCTGCTACATGGAAGGTGCTTGTGGCTGATTTGCAGAATTGCTGGTTTCAGGCTATAGAAGGTTGCTATCTTCAGTCCTAGCTGGGAGTGCTTATCCTCACACATTATGCCCAGGTATAGAAACAAACTATGACAGGAGATAAAATCTTCCACAGCCAGTTTTCCCTTCCCTGGCTCATCAACTGCAAGGCAACTGTACCCTAGCGATGCTGCAACCCTGCAGATCACCTGTGTCTTATTTTCTTTGGTGGGGAATCAGCAAAGGTGCTTCCTCACTCAATCCCTGTTGCCTAGTCCAATGGAAACTGAAGGGTGACCTAACATATATCATTCATGGACATATTTAGTGCTTTGACTGCTCAGGTCATAAGGGCCAAAACCAGAGCCATTCCCTTGTCAGAATGAACCCTTTTGCTACTGGAAACTCAATATGTTAATGTGATACATATTGCTAGCCTTTTTTTTTTCTGTTTACGATAATATGTAGCACATTCCCCAGTTGGCTGGTTTAACTGGAACAGGGGAGCTACATAAACCAGGGTTCAGTTGACCTCCTGGGCCCTAGGTGCTGTTGTGGAGATATCTTCCTGCTTCTCATTCCTCTCAGCTTCAAAAGCAGTGGTCAGGAGTATTCTCAGCTGGTAACTAGGTCCACCAGGGGATTCCCAGTAGCAAAAAGAATTACGGACTCCAAGAATGCAAAGTGTACTTGCAGAGAAAAACAAACTCCAATGGAGAAATTACTTACCTGATAATTTTGTTTTCCTTAGTGTAGACAGATGGACTCAGGACCAATGGGTATTGTGCTCTCCTGATAGCAGAGGGGAGACGGAGTCAGATTTAAAAGCTGACATCAGCCTACATATACCCGTGCAGCACGCTTAGCTCTTCAGTATTCTCCTCGAAAAGCCAGTGTGGATATATGTTGCTTGATACTTGATTACACTTGATTGACTTTGAACAGGTTCAACTGATTATATATATATAAACTTTTGGCACTGGAGACCACCAGTGCGCTGAAGCAATAAATGCCGACACCTAGGTAACTGCGGGTGTCTTAACATGAAGGTAGGCCGAGGCTTGCCCGTACAGTCTCGAGATTGATATCCGAGGTTCTCTATTTCTGGAGCAGCCGTGGGCGGGATGCTGAGTCCATCTGTCTTCACTAAGGAAAACGAAATTATCAGGTAAGTAATTTCTCCATTTCCTAGTGTGTAGCCAGATGGACTCAGGACCAATGGGATGTACAAAAGCTACTCCCCTACTGGGTGGGAGGCTGCCCGTGGCCCACTTAGTGCTGCCCTTGCGAAGGCCGTTTCCTCCATGGACATCCAGGTAATAGAACCCGGAGAAGGTGTGCAGGGAGGACCATGTCGCCACCCGACAGATCTCAGCTGGTGAAAGCAGCCTGGTTTCAGCCCAGGAGACTGCCTGGGCCCTTGTAGAATGCACCTTGACCTGTATAGGTAGTGGTTTTCCTGCCTCTATGTAGGCAGCATTAATGACTTCTTTGATCCAGTGGGCTATGGTTGCCTGCGATGCCGCTTCCCCTTGATTCTTCCCACTGTGAAGAATAAACAGGTGATCAGTTTTGCGCAAGGATTCCGATCTCTTGAGGTATTGGACTAGGATTCTGCCGACATTCAGGTGGTGAAGGAGGCATGAGTCTTCCGAATCTCTGTGTTCATCTGGTGATGGTAAGGATATGGTCTGGTTCATATGGAACTGGGGAACCACTTTCGGAAGGCAGGATGATACCATACGCAGCTGTATGGTGCCTGGGGTGAACCTGAGGAATGGTTCTCGACAAGATAATGCTTTAAGTTCAGAGATGCGCCGAGCTGAGCATATTGCGATCAAGAATGCAGTCTTTAAGGTCAAGAGGCGTAGAGACAGGCCGCTTGTTGGTCTGAAAGACTCCCCTGCTAGGACGTCTAGTACTAGGTTGAGATTCCATACAGGCACTGGCCACTTTAGAGGTGGCTGGAGTTGTTTAACTCCTTTCAGGAAGCGAGACACATCAGGATGAGTTGATAGTCTGATGCTGTCCACTTCGAACCTGAAACAGGCCAGTGCAGTGACTTGAACCTTGAGGGAGTTGAGAGACAACCCCTTCTGCATGCCGTCCTGTAGGAATTCTAGGATCGTGAGAATCTTGGCTGTCCTCGGAAGGAGGGTGTGGTCTTCACACCAGGCTTCAAATACTCTCCAGATCCGTATGTAAGAGAGTGGAGAACTTGCGTGCTCGGAGCATGGTGTCAATCACGGCTTTTGAGTAGCCGTGCTTCTTTAGGTTAGTCCTCTCAAGGGCCATACCATAAGAGAGAATCGAGCCGGGTCTTCGTGGGAGATCAGTCCTTGCTGAAGAAGGTCCCTGTATGGTGGTAGATGCAGAGGATTCCCCGCCAATAGTCTTTGCATGTCCGTGTACCATGGCCTTCTTGGCCAATCTGGGGCAACTAGTAGGACTAGTCCCCTGTGGTGCTCTATCTTGTGAATGACCCTGCCCAGTAGCAGCCAGGATGGGAAGGCATACAGGAGGTCTTCCTCTGGCCAGTTCTGGACGAGAGTGTCGATTCCTTAAGACTGTGGTTCTCGTTTGCAGCTGAAGAATCTGGGGACTTGGGCATTGTGATGAGTTGCTAGGAGGTCCATGGCTAGGAGACCCCATCGATTCACTATCATCTGGAAGGCTATGTCTGCCAGCGACCATTCCCCCGGGTCTAGGCTCTCTCTGCTGAGATAATCCGCTGAGATGTTGTCTTTTCCTGCGATGTGGGAGGCCGAAATCCCTTGCAGGTTTGTTTCTGCCCACTCCATGAGAGGGTCTATTTCCAGAGACACCTGCTGGCTCCTGGTTCCTCCCTGGCGGTTGATGTAGGCCACAGTTGTGGCGTTGTCCAACATGACTCTGACAGGCTTGCCTCGGAGTCTATGGCTGAATCGCAGGCAGGCTAGTCTGATCGCTTGAGCTTCCAGGTGGTTTATGTTCCATTCCGCCTCTTCTTTCTCTGGGCTGTTAGTTCCTGACAATGGGCTCCCCACCCTCACAAGATCCACTTCGGTGCAGATAGGTTTTTGCCTCTGCTTAGGTGTTCTTCTTGTAGCCACCATTGAAGCTGATGCCGAACCTCTGTTGGTACCTGGAGGCAAATTGAGTAGTTCTGGGACACTGGATTCCATCGTGACAATAGGGAGCGTTGTAGTGGTCGCATATGGGCCCTTGCCCACGGAACAACTTCCAGAGTTGAGGTCATGAGGCCGAGGACTTGAAGGTATCCCATACCTTGGGGCGAACCGAGTTCAACGGGTTTTGCAATTGCCCTATTAGTTTCCTTCTCCTTGGAGGGAAAAGGTAGACCTTGTCCAGCTTGGTATTGAACCGGACTCCCAGGTATTCTAGTGACTGGGAGGGTTGTAGGCAGCTCTTGGCTGTGTTTACAACCCACCCGAGCTCTTGTAGTATGTTCTTAATTCTGGTGGTTGCGTGGTGACTCTCCTCCGAAGACTTTGCTCTGATTAGCCAATCGTCCAAGTACCAGAACTCCTTCTTTCCTCAGTGCAGCCACTATTACCATCATAATTCTGGTGAAAGTTCTGGGAGCGGTGGCTAGTCCGAAGAGTAGTGCTCAAAATGGTAATGATTGCCCAGTATCGCAAAGTGCAGGAAGCGCTGGTGGTCCTGATGGACCGGGATGTGAAGGTAGTCTTCGGATAGGTCCAGGGAGGTTAAGAATTCTCCCGGTTGCACTGCCATTATAACGGACGTAAGATTCCCATGCAGAAGTGTGGTACCCTCGGTAACGGTTGATGGCCTTGAGGTCCAGGATGGGTCGAAATGTTTCTTCTTTCTTGGGAATGATAAAATAGATGGAATAGTGGCCAGTATTCTGTTGAGATGTAGGCTCTGGAGTTATTGCCTTCAGGCTGAGTATCTTGCTAGCGTGGTTTCCACTGCCAGTCTCTTGGAGTGGGAGTGGCATGATGATCTCATAAATTTGTCTGGGGGGATGCTTTGGAATTCGGTCCCCCTCTCAATGATAGTTAGGACCCCACTTTTCCGATGTTACTTCGACCCATCTTTGGTAGAAGAGGGTAAGTCTGCCCCCTATGTCTTCTTCCTGTGGATGGTCTGCGTCTTCTCATTGTGGGGCACAGCCAGAGCCTGCCCCTGATCTGCACCTCTCTTAATATGCTTGTTTCCGGAAGGACTGAAAACCTTCCTGAAGTACAAGGTGCTTGGGACTGGTGAGTTCCTGTAAGGTTTAAAAACGCTGCAATCCTCTACCCTTGTTCTTCGGGGGGAGGAGCACTGATATGTTTCTTTTGTTCCTGTCTTCAGGTAATCGGAGTACTGGGGATTCGCCCCATTTGTTGGCTAACTTCTCCAGTTCGCTTCCGAACAGGAAAGATCCTGTAAAAAGGCATTTTTGTGAGATTCGCCTTGGAAGATCGCATCAGCCGACCAGTTTGGAGCCATAATTGTCTTCTGGCCGCCACTGCGGCGGCGACACCCCTGGATGATGTGCGCATGAGGTCAGCAGTGCATCAGTGAGGAAGGAGACCGCAGGTTCCCTCGCTTCTCCGGGCATGGTAACGTCTCTGGAGAGGATCAAACAGGAACGTGCCACCAAGGCGCAGCAGGAGGCAATTTGTAGCGTCATTGCTGAGACATCAAAGGACTGCTTAAGGATGGTTTCCAGCCTTCTGTCTTGGGTATCCTTCAGTGCTGCTCCTCCCTCCACAGGGATCATGGTGTGTTTTGAGACACCACAGATCATAGCGTCCACTTTAGGGATGCATAGAAGTTCCTTGGCCGTGGGTTCCAGCGGGTATAGGGCTTCTAGTGCCCATCCCCCTTTAAAACTGGCCTCTGGAGCATTCCATTCCAGGTTAATGAGTTCCTTGATGGGCTCCAACATAGGAAAATAGCATGAGGCTTTACGGAGGTAAACCAACATGGGATTCTTTTTAGGTTCCAATGTAGGGTCTGTGCCTGGGAGACCCAGTGTCTTTATAGTTTAGGACACAAGGGCTGATAATTTGTCTTTGTGGAAGAATCAGAGCATGGTCCAGTATGGCTCCATCCCTGGGGGGATTTCCCCTTCTTCCAGGAAGTCTGTTTCCTCCTCTGAGGTGTCTGGCTCCCCATCCGGGATGATCTTAGATAGGAGAGGCATGTCTCGAGAGCCTCGGGAGGTGCTGGGAAGGGCTTGTGCTTCCGGCAGAGTTTGAGGCAAGTGGACAGCTGGGGCTGGTTGCGCCTGGACAAAGGTTTGCATCCCTTTGAAAAATTCCACCCAGGAGAAGGTTCCTGGGTCCATGTTGATGCCAGGAAGGATTGTAGTGGGAGCCCCGGAGGAACTTTCCTGTGGGGGCGCCGAGTTGGACATAATTAGGTTCAGGATGCCATCATCAGTGGTTCCGAATTCCACTCCTGGCTGAGGGAAGTCTTGATTGGGCTCTCCCTGGTTCTGTTCGCACTGCTGGCACAGAAGAGATTCTAATTCAGGCTGCGCAGCTCTCAAGTGGCAGGCTGGGCAAAGGAAGGGTCCCTTGGCCTTCTTGGATGGTGGTGCCATTGTTTGTGTGCGTATAGAGCTTAAAAACTCGTCTGTGCGAGAGTTAGGCGCACGGATGCTCTTAGTTGTGCGCGTCCGAAGCGCAGAAATTATGTGCAGTACTTATGCACAAGTTATGTGTGCAGGTGGCGGATTTTGTGCACGTAGCACGGTTATTTGCGCCGCTGTGCACACAACCCAAATGTGCATGCAATTAAGCGTGTATCCCTACGGACGCGCTCAAGTTAGGCGCCTCGGGCCTCTGGCCTGCTCCGCGTGTACCGATGGCGAGGGGGGAAGATGGCGCTGACAACCCCGGCAACAAGTTGGCGCGCCCCCCCCCCCCCCCCCCCCGGAGGGTCTCTACGTGTGTGGACCCTCAACCAGATCGGGGCCTAGCTAGAGGAAGGCTGCTCAACCCGATTTAAACCTCTTCGGAGGAAGGTTGGAACGACTGTTCGAGCCTTGGAGACCGGAGTCTTAGAAGCAAAGGTTCTACCTTACCTGGTCTCGGCGCTTACCGGTCGCGTGCCGGGCGGTCTCCAGCTGCAGGGGGAGAGGGAAATACCTTCACCGCTGCGCTCGAATCTGCACTGGCTGCCTTTCAGCCACCCTGGGGGCTAAGTCCACGCCGGGAATCGGCCAGTGGACTAAGGCTCACCTCTGAGGGATATTGAATCAACCTCAGAAAAGTCTCGACTTGGGGAGGGACCGATAGATTTCACCGCAGGAGAAGCGGGGCTCTCTTCTTAAAGGTAAATTTTCTTCTTTCTTGTAAATGTTACACTATTCTTGTTTGGGATCGTGTCCACATCTGCTATGGGAGACAGAGAAATACGGAAGAGCTAAGCGTGCTGCACGGGTATATGTAGGCTGACGTCAGCTTGAAATATGACTCCATCTCCCATCTGCTATCAGGAGAGCACAATACCCATTGGTCCTGAGTCCATCTGGCTACACGCTAGGAAAACCAGTATTGGAAAATCAAAACAGCATCAGGGAAAATCATAATTAGAGAAAGTCTTTTTGTCTATGGTATATCCCATAGACAAAAAGACTTTCTCTTTCCCAACTGAACCAGTGTCTTTTCAAAAGGGACCCTTCCCTGAGAGGGTAGGGTAAGTCTTCCAGCTCCAACATAAAGTAAGGGCTGGAGAAGTGAAATCCTCAAAACAGATCTAAAAAAAAATGTTAACTTCAAACAAGTTTTGCAAAACTCTCAAAGTCCAAAAACTACAAAACTCTCACAAATCTCCAGCCTCTGTTAATTGGTCACAAAGGCAAAAGATCCAGAACCCAAGCCCTTTGACATACCAGGGTTATAACTTTCTTTCAGGAAATTTGGCCCAAAAATCCAACATAGCAAAATCTCTAAAAATCTTCTTTTCTTGGTCAGTCCCCCTTGGGGATGGCAAAGACCCTCCTTTTCTCTGGTGGCAAATCTTCCTTTTCTTTCTCTGCTCAATGAGTTCCTGGAGGAATCTCAAGCTCCTTTCTTTTCCTGTATTGCTGTCCCCCTGGCTCTGAGCATGTGCAGAAGGCACTTTATAACCCTGAGCCTCGACTTGCAAAAAGGTGGGGATAAAGCAAGGGGATGATTCCATAAGAACATGCCATACTGGGTCAGACCAAGGGTCCATCAAGCCCAGCATCCTGTTTCCAACAGTGGCCAATCCAGGCCATAAGAACCTGGCAAGTACCCAAAAACTAAGTCTATTCCATGTTACCGTTGCTAGTAATAGTGGTGGTTATTATCTAATAGCAGGTTATTATCTAATAGCAGGTAATGGACGAGAAGTCCATTACCTGCTATTAATTAAGTTGACTATTATCTAAGTCAACTTAATTAATAGCAGGTAATGGGCTTCTCGTCCAAGAACTTATCCAATCCTTTTTTAAACACAGCTATACTAACTGCACTAACCACATCCTCTTAGCCTACTCCCATTACCTATGCCTAGAAAAATCCAGTAGAATCTAAGTGACAGGCAAGGCCGGGTCACAAAAATATTACCAGCTTCTTACACAGATCTTTTGGTGAAACTTGTCAGTTTTGTGTGGTTACAGTGCCTTGATGAGTGACCTCGTGCTAACTGCAGTGAAAACCACGCTCTTACTTTTGTGTCCCACCTGGTCAGAAAGTGGGTTACATTGCCAATCCCAACCCCACCCACTCAGTCCAAGGGGATCTCTTACTGGAAGTAGGAGTGGGAGGTGAAATGGCTATGGGCCGACTCTATCGATAACAAGGAGTTTTGCTGCTTTGTGTTGTGCTTGTCAATAAATATAAGGCTTTAAGTACAATCTTGCTCAACAAGGGACAGGAAAGAAGCTTTCCTCCCCCAGCTGCAGTTGTTCCACATTTAGGTACTTGAGCTTCCTGTATCTATAAGAAGGTAGGTATGCAAGGAATGTACTTGTGAGCTCATCACAAGGCCAGGGTGGGGGTGGAGAGGAGGAACAGAGAGTGTAGAAACTTCCCTATTCCAGGCATGTTGTTGTTTCCTGGATAATTCTAATTTCCTGAATGGAAGAGGAAGGTCATCCACAGGCACATAGGAACTGCCCAACTGGGGACTGAGGGCCTCTCTGGCCCAGTCTCTCACCCCCAACAATAGCACATCATGAGCAGGTATGACCAGCTGCATCCCCTTTTAGCAAGACAGACTGATTTCAGCCCTGAATTTAACTTCCACTGCATGCATGGCAAAGTAGCACTGATATCCCCGAAGAAAATAAGCAATAACTACAAGTCCATGTGTGCAGTTGGCCAGATAATGAAACTTGGCCTGTCCTGCCAACACAGAGTTGAAGCTGCAAGGTGGCTGCTTTTCCCTCCTGATGCCTTCTAGACTTGGGTTTGTTTTTTTTTTTTGTTGTTTGTGATTACTGCATGATTAAGAGAGGATTTGCAAGCCCAGCGCATCTGTCAGTCAGGCTGCCAGTATCGTCACCCACGTGCATGTGACCAGCAGGCATGTACACGTGAAATCATTCCCTCTCTCATGACACCTCTTCCATCATCTTTCTCTCTCACTTCCTCTTCCCTCTCTCTCTTTCTTTCTTTTTACTACACATGTTGATAACTAGGTATGATATACAATTCTTTGGAAACAAGTATATTTAAACATTTCTTTCAAGAAATATTCAATTATTAAATATAATTCCAACTAGCATCACAGAAAAATCCCTTTGTCCTGAACTTTTACAGACTGGGAATGGGAAGGCAACTGTGATGGAAAAAAGCACATCTGACCAACTAGGAGGCCGATACAATAATGTATGATTAAAACTGTGCATAGAAACTCCACACAGTTTCTTAACACACAGTTTCAAAAAATGTTTTTGAACTTCTAATGCAGTAAGCTAATGTTATCCTAAAGCAGCGGGAGTTAAAAAAGTGCGCTGGCTGGAAAATATATGCTAGCATAGGCTGAACACACATTTTAAATTTGAGGGAGCAAAGAAGCCTCTCTGCTGTGATTTATGCTTTTTTGTGCACAAACATGACTTGGGTACAAAAAAAGTCATCTTTTCTGCTCAGAAATCCCATTGTAGATGCTGGAAGTCCACCTTCTGCCCATAGACTGACACAAATGCTGGAAACTTTATTCCACCTCTGACTAGGAGTAAAATTTCCCGCACTAATAAACCTGATAAGCCAGAAAACCTCTCTGCCGTGGTGGGGAAATAGTTAATTCCTTCATTTGCATGGGATTTTCATGCGAGAGCACTAAGCAGGATGCACAGTTTTACACACATGTTTTGTGCTCAAAACTACTTGCTGCATCGGGCAGGGACAGCTCAAGGCAACCTGCTGCCTGAGACAAGAAGCGAGATGCTGCCCCCAACACCCAAAAGGCATACACTCAACAACAGTGCACACATCCCCCTGCCCCCCCCCCCCCCCTTCAGTCAGAATAGTCACAATGTTTTTTGCCTTCAAGCAGGAAAACGCAGGATTGATCTTGGTGGCAGTGTTCAAGGGAGTCTCACCACAGGACTGGCTCAAGGGCAAATGGTGCCCTGGACAAAAATAGTTGATTGATGCCCCCCCCCCCCCCCCAGCTGATCCCTGCAATTCAGGGTGAAAGGGTAAAGAAGTCAGATGGGTGGAGAGGGGTAGAAGGGTGAACACTCCCCACCTCAAACTGTCATTGATTAGCAAGGATGGGCACACTGAGGGGCAGATTTATGTGTGTAGGGGGTTACGCGCGCCGGGCCTATTTTCAAAAGTCCTGGCGGCGCGTATAAAGCCCCGGGACGTGTGTAAGTCCCGGGACTTGAAAAAAGGGGCGGGGCGTGTTGGTCCAGGGGCGGGGCCGGAGCCTCCAGGCACAGCGGCCTTTTGCTGCTGTGCCCGGGTTCACTGGCCAGCCATTGGCCGGCGTGCACAAAACTTGCGCCTGCCAAAAGGCAGGCGTAACTAGGTAAGATAACTTTTTTAGGGGGGTTTAGCTTAGGGCTGGGGGGCGGGAGAGTTAGGGGAAGGGAACGTGGGGTGGGGGAAGGGAATGGAGGAAGGCAGCACGGCTCAGCGCACGCAAAGTGCACAATTGTGCACCCCCTTGTGCGCGCCAACCCTATTTTATAACATGTGCGCGTATGTTTTAAAAATCTGCCCTATCTCTCTCCCCCTGACCTCAGCATGCTCCCCCTTCCCCACCCCCCACCACCACACTAGTGCTATAAAACATTACAAGAAAAACTCCTAAGGGCCCTATTTCCAATAAAGAAAGCCCTGGCCAGTTCTAGATTCCAAGCAAATCTATTTTTTTTAATTGTTTGATAGCATTACATCAACAATTTTAGAAAATGGATGCAAGATCTTATTCAGATGATATTTACACAAAATATAGCCCAAGTAAGGAGAAAAATACAAAATAAAAAGACCATAATACATAAATAGAAATCTGCAAACAAAAACTAAACTGGAAAAACCACAACAAGCCAAACAATGATGTAGCACAACATTACTATTCTTTATAAAATATCAAACAAAATAAAGAAATATGTCATGAATCATAATAGTAAAATCATACTAATAAAAAGAATAAATATTTCAAAACATTTGATAAGTATCCAATAATTTAAAAATGTTATAAATTTCCCAAAACACCAATAAAATATTTCTAAACAGCAGAAACATTAAATAACATCCATTAATTAAAACCAAAATGGATTTAAACATCTCTCCATACCTGGAATCTTTTGATTTCAAGTCACACTGAGATTGCCTTGGATTGGGGGAGGGGATGCACAAACTTTATCCTCTCTCTCAGACACACACATGTTCCTTCTGCCACACGCTCTCCATCTTCGTACACATGCCCATACTCTCACATGCACCCCTCTCTCTCTCACGTACACA
This sequence comes from Rhinatrema bivittatum, assembly GCF_901001135.1. Classification (NCBI taxonomy): domain Eukaryota; kingdom Metazoa; phylum Chordata; class Amphibia; order Gymnophiona; family Rhinatrematidae; genus Rhinatrema; species Rhinatrema bivittatum. Next base: position 137,708,990 of record NC_042622.1, on the reverse strand, counting down.
AGCTCCCACTTCCTCATACACATGCAAATTGTGTGTGTGTGTGTGTGTGCGTGCGCAAGCCTGTGGGGGAGGGGTTGTGCATGTGTGTGACACATAGGTTCTTACACATGCATGCACAGGCTAGCACATGCATACACACACGTTCATTCCCATACATACAGACACAATGGTTCTCACTCTCGCACTTACACATGCACATTGTAACACACACGGGCTCTCGCTCTCAGGGCCTCCCCATCAATTTCGGCAGCATCGGGATGGGATCTCCTGTGGCCTGCTGGCGCTTTCTTCAGGCCATGACTGGATTGGTCATGCTGGTGGCACCCAGGGTGACTGCCCAATGCATCCTACCAACACTGCTCACATACCAATCACTATCAATCCCTAGCCCAGTATCTCTCGCTCTCACACACACATACACATCACTGTCACCCCCTTGCCCTAGACCAGTTTTTCTTTTTCACCAGTCCGTCACCCCTTTCCCAAACCAGTCTCTCTCTAACTCACCAATCACTGTCACACCCCTTCTTAGACCAGTTTCTCTCTCTCTAATTCACCAGCCCCATAGTAGCCTCTCTATCACCAAACCCTGTCACCCCTTCCCCAGACCAGTGTCTAACTCACTGACACCTCCTCCTCCCAAACAGTTTCTCTCACCAGTTATTCACCCCCTCTCCCCCACCCGTCTCTCTCTCACCGGTCACTGTCACTCCCTCCCCCAGATTCTCTCTCCAGTCACTGTCACTGCCTCCCCCAGACCACTTTATCTATAAGTCTCCTTAGTCACTGTCACCCCTCTCCCCAGACCAGTCTCTCTCTGACTCTCAGACCAATGCAATACCGTGTGCTTGCTGCAGCACACGGCTCAACACATGATTGGATATGTGTTTTGAATGCTTGTCCATAACCCCCAGTGCAAAACGTGTAAATTCATGTTGATGAGGCTATTAGCTATTCCCCCCAATTTAAAAAAAAAAAAGTGCGGCCAATGCGCACATTTTTACCCTAAAAAATTAACGCCTACCCTGGAGCAAGCGTTAATTCTTGAGGAGCCCAAAAGGTTTACAGAAAAGCACAAAATACTGTTTTTCTGTAGTTCCTCCAACTTAATATTAAGTGGCTGTGCACAGGTTACGAAAATGGTCGCTCATAAAATGGAGCATCTATTTTCCTAACCCGCTGACTGCCGTCTCTCCTGGGTGCCTGACACCGAGGAGATGCTAAGGATGCAAAAGTTTCTCTAGTGGCCTTCTTTTTACTGCGCCAGCTAATTTAAATATTAAATTGGGCCCGGGAGAGGTGGATCGGCGCATGTTAAGAGAGCGGGCACTCAGTCATATCAATGCTCCCCTCACACCAGGCTCTCTCTTCAGTCACTCTCTCCCATCCAGACCAATGATTCATTCTCTCTCTCCCCCCCCCCCCCCCCCCTCTCTCCAGGAGGGGCAGGAGCAGCTGCATTTGGCCAGCAGGTGTTTGTCAAGGCAGCACTGCTACTAAAGAGCAATCCTTCCCACCCAAGACCACTGTCTCTCTCTCTCTCTCCAGGTGCAGGGAAGAGACTCTACATATTCAGGAGGTTCCAGCAGAAGTATCACTGCAGGCAGCGCTGCTACTGAAGATCGGAGCCTACAGAATGTCTTCCACGGGTCTCCTGCTCTGCTGCCCCACCCCAAACTCCCTAGTGTGTGTGTGCGCGCGTGTAGGTGTTGTTTCGACGTCAGCTCTGCTGCAGGCATCTGTCTTGTTCCACCGCGGTCCCTCCCTGTCTCACTGCAATCCTTACAATAAAAGTGAGTTCCTGTTTGGCCACCTCCTCTCCCGCAGGCTGCCGAGTGCCAAAGCCAGCAGAGGTGGACAAGAAACCCAATCACAGACCAGCGTTGCTTGCCGGCACACAGGCCACAAAACAACAAAGCAGCTCTGCACAGGCCATACTGCCACCAGCAGGGACATTGCTCATCCAGGTACCAAAGCACGAGGGATAGAGGTGGCTGAAAACGGAGAGCCTCTATGGCGACGTGATGACGCAGGACGCTGCAGGTGTCTTGCACTTTACAGTCCGCGAGGCAGACGCCGCAGGGGCGTTTTGAGTGGAGCATTTTTTGCCACCACTAAAGTATGTTGCCTGAAGCGGCCGCTGCACCCTCCCTCATTACAGAACCTCCCCTGGCATCGAGAGTAACTTTGGAACACAAAAAATGTGCATAAAACTAAAGGTGAAAATGTGCACTATGAGAAACGCACCTTTTTGCATGGGCTTCCAGGATATGACTGAAGTTACCAAGGCAGCGGTTGCTGTAATGGAATATTTAGTGGCAAATCCAGGACTTATACTTGGAGCTCATTTATGAGGGGAAGCAATTCTGATGAAGTGGGCTCTGTCCTCGAAAGCTCGTGCCTCAATAAATTGGTTAGTATATAAGATGCCACTCGCCTCTTATCATTTAGCTGTTCTTGAGCCATGGGGAAAATGTCTTTTTCTGATGGAAACCAGGATATATTATCTCAGAATCTATTGATCACATTTTCCTGTCTTACATATTCCTTATAAATGGCATTCAGCCCACGGGAACAATTTATTATGGAATAGCTATGTCATCATAAACTAAAAGAACCAGGGTGTGAATGGGGTCATAATTTGTGTGGAGGGCAGAGTGCTCGCTAGTTTCAACGAGACAGCCACAGAGGAGCCCCAAATATTTGTTGCAGCCTGAGTGAAACTGCTCCTCCTCAAACTGTATATATACTGTAACTTCTTGTTCAATGTGCTTTGTTCTTTTCTTTCTTTCTTTCTTTCTTTTCCATCTTTTGGCACTTCAAAGTGTAGATACTTCCATGTCTCCAGAGGGCTCACAACTAAGTTTGCACCTGAGGCATTGGAGGGTAAAGTGACTTACCCAGGGTCACAAGGAATAGCAGTGGGATTTGAACCCTGGTTTCCTTCCTGTTGTTCTAATCATTAAGTTACTCCTCCACTCATAAATTGTAATGCTACTGTAACTAAATTCAATTTAATTTTGATTATCTACCTTGAGACTATCTTGGGAAAAGGCAGAATATCAAATGCTTGTAGATAAATTCATAAAACCATAATGCTGTTGTCCAATTTTGAGTCCTTGTGCTGTAGCATGGTTGATGCATCCTAGTAGGTGAACTCACTAGGTCCACGCCAACAGCTGGCGGACACACCCTTGGCAGGACTGAACTAGACCTTCACCTATACCAGCCCCATTCCCTGCAGATTGAGCCCATGGGTTCCAGGGGCTGGCGAGTGTCCCTAAAGGCAGTCAGAAAAAGAGAATCCAGAGCTGGGTTGAGATCAAGGCAGCAGTAATCTGTCGGTTACCAAGTTCAGGCCGAGGGTCAGGGCAGGTAGCGAGCAAGACATAGTCGGGGTCTATATCAGAAGTCAGTACCAGGCAGCAGGCAAGAGAATGGTCCGGGTCCATAGCAGAGGTCCGTACGAGGAGGTCAGGCAGACAGAGGACCTGGACGGTGCGTGGCAGGGAGCAGGAACGAGGCAAGGCTGGGACTGGAGCAAGCAGGGCTGGAGTAAGGCAAGGCAAGAATAAGAACAAGGCTGGAGCGAGGCAGGATCAGGAACGTGACAGGAGTAGCAACATGCACTAAGGAAGACCTGTTGCTGAGACCCTGAAATGAAGCGCAGCTGGGGTTTAAAAAAACCAGCCGTGCCAAAACGCACTGGCTAGGCTTTCCTGAAATAGGGCCTTGAAGTTTGGGGAGCATGTGCACGCCTAGAGCAAGGTGCAGTGCGTCAAGACCCGGGGCACGATGGCAGCGCCCCAGCTGTGCGGGAGGCTTGGGTGGTGTCCAGGGCCTCGGCAGTGCTTAGGGTAAGTGTGGTCAGTTGCGACCTTCTCGGAACATTACAGCTGTGGCCTGTCATCTGGTATAACTTGTTTGCTGCATGGTGTGCCCCTATCCAACCCAAGGCAATCTGAAATCAATGACCAAGCCACAAGGTCCCAGCCAGCTTGGGAAGAAAACTCTTCAGCTTTACGAAAGGTGGGCAAACCTCTCTCTAAATTTGTGACACACTTGGTTTGCGCTAATAAAAAGGCTTTGCATAAAGGCCAGCATAGTTAGACAAAAAACAAGTAGGGCCTGCAAGCATCATCAGACACCAGCACAGGTAGTACTGTCGAACCACTATTTGAGTCTTTCCATGGCCATCTGCCTCCGCTCATCAGGACCTCCCTCTCTTCCCACCACCTCCTGCCTCCTTTCCTCTGGACTTCCCTTGCTACCTTTTAGTTGCTGGGGTCCTCTCTCCTTCTCATCTGCCTTCTGCCCCATTCCGCAGGCTCTGCCCCCATCTGCCATCACTCTCCTGCCACCTCACTTCATATCACAGTTTGATTCCAGCTATGGTGGTGTCTACTCAGCATGGCTTTGGGCAGACTCACTCCTCTCAGCTACTTCTGAAGGATTTAGTATTGGATTCAGCAAGACCACATGCTCCAAGTCAACAGAATCAGTCCTCCTCCCCTTCAAACACACCGGGAAGAATTTCAGAGAATGAGAGAACAGGCTCTCGCTGGGCCCCCTCACTCCCAGTCTTTTGATTCTCTCTTCCTGCTGCAAACCACCAACATTTCCCATGACTTGTGCTGGTAACCAGAAACCCGACAGCAGGTGGACACTTTGTTTACTGCAGTTTTCGAATTCATGTGATGTTTAGTGCAAAACTACAATTTTTCAACTAATTTACATGTTTCACTTTACCCTCCGTTACCTCAGGTACAAAACTAGATTGTAAACCCTGTGGAGATAGGGAAATACCTACAGTACCTGAATGTAATCTGCTTTGATGTACACTTTGAAGTGCCAAAAAGCAGAATATCAAAAAATTATTAAAAAAAATATCTGCATGATTTTTTATTTTTATATTCTGCCTTATGTGACTGTATGACAATGATAAGTGTCCTATAGGGGGATCCACTCATAAATCTGAGTTTCCTTTTAGTACGCAGTCCTAGTATCTGATCAACAGAATAATATACACTCTTGTGCAGTATAATATGAACTACCTTCAGTCTTCTTCAAGGAGGAAATCAGGCCTCCAGAATCCTCTGCCACTCACATTTCCTCTGACTGGGGTCAATTTATTTCTCATATTTACCCCATGGGTGGTCTGTCTTTGTCATTTATCATGTAGTTCTCTTCCTATGGGTGCCCATATCCAGAAAACAAGGAGTTAAGCTTATTTGCTCTGAGTCTTATGACATCAGATTGATCAAATATGAACACAGGTGAAAGCAAACATTAAAGGTTAGAAAGCTGGGGATTCTTCACCCATGGCTCAGCCAGAGATAGATTTTGTCCCTAGGCCAGGGGTGCTCAAACCAGTCCTTGGGGCCTCTCCAGCCAGTCAGGTTTTCAGGATATCTCTAATGAATATGCATGAGATTTATTTGTGTACTACCTCCTGTGTAGGCAAATATTTCTCATGTATATTCATGAGGAATATTCTGAGAACCTGAGTGGCTGGCTGGGGGGGGGAGGGAGCCCTGAGGACCGGTTTGAGCGCCCTGCCCTGGGTACTATCAGAGCAGGCGTGGTACTGCTGCCCTCTGCTACCCCAGCAGAACTCTGTCCTTGCAGCCCTGTGATCTCCTCTCCCAATTTCATCCCCAGCCAATTCATTTCCCACCTCCTCTAGCTGGGCTTTCTGTCCCATTGCTCCACCACCCCACAAACCTCACAACTACTGCTCCGGTATAGATGCTGCTCTTCTCACAAGACAGTGTATGTCCCGAGATTCCAGAATTTAGCCAAATTAAACATTCCTGCACCCAATCTGACTAAACTTTCTAGTACAAAAGAACGATCTTTCATCATTGCTGGATCAACAATATGGAACACCATGCCCTCTGAATTACGCCAGGAACTCTGTCACAAAAAATTTAAACAAAACCTTAAAACCTGGCTATTTAAAAAAGCCTACTATCAATAATCTGAATCCTCATCTACTCTTCCTAACATCCACAATCTATCATATATTGTTTATATGCTATTTATACAAAGTTATATACTGTATTGTACTCAAGTTACCATGTTATATTGTAAAGCGCAATGCTGAATTACTGTTTGTATGTAAACCGAGGTGATGTTATTTACGTACCCCGGTATAGAAAAATCTATAAATAAATAAATAAGTGAGCACAGTGTCTGTACCTCCAGATTTGGCCCACAGACTCCAGAACTTTAAAGGAATTATTGGGGGTCTGGGCCAACACCAGAAAACTCTAGGTGAAGCAGGGAAGTACCTGTGAGGGCCACAAAAGAGGAAATCATCCGGGCCTATGCAGGCAGAAAGGAGGAGCATCAGCTGTATGGGCAGGAAGAAGAATCTCTCACGAGCGGAAGAAAGGGCAGACGTGTCAGCCAGAGCAGTCAAAAAAGGAGGAGGAGGAATCCATTGAACCACGTGGATCCAAAGGAGGAAGCTGATGCTTCCTCCTTTGGATCCACATGTGAGAGTGTGGGAGTGTGAGAGTGTGGGAGAATGTATTTCTTGGAGAGGGAGAGAAGTGAGTGTGAGTGGGCATGTGTGTGTGTGAGGGAGTGTTTGACCAAGTGTGTGTGAATGAGTAAGACAGAATATATGAGTGGGAGTGTGTGTGAGAATGTATGTTGGAGAATGAGAAGTGTGAGTGTGTAAAGGAGCATGGGTAAGAATGAGCATGTGAGTGAGAGTGTATGTGTAAGAACAAGCATATATGTGGGAGAGACAGTGTAAGGATGAAATTGTGAGTATATAAGAAAGGAGAAAATTTGTGCACATATTGCCTCCCCCCCCCCCCCCCACCTTCCGGCTAACTGACACAAATTTCAGGGTGGCTCGACCTCAAAAGTTTCCAGGTAAACCGTTGTCTGGCACTCACAGGAAGTACAGTGTCCTTGCTCCTTCCAGGCTTCTGTAAGGGAGACTGAGTTTGTGACTGCCAGACTGCAGGCTCATTTAGTCCCCAAGGTACAGACAAGGGCAACCAAAATGATAAAGGGGATGGAACAACTCCCTTATGAGGAAAGGTTAAAAATGTTAGGGTTGTTCAGCTTGTAGAAGAATCGGCTGAGGGCGGATATGATAGAAATCTATAAAATCATAAATAGAATAGAAAGGTTAAATGTAAATTGGTTATTTTATCTTTCATAAAATACAAAGGCTAGGGGACACTGAAGTTAGTAAGTAGCACATTCAAAACAAATCAGAGAAAATTCTTTTTCACACAATGCAAAATTAAGTTCTGGAATTCATTGTCAGAGGATGTGGTTAAGGCAATTAAGGTAGCTGGTTTAAAAAAGGTTTGGACAAATTCCTGGAGAAGTAGTTCATAAACTTATTAACCAAGTAAACCTAGGGTATAGCTATTAATTATCACTATGTGATAGCAGCATGGGATCTATTTACTGTTTGGGATCTTGCCAGGTACTTGTGACCTAGATTGGCCACTGTTGAAAACAGGGTACTGAGCTTGATGAAACCTCGGTCTAATCCAGTATGACAATTATGATGCACATTGTCTTGTTAGAAGAACAGCGCCTATACTGGAGCTGCACAGGGTGGTGCAATGGTATTAGGTATCCTAAGCAAACCTTACAGCTTTACATCCCCACCCCGGGACCTCCCCACACACAATTAAAAATGATGCATTTATAATAACAGATTTTACATGAATAAAAGATGTTGTGATAAAAATATTACTTACAACATGTATTGCAAAAGAGACACATGGAACCCATATGGTATTAAGTGTGTTGTACCGCATGTTGGATGTGAGTTTGGCCTTGAAAAAGCTATAGGTAAACTGAACTATAATTATAATATAGTAAACCTTCCATAGCAAAACAGCACTAACTGCTAGCACTCAAACAGTAACAACCCTATGTATAAAAAGGCAACACTGCAAGTATTATCCTGGGCTCTAAATTACCAATACACCTCCTGTTAGGAAAACAGAACAAGCCAGGCTGCTATAGATCCCTACTCAGAAACTACCTAGGAGAATACTTCATCTCAGTTACACATGCGGAACACAGACAGATCATCATCAAATACAGAATAGAGAGACCATCTATCTATAATAAAGAGGGAAGATGCCCCACACCTGCATCACTGGTATGCAAACGGAACTTTGCCCCCCCCCCCCTCTCTGCCCCACTCTGTATTGGAATTGAGCTTTGCCCCTCTCTTTCCCTGTACTCTTCAGCTCTGCCCCTCTGTCTCTGTATTGTGCAATCCACTCTCTACTGCCACATATGGAAACTGAGCTCCTCCCCATCTCTGGCTGTACTCATCCACTCTCTCTTTTTCTCTGAATAGTCAATTCACTCTCTGCAACCACACAGCACATCCGAGTTCAGCATGCGCTCTCTACTACCATACACCTCAGTTATGCACTTTCTACACATCACAGTATTTCCCCAACCTTGGATGGGCTTTTACTACTAGTAAAGTATAAATAGAAATGTGTAGATAAAAACTGAACTGGAAACCACAATAAGCCAGACTGTATGCAGTGCAACAATGGGAAAATAATCACCACCAGTCCTCAAAACATCAAACAATAAAATCAAGAAAAATAAAACATGAATCATAATTAGAAAAACCACATTATTAAAGAAATATTTCAAAACCACTAACAAATAGAATATAATCTAATAATTAAAAACTCATACAAATTATTAAAAAATGTTCCAAACACCAATAAAATATTTCAAAACAACAGATACAACAAATATCACCCAATGATTAAAACTGATAAAGATTTTTAAAATTTTCCTCATGCTCTCCGTACTTGGGATCTTTTGATTTCCAGTCATTCTGAGATTGTTGTGAATTTATGGGGAGCGTGGAGCGGGGCCCCAGTCACAAACTTTTTTCCCGCTCTCTCGCATATATACAAACTCTCTCTTACACATACTCTCTCTCTCACACACACACACACACACATGCTTTCACACACACATATGCACTTATGCTCTCTCTCCATTCCCCCTCTCCAAACATGCAAACAGCAGCAGTAACAACCTCATCTTTGGAAGGACAGATGGCTGGGAAGCCTGCTCTCTCTTCTGTTTGTGAGCCTGTGGACCCATCTGATGGTGTGCTTGCTCAGTTCTCCTCTCTTTCTGCCATGCCAACCCAACTGATGCTGCTCCTCTCTTCTGTTGCTAACGTGGACCCAGCCAACATTGCTCCTCTCTTCCACTGCCACCGCTCGGGCCTGGTCAATGCTGCCACCATGAACCCAGCTGACGCTGTATCTCTCTTTCACCACCGCAGGGGTCAGCCAACACTGCTCCACCTCTGGAGTCCTTCCAACCCCATGCAGCCAATGACCGTCCTGCTCTTTAGGGCCGTGGCAATTGAGCCTTTTTCTTCCCCTCCCCAGGGCAACATGACTTTTGCTTCCGGCCGTGGGGGCAGGAAGGAGGAGGCCCAGAATCCTGCCACAAGCAAGAGTCAGGAGTGTTGGTCTGCTGGCTAAAGTGGACGCAATGGTGGCTGCTCCCAAACTTTTGACACTCTAGGCAGCCACCAGCCCTGGAGCTGCAGCTTTCAGGTCCATGGGAGTGGAAAAGAACTGGAGGCAGAGCTGGAAAGAGAGAATGGGATTCCAATCAGATTGTAGGGCAGCTGGGGTGGCAAAAATGGCTGGTGGGATTGAAGGGCGATGGGCAAGAACTTTTCTGCCCCCAGAATGTTTCCACCCTAGGCACAAATCTACTGTGTCTGTGCATAGTCCAGACTTGGGATAAACTATAGTCAAGCAAGCGACCAAGCTAACAGCAGTGTTAGATCTAAGCCACAATGCCTGTAGCCCAGCCACCTTCTGCTCAGATTCTTCCCTCCAAGCCAGTACGGACTCATGTCTCAACACGGTGGTAGGGGCTGCATTTCCCTCTGAACGAGTATTGACCCAATGTCCCAACACGGTGCTGAGACATTCTCTTCCTATTTATATATTTATCTATTTAAAACTACTTAATATTCTGCCCATGTCCAACAAACGTTTTTCAATGTGGATTACATCAAAAACATTCATAGATGAAATCATAGATACAAACATGTTAAAACACAATAAAAGATTAGAACTACATTCAATTATATACCTCCTTAAAATATAATGCCTTCAAATATTTTCTGAAAACTTTTAAATCCTGCTTATCCCTCAAACTTGCCAATAACGCACTCCACAGCTGAGGGAAAAGTCTTTACTCAGGGGTCTGTTGTAACTTATAGTCTCACGTTACTGGTACTGACAGCAATTGTGATTGTGAGGACCTTAAACATGCCGGGGCACACAGCTTTATTTTATTTACTATATATAAAATCTTATGTATCAGGACTAAAATCTCAAACTGACACCTCCACGTTACAGGCAACCAATGCAACTGATTCAGCACGGGAGTAAGGTGCTCATTCAGCCTCTTACCAGAGATATGTCGAGCAGTTGCATGCTGAAAAGTTGCAGTCATTATTTGTATAAATGTTCTAAATAAATCTTGGGAAAGCAAATATCTAAGAGATATTAACATGTTTAAGCTTATAAAATGCCACTTTAGCAACACGCTTTATGTCTGGTTCAGTACTGTCTGAGGGGTGAAAAGCAATGTTCCTGCATGGTATTAGGGACATTCTTCTCTTTGAGCCAGTATCGACCCAGGGCCCCATCACTGTCTTAGGGAACACTACCCTCTAAGCCAGTAAAAACATAAGATATGTCCCATGTAACGCCTTATGCGATGTTATGTTTATTGTAAACCGGTATGATTTGTAGTCTCTACAGGAATGTCGGTATATAAAAGCTCAAAATAAATATGCCATACTGGGTCAGACCAAGGGTCCATCAAGCCCAGTATCCTGTTTCCAACAGTGGCCAAACCAAGACACAAGAACCTGGCAAGTACCCAAACATTAAATAAATCTCAAGCTACTATTAAGCCAGTATCCCCCATGATGTTAGGAGCACTTTCCTCTAAAACAGTACTGACCCAGCATAATGTTACAAGGCACCGTACAGAGTACTCTGAACAGGGTATTTCTTGGAGGACTGCTAAGGGTTATAGCACAAGGACCTGTCTAGAATTCCAGCACAGGTTGGCACCCACTGAAATTCCTCCAGTAGATAGACCCTCACCATGCTGAGAAAACCGTTGCCACATTCTTTAATACTGTAGCCAGGGAGAGAACCCTGCTGTGTGATGCTCCTTCTTTTACCCTCTTTATAAAGCCACAGTTAGAAAGTTTAAAGCCAGTTTAGTTGTATATTCTCAGAGTAGCATTGAATGTAGCAGGGGGATTTCTTTAGGGGATGGAGGATTCACTTTACCTTTCTGTACTGTTTTCTCTTTTTGTTGTTTTGCCTCTCCGTCTCATTCTGTACACTTTCCAGCAGGGCCCCCTCAATGAGCAGCTGGTCTTCATCTGAACTACTGAAAGGTGTGGGGTGAGCTGCTATCTGTTGCCCCAGTTTTGTCTCAGCCTTCAAAGCTTCTCGTGGAGAGAGAGTCCCATCCGATTCTATCAGAGAAAATGGGGGAGAACTTGTCTTTGGGACCCGCAGGCTCCTGGACCTTCTCTGTTTCTTCCTGTAGCCCTTGGGCCCCTCAGTAATCAGGGGACTCTTCCCATTGAGATCTCCCAGCTCCCCATAGAAGTTGAAGCTGGTGCTGACCGCGTCCCTGTCCCCTGAGGACGGTAAGGGGTCCCAGCCTAGGCACTCCTTGGGGTAGTCAATTTCCTCCAGTCGGTCATAGAAGCCTGTAGAGGTGTCAAGAAGTGCAGGAGATTTGGGTTTCCTCAGGGAATATGACTTTTTGATTTTCTTGGAGTCCCTGCTGGATGTCATCTTTTCAATGTGTTCTGGAAATTCTTGGACAGGATGGGATCCTAATCAATTCTTTAAACAATTTAGTGTCTCTTCTAGGTCGCTGGTTTTGTACGTATCCTTAGAGGGCTGTTTCCTGCAGCAACTGTGATGTGGTCAGTCTCGCTCCTCCTGGTTCATCTGCAGTATCTGCTGTCTCAGTGACTAATGACTGTGTGCTAGATGTGTGTGATTAAGAGTCAGGAATTTCCCTGCCCCTGGGTGAATCAGACTGACATGAGGTGCCTCATGCACCCGCCCACACATCACCATTTGATCTCCTTATTCTTGGAAATCTGAGAGCACTGTAAAAATTACAGGGCTTATCAGGTGGAGCAATGTTAGGGGGCAAAGGTTGGCCGTGACTGGAACACCACTACCCCTCCACCTCTCTCCCTCTATTTGCTCACTTCCTGCCAAGAGGCCAGAGGCTGGTTGTAAAGTGCAGAAGGTGAAAGTCAGTTGCCAGTGTCAGCTGGTGAGAGGAAGCAAGAGAGTGAGGGGCCCTTTAAAACTGTGAGGTAGATTTTAAAAGGGTTACGCGCATAAGTTATGCGCGTAACCCTTTCAAAACCCCCCTGCGCGCGCCGAGCCTATTTTGCATAGGCTCGGCGGTGCGCGCAAGCCCCGGGACGCGCATAAGTCCCGGGGCTTTGCTAGGGGGGGGCGTGTCGGGGGGCGGCGTGAAGTTCAGGGCGTTCCGGGGGGGCATGTCGGGGCGTGGTGTCGGCCCGGGGGCGTGACCAAGGCCTCAGAAATCGCTCCCGGGCCGGGGAATCGCGCGGCAGCGGCCGATCGGCGCGAGCGAGTTACGCCTGCCTGGAGCAGGCATAACTTTCACGATAAAGGTAGGGGGGTGTAAATAGGGCTGGGGGGGTAGGTTAGGTAGGGGAAGGGAGGGGAAGGTGGGGGGAGGCCAAAGGAAAGTTCCCTCCAAGGCCGCTCCGATTTTGGAGTGGCCTTGGAGGGAAGCACGCACAGGGCAGCACGCACAGGGCTCGGCGCGTGCAAGGTGCACAAATGTGCACCCCCTTGCGTGCGCCAACCCCGGATTTTATAAGATACGCATGGCTACGCGTGTATCTTATAAAATCCGGCGTACTTTTGTTTGCGCCTGGTGCGCAAACATAAGTACGCGCGGGCGTACATTTATAAAATCTACCCCTATATGAACACATGTAATCTCCTTTTCAGTGGTCATCCAGAATGCGGGGGCTCATGGTTACCTCTGGGGCCACTTTCTCCCAGCTCTCTCTTTTCTCACACCAAAATAGTCCACTTGCCCTGGAGTGCCAGGGTTCTTTCCAACCCCAGGGCCCTATGCTCACAGAAGTGGGAACCAACACACAGTCTCTCAGTCTCTTGCTGTTTCTCTCCCAACTGTACTTACAATTAGAACGTGTTGCTGCGTGGCACCTCTCACAAAACAAAAGCACTAGACACTCTGTTGGGGTGTTCCAAAACAAATTTACTGCACCCAAAGATAATTCAAATCCAATTAACAACAAAAATTGTCCAGTTACAGAGAAACAGAGAATTATGACAGCAGAAAAAGACCATTTGGCCCAACTAGTCTGCCCATCTGCCCAATTAATTTAGCTTTATAATTCTCATCATTTCCTTAGAAATCCCCTGTATTTATCTCATGGTTTCTTGAATTCAGTTTTTGTCTCCACCACTTCCACTGGGAGGCCGTTCCATGCATCCACCACCCTCTCTGTAAAGAAATATTTCCTAAGATTACTCTTGAGTCTACCCCCTTTCACTCTTCTCCCATGACCCCTCATTCTAGAGCCTCTTTTCTGTTGAAAGAGGCTTGCCTCTTATGCATGGAAACTTTTGAGATATTTAAATTTCTCTATCATATTTTCCTGTCTTGCCTTTCCTCTAGGATGTACATGTTTAGATCTTAGTCTATCCCCACATGCTTTCCAACAAAAACCATTGACCATTTTAGTAGCCACCCTCTGGACTGACTCCATCTTGTCTATATCCTTTAGAAGGTTCGGTCTCCAGAATAATAAATATTCCAAAAGAGGTCTCACTAGGAACCTATCACCTCCTTTTTTCTGCTGATCATTCCTCTCCCTATGCAGCCAAGCATTTTTCTGGCTTTTGCCATCAATTTATCAAACTGTTTGGCCACCTTAAGATCATCAGATACAATTACCCCCAGATCCTGCTTAGAAGAATTTTGCTTCCAATACTGTACTTCTCCTTTGGGTTTTTGTATCCTAAATGCATTACTCTGCATTTTTTAGCATTAAATATTACCTGCCAGAACCTAGACCATTTCTCAAGCTTCACTAGATCCCTCCTCATGTTTTCCATACCTGTTGCAGATTTTGATATCATCAGCACAAAAATGAGCCTTTCCCAACAATCCTTCTGTTATGTCGCTCATTAAAATATTGAAAAAGAACTGGTCCAAGAACCAATCCCTAAAGTACACCACTAGTGACACCTCCTTCCTCAGAGAAAACACCGTTTACTACTACTGTTTGTCATCTCCCAGTCAGTCAGGCCACTCAATTGATTTATAAGTCTCCTACGCAGAACCATGTCAAAGGCCTTACTGAAATCCAAGTACACTATATCTGGTGCTCTCGCTTGGTTCAACTCACGGGTTACCCAAACAAAGAAATTAATCAGATTCATCTGACAAGATTTACCTCAGGTAAAACCATGCTGCTTCACATCTTGCAATCCATTGGATTCCAAAAACTGCAATATTCTCTTGTAACCCCCTTCATGGAGTGTAGCGAATTTAGGAGGTCAAAGTTTCCCAGGCAGCTCTTCTATGTCCCGGACCTCCCCTTTTCTCACTCATGCTTCACAAGTACCCCTGGAGACACTGGGGTTCATCCTGTGGGGGGAGAGGGTTAACCTCCTGTGCCCCTGGTGCAGTCATGAATACAGTCATCAAAATCATACTAACGCCACTCTTTCTGGTCACTGATCAGTGGTATTCTCAGGTAGAAAGTATTTCAACTGGGGATTCAAGTGTTAATAACCTCAGAGTTCAAGAATGGTTTTCAAAGAAAATTGTACTTAAAGTTTGAAAAAATTAAAAATAGCATCAGAAAAATCATAATTAAAAAAAAAAACCCCAATAGTCTCTATGTCCATGGTAAAATCCCCCTAGTTATTCTTCTCCCAACTGAATCAATGTCCATCTCTAGAATTCCTTCCCCTTGGAGGATAGGATAACAGGGGCTGGAAAGATGATAATCCCTTTGTTCCAAAAATAGATCTTACAAAACAGCTAATTCCAAGAGTCTCTATAAAATCCTCAAAGTCCTAAAACTTCACATTCTCCAACCTCCAGAACCCAACCCTTCATGATATGGGGGGTTTGCTCTTCTCTCTGCCAAAACACCACTACTCTTCCACACTCAAAATCTCCACTCTCCAGAGCCCCCTGGACCAATCCTCTTAGTGAGAAGCAATGACATTGATCATATGCTCGGGAAATTTATATTCCAGATCCACAACTCACAAAAAGGTGGGGCTATAGCAGGGGGAGGACCCCAAAGATGCAAAAACCTCTAGATGCTAAAACAGTGCAAAA
Source organism: Rhinatrema bivittatum (assembly GCF_901001135.1). Taxonomy (NCBI): domain Eukaryota; kingdom Metazoa; phylum Chordata; class Amphibia; order Gymnophiona; family Rhinatrematidae; genus Rhinatrema; species Rhinatrema bivittatum. The sequence goes on along the minus strand of NC_042622.1, from coordinate 137,693,519 downwards.
TTAGTAGCAGATGTTTTGTTTTAGCAGCTATTCCATTAATTTTCTCACCTCAGAGGTCAGACTAACCTTTTTTTTTTGGTAAATATTTTTTATTGGAACAGTCATAAGATCAGTAACAAGAACAAGAACAATAAGAAACACAGGTAATTAGTACTGGAGAAAAATCACCAGAGTACATATTCGATACATAGGCAATCAGAATCTCCACGTTTTCAAGACAGCAAAATACAGAGTGTTCCGTACAGCGGACTGTCTCCCGTTTTTATTTTTCTGTTACCCTGTCACTACCCCCCCCCCCCCCCCCCCCCCCCCCCCCCCCCACCCCACTCTAATTCCACTGGTATCTGCGATTAACAGATAAAGTCATATGCACACATATGATAAAAAGACACGTCACCCATATCTAGTAAGTACAAAATTAAGTATATGAAGCGCTGGCCATTGGGTAGCAAAAGAGTACACAACCCTAACATGGTAGTAGTCCTGAATCTTCTGAGGGCAGGAGAACAATATATGCTTGCCATAAAAGGCGTACCTTTGTAAATTTTGCTAGAGAAATAGATTTCGCCATCAGCAGTTCCATGTGCATAAGTTTATGAAATTTGGCCCTCCACACCTGATGGTACGCTGGAATTGGTTGTATCCATTGTGTCAAAATCGCATCCCGGGCTATGAGAATGATCTTCCGGAAAAACCATTTTTTATGGCCTAGAAGTAAAGGGTCCGTCACTCTGGAGAACCCAAATAGCCAAAGGAGAGGGTCCAAAGGAAGAGAGATACCCCACATGGAATGAGCCAGCGTCTGTAACGTAGACCAAAAGACCTGCACCAAAGGACATAACCAAAAACAGTGGTAAAAATCTGGATACCCAATTTTACATCTCATGCAAAGTTTGTCCTTGGTAAGTCCCATATAATAGGCTTGACATTGGGAATAAAAGGCTTGGTGCAAAAACTTATAAGCTTGATCTCGGAGTATGACATTCGCCACCGTGCGAGGTATAGAAAGAAAACAGTCTTGCAAATCCTTAGGAAGGATACCTTGGGGTAAACTCTTATTCCATTGCATGACAACCTTATCCAGATTCTGTTGTTGAGGCAACTTCGTGAAGGCCAGATAATATTGCGATGCGGACTGGCGTTTCCCATCCTCCCCCACAAGAAACTCCTGTATTTTGTAGCCTTGGAGGAAAGCCGGATTCGCCTTCTGCTCTTCTAACATAAAATGTCGGAGCTGTAAATAACCGTAAAAGTCATTTTTGGGAATATCAAACTGAACCATTAGGTCCTGGAAGCTGCAGATCTGATATTGATTATTCTGCTGAGTAAGTAATTGAAGCATACTGTTCAAGCCTTTGGACGACCACTGCCTAAATATCATTTGCGTCATGCCTGGAGGAAACAGTTGATATCCCCGAATAGGTAGACAAGATGACGATCCCCCAGGCACCTGAAGTTTCTTACAAAGGGAAGTCCAAAGCTGACGTATTGGTCGCACTACCACACTGCCACTTATGATTTTAGGAAGTAAAGAGTCTGATAGATGTAAAGTGGCACCAGGAGCATGGGGTGACAACCACGCTATGTAGTGTTCTAGTGGGGTGTAGAACGACGTATGACATATCCAGTCTCGGAGATGGCGTGCTAAACAAGCATGATTGTAGCGTTCAAGGTCTGGGCAGTTTAGACCCCCCTGGCCTTTAGGTAACATTAACATTTTAAGAGGTATACGGGCCTTCTTGCCAGACCAGAGATATTGTTGCAATCCCCTGTTGATATCTTTAATGTCCTTCTTCCTTAGCCAAACCGGTAGCATATGAAATAAGTACAACCATTTCGAAATTTCCATCATTTTAACCAATAGGAGTTTCCCTGAAAGGGACAGGGGCAAATCCCGCCAGGCCATAAGGTTTTTAAGCATTTTCTGCTTCATAGGAATAACATTTAACCCATACAACTGGCCAGGGGAGGCAGAGATGTGAATTCCTAAATACTTTAACGAGGTGGTAACCCACTTTAAAGGAAAAACCCCAGTCCAGGTGGATTTTAAGGTCCCCAATATATCCAGGGCCTCAGATTTCTCCACATTAATTTTTAACCCCGCAAATTCCCCGAACAGGGCTTGGAGACGTAAAACCTGGGGGAGGGAGACAGCCGGATTGCACAGAAAGACTAACATGTCATCAGCAAAAGCCGCGACCTTGAACAACCCTTGCTTGAAGTGCAAACCTTGAATAAACGGAGATTCTGCCAATTTCCTTAACAGGGGATCCAAGGACAATATATATAAGATAGGGGACAATGGGCATCCTTGCCGCACTCCGCGGGCAATACCAAACGCTTCAGATACAGTATCATTCGCCACAATATGTGACAGCGGCTGCTTATATAAGATTGAAATCGCTTGGATAAGCTGGTTGGGGAACCCAAAGCGTCGAAGGACGGAAAACATATATTCCCAGGAGACCCTGTCAAAGGCCTTTTCTGAATCGAACCCCACAGCCAGGGATTCAATATTATAATATTGTGAGGTTTCTATAGCAGAAAGCAATCTGATGACATGGCCCCCAGCATTTCGGCCCCCCACAAAGCCCGCCTGGTAAGGGGAGATTATAGAAGGCAAAACAGAGTTTATTCGTAGCGCCAGAATCCTAGCATACAATTTCAAATCGCAATTTAAAAGCGATATGGGGCGGTAGGATGACGCTAACATGGCGTCTTTCCCCGGTTTAGGTAATACAGTAATATACGCTGTGTTAAATTGTGGAGGAAAACTGTTCATTTTACAGGCCTGATTATAAAAAGCCGCTAAGGGGTCTACCAGGGAGGTGCTGAGAATTTTATAGTATTCTAGGGTGAACCCATCTGGCCCCGGAGATTTGTGAATCTTCCCCGTCTGAATAACCCCACGGACCTCGCCAGCCGTGATGGGCCGACTAAGAAAATCCCATTTGTCCTCCGGTACCTGAGGCAGTTTGAGGTCTTTGAAAAACGCCTCTTCCTCAGCCTTTCCCCCTGGCCTCTTCCTCAGCCTTTCCCCCTGGCCTTTCCCCCTGCTTCATAGAACTTACACAAAACTGCACAGATATCCTTACTAGAGGTGACAGAATGGCCCAGATGATTCTTAAGACCCCCTATAAACGTCTTCCTCCGTTTTATCGCCACCATACGGGCCAGTAGTTTACTCGATTTATTCCCATAGTGAAAAAAAAATTGATCTGAGGCCTTTAATGATTTTTGCGCCCAAAGGTAAAGATGTGAATTTAAGGCGAGAAGGCATGCCTTATAGGCGTCCTTATGGGACTGAGAGGGGGAAAGCGCTAATAATCGCTGCGCAGCTTGTAATTGCGAATCCAAGTGCAAAATTTTAGCATTTAACTTTTTCCGCTGCGCAACAGAGTAAGCAATCACTTCCCCTCGGAGAACTGCCTTGCTCGTTTCCCAGAACAGAGCGGGATTACTTCTATGCTGTTCATTATCCTGTGCAAAACACTCCCACTTCTGTTGGAGATGAACTTGGAAGTCCTTATCTGTATATAAAGACCCAGGGAAGCGCCACGGCTTTTGTCCCCCCTTAACGGTTGAAAGCCAAAGATCTACCCACACCGGTGCGTGATCTGCAATCACAATAGACTCAATATGCGCGGTATCTACCCTATCAAACAGAGATCTGGAGATTAAAATATAATCGATCCTGGACAGGGTAGCATGCGCCCTAGAGACGTGTGTGTATTCCCTATCGACAGGGTGTAGCAGCCGCCAAGCATCCAGTAAGCCTAGACGCGAGGAAAACTGACAGACCCCAGAATCTGTATTTTTTTTTAAACTTTTAGGAAGGTGAGATTTGTCCAAGTCCGCTTGAAATACACTGTTAAAATCACCAGAGAGAAGAAGATCACCCTGAGCATTAGTTAATAATAAGTTGACCACTTTGGTGACAAAAAGAGGATCGGGCACATTCGGGGCATACAGAGTACCAATAGTTACCATTTTACCCGCTAAGGTACCAATAACAATGATGAACCGACCCTCTGGGTCTTTCACTTCTTTTACAAGGGTAAAGGGCACATTTCTGTTAACTAATAAAGCCACACCACCCTTTTTCCCTTTTGCTTCGGAGAAATAACAGGCCGCGGCCCACTCTCTGCAGAGCTTCCTACTCTCCGCTATATTTAAGTGGGTTTCCTGAAGACAGGCAATCCCCACCTTTAATCTTTTCAGATGCTGGAAGATTTGTTTTCTCTTAATAGGGGTGCCCAGACCGTCGACATTCCAGGAAATTATCCTGCACTTACTACCCATTACTGCTAATAAGACCCATATACCAAGGCATCTTGCCAAAATGCTGAAGGGTAAGCTCCCAGCCTAACTCACCCTCCCAAACCGGTGCGTGGGCTTGCCAAGTCGAAGAGGCCCATACACCAACACACCAGAGAGAAAAAGAATATGGATGAGACAAAAACATATACCAAGCAAGTGATACCAGTGCCCTCCCCCCCCCCCACCCCCTCCCCCCTATCCCCTATAACATAATACCCGCCCAGACACATAGGTCAGGGTAGTGGAGTCAAACATGAGTGCTCGGTCTCCCAGGACTCCCCCTCCTCCTCCAGAAGGTATACCACCGCTGTATGAAACTGTTATTCAAGAGGTGGTATTCAAGGAATCCAGAAATTTTGTAGCTTCCTCGACGGTCGCACATGTACACCATTTCCCTTCATGATTGATTCGCAGCTTTGCTGGGAATTGCATTGTGAAACGCAGGTTTTTCTCAATTAACTTGCCACACACCGGTGCAAACGCCCTTCGTAGTGCTGCCACTTTAGCTGAATAATCCGGCGCTAGGCGGACGTTCGCGCCCTGAAACTGCAACGAATCTCTTTTCCTCGCAGCTTGCATAATCAGTTGCTTGTGATGAAAATTGAGAATCTTCATTATGACCACCCTGGGTCGTGACTGGTCCGAGCCCCTTGCTCCCATGCAATGCGCCCGCTCAATATCAAGCACCCCTTCCAACTCCGGCAGGCCTAAAGCCTCCGGCAGCCATTTTAGAAGAGAGGGTCGAAGTAAATGTTCATCTACAGTTTCAGGGAACCCCAAGCATCTGATATTAGACCGTCGAGCCCTATTTTCTAGGTCATCAGTCTTAGTAATCTGTTCTTGAAGTAGCTGCTCGAGTGTACTCACTTTCCCCTGTAAAGCAGTATAATCGTCCTCCAGCGCGGACGTCCTCTCCTCCACGTGGCTGAGCCGCGGAGCAAAGTCAGTAAGGACTTCACGGAGGGCCCCAATTTGATCCGATATTCCCGTGAATTTGCAGTCCAAAGCCGCTAAGACCGCATCCTTTATTTCTGTTACGGTCAATGTCGGCGCTGCGGTAGTCGGCGAGAGTCCTTCCATCCCTTTTTCCGCCGCCGCGGGCGCCATCTTGGGATCCAGCCCTCTGCTTTTGTCTTTTTCGCGTTTTGCCAGTTTAGGAGGCATTGGTGATGGCGATTTTGACATGAAGGAGGTAATCGACATATGCGACGAGTAGCAGATCGTAGAAGCGGCGTAAAGGCAAAATTGAGCGGTTAATGGAGGAGAAGAGGAGCCTGGTCGACCGGAGCGGGGTCAGAGACGTCCGATCCCGTTCACCACATCACGTGACTCCAGACTAACCTTTTTATTTCCACTTTTGTGAATAGGAACCACATCTGCCCGTCTCCAGTCCTCCAGAACTACTTCTGACTCTAAAGAAGCATTGAAAAGCTCAGCTGCCAGGATATTGAAGCATTGAAAAGTGGAGCTGCCAGGATATCTCTAAGTTCCCTTAGTTCCCTCAGATGTATCCCATCCGGCCCCATCACCTTATCTACTTTAAGTTTAGTTAGCTCCTCACAAACACACTGTTCTGAAAATTAGTTGAGGTTTACCTCACTTCCAATCTTATTTGTGTTCGTTTTATGTGGTCCTGCTCCAGGGCATAAGCAGTGAACACCGAACAGAAATATTTAAGCAATTTTGCTTTTTCCTCATCAACCTTTACATATTCCTTCCCTTCACCTCTGAGCCTCATAATGCCACTTTTGCACTTCCATCACTAACATATCTTTAAAAAAGTCTTGTGTCCGTCCCCCGTCCCCCCCCCCGTTTTACCGTATTTGCTATTTTTTCTTCTATTTGAATTTTTGCATTCCTGACTACTTTCCCAGCTTCTCTTAATTTTTCCAGATATTGTCACCTGTCTTCCTCTTTCTCCAATCTTTTGTAGTTTAACCTTTTCTCCCTTACCTCTTCAGCTACTTCTTTAGAAAACCATAGTGCTTTTCTTCCTCTTTCCTTTATTTACTTTCCTAACAAAAAGGTTTATGGCCCTTATGATATCTCCTTTTAGTTTTGCCCACTGCCCTTCTACTTCCTCTAGATTTTCCCATCCAGCTAATGACCCCTTGAGGTACTCCCCCATTTTAAAAAGATTAGTTTTCCTGAAGCCCAGGATCCTAGCCTTTGAATGAACATTCATCTCTTGGACCCTATTATTTATTATTTAAAATATATCTATTTATTTAAAAACCTTTCTATACCGCCTATACGATATGTAGGTCTAAGTGGTTTACAAAGTTGAACATCCATAATTTTAAAAACTGACATTTAAAACAACCATAATAAGAGTAATAAAACAATATAACGTAAAAAAAAAAATGGACAAAATAAATAACAAACATACATAAAGTGAACCACACCATCCAGTGATTGCTGGATCCCAGATGATCATCCACTACAACATCAGTTGATCTTCTCACAAAAATTGAGAAGTCTAAAAGAGTGTCTCTTCTTTGTCCTATAAGCTGAGTCAGTGTCCCTTAGGTGGCAAGCACTAGGCTTCTAGTAGGGACCGGAATCTACTGTCTCTTTCTCTTTTGTTACTCTCTACTTCAGATGTTAGAAGTCCCAAAAATGTAAAAAAATCCAATGTACCTTCTTTCTCTCTGTGGGCAGGGACTGGTGGCAAAAAATCTCTCCCAGAAGCACAAGAACCAACTTCTCTAAACTCACAAACTGCTTCTCTCTCTTCTCTGTCCTGTCACTGCTATCCCTTCTTAACTGGGCAGAAAGAATCACAGCACCTTATCCTGACTATCCACAGGCAGGGATGAAAATCCTGCTCAGGATCAGGAATCTAAAAGAACATTTCTTCTCAAAACAAATAGTTGTCTCAAAAACAAATCCTCCTATTCTACTCTCACCAAACCCTCCCTTCCAGACCTGGGGGTCCATTCAGGGATACGTCTTTTCCCCTGGATCAGGCTGAGGATCCTAAATTGGGGACTACTGCAATCATTTCCTGCTTCTCAAAACTCCAACTCAAAAGTACCACACTGCGTCTCGTGCTCTGCCTTTTATACAGGCTGTGGACTAATTTAGACATCCTCACAGGAAGTGCCTGCAAGGAATGGGCTGCAAACTACCTAATCCTAGCCTAACGCTTGAACTAGGGCAATTTAGTTAGTGAGAGATCAAGAGGATCCCTTACATACACATATATACCCCTCTCCTCCATGTCCTAAAGATTCATACAAATATATATTGTCCCCCACGCACAGTTTTCCTCTGATTGACCTAAATGCACAAACACACAGGTACATAAATGCTTTCCCTTTCAGCCATAACTACATACATATTGCCTCTCTAAGGACCACAGACTCACATGTAATCCCACCCTGGTGTGCCTGTCCTGCACAGGTAGGGCTATAAACGTATTTATAGTCTCTTTGGGGCAGGGACCCAGGCTAGCAGTAGACACTGTCTCTTTTTTCCTTCCCCAAGGTGTGTGTCCTTTGTTGGATGGATGGAAAGTCACCATTCAAGGCCTTGAGTGCTAAGGGTGTCTCTGGTAGGTTTGTGTACCCCTGGGAAAGGAATAACCTATTAGAAAGTTCACACTGTGGGCCCATTATAAAAGAACCACTCCAAACTCTGAGGTGGTGTCCAAAATTAAAGTTTACTTGCAAATAGGCAGTGGTATATGGGCACAACTGTTTCCGTTCTCAGCCCCACAATTAAGCTATTCACTTTACAATTCTTTCTCTCAATCTGTGCAGAGTATCCCTTACAGGGACCCAGCGTATCCCCACTTTCCAGGGAGTGGAGGCCCTGGGTGAAAAAGGTAACTGCTTTTGTTGTGTGGCAGGGATTCCCCTCCAACCCTGGATAAAAATAGGCAAAACAGTCTTTCTTCCCTGGGCAAAGTCTCCTATGTGGTGTCCTCAGTATGCTCAATTGACTTGTTAGTCACAGTTGGTTGTTCTTAGACGCTCTTGGTGCTTGGACCCCTTATGGGAGGAATCCTGCTGGAACTGCAGCTCTTGATGTTTCCTTCAGGCAGGAAGGGGCAGCCAAACACTTCCTCCTGAGTCTCAAATCTCTTCCCTTGAAAAGTAATTTAACGCCGGAGGGTCCTGGCACTGGGTCACCACTTCCTTCATCCTCGTCGAGGTGTAAAGGGGCAGCTTTTCCCTAACCTAGGGAGCCCCAAAAAATAGTTTTCCCCAATCCCTGAATCCAGGTGGTACACAGGGTTTCACTAGACCTCCTACCAATAAAATACAAAACCCCTAAATAAACCCAGAGGGTCAGTAGACTGGATGGAAATCACCCTGGTCAGCTTCTACAAGCTGGATTAGCCTGCTTTCCTTGACTGGGCCTGAAAATACAACAAAGGCTAAAGCTCCCAACTACCTCCTAACTTCTCAAAACCCATAAGGATTGCCTTCAGACTCCCTCTAGGGAGCTGCTTAAAAAGATTCCCAGGGGGACGGCCATTCCAGACCCCTAAAAGGGAGGGGATGCATTTGAATTGTAACCTTCCTTCACAGACCTGCAATTTTCTAACTTGAAAACAGGACTTACCTGGGCTTACTGGTAACTGAAAATGGCTATCGATTACACACGTACACAAGCACACATACACACACTTCCATCCTCTTATCTCCATACTTAACCACAAGCTTCTTCTCCAGGGCTTCCCAAACATGTCCTGGGGACGCCACAACCAGTCGGGTGTTTAGGATATCCACAATGCATATGCATAAGATAAGTCTGCATGCATTGGAGGCTCAGCATATGAAAATGTATCTCATATATATTGAATGTGGATGGCCTAAAACCCTGAAAATGGGAGCAGCAGGGCAGGTTTAGGAAGCCCTGCTCTATTCCCAACCTGGGGTCCATGGACCCCCAGAGGTTTGCGAGACCATCTCAGGGGGTCCTCAGAAGGGATGCAAGAAAGTTTAGCTAGGGAGAAAATGAGCAGGTTGCTGCTACCTGTAATTGGCTGAGCTGCTGCCACAGGCCAGGAGTCTGGGGGAACGGGGCCTATTATGGCCCCGAAAACATCACCCCACATTGCTGCAGGCCAGGAAGAGGAAGGAAAAAGAGGGGCTGTTCACACCCATTGGAAGCCTCAAATCTCACTGCTGCATGTTTAGTGGAGGTGTGGAAGAAGGAATGATGGCAGCCCTCAAGAATCACAAACGCCACTGCTGCACTTTGTGGCTGTCAGAACCTTTGTAGCCCCTACTGCATGCTAAAGAAAGTAGAGGAAAGTTGGGTTATCAGAGCAGTGAGAAATACCTTCCACTGCTGCCGTGTGCTCTGCTATTTGGCCTGACGGAGAGAGAATAGGAGTAGTGGCTCAGAGGAAGAAAGAAGGTCCTGGGGCTGGGGTTGCCAGTACGAGGAGAAAGTCAGAGGAGAGAAGGAATGAGATAGGAATGAAAGAAGAAAAGGAGGATAAAGAGGGAGACAGGAATCCATGATTGACTCGGTTAAGGGGAATGAGAGTGGATGGCGTCCTATTACGACAGAGAAGGAGAGGACCCCAGGAACCATGCTGCCCAGAGGCAAAAAGGGAGGGATCGAGGACCCCCATGTTCCAGGAGGGAAGAAGGGAAAGATGACCGCCAGGGATTAAGGAGGCGAGAGGACAAGAAAATAGCCGGATGTGAATATGAAATTAAACACCCAAGTTATTTAGGGGGATACACCGACAGACATGGAGATCTCAGCCTTTTTCCTGTTGAAAAACAGGCTATTTTCGCCCTTTTCTAAATTCAAAATTACTTTGTGACCATCATTTTCTGTATGTGTTTGAAGGAATCATAAAAGAAAGCCAGTCTAAAATGGGGGTCAATTTTCAGGCTGGGTAAGTTTCAAAACAGTTTACATGGGTAAATATCTATTTACCCAGGAAAATAGGCTCTTTTGAAAATATCTAGTCCCCGCACTGTGGTAAAAAGCACCTACGCTGTGAACAGCATGCATACTTTTTACCTGCAGAGGAAGAAAGGAGGAGAGAAAGTGCCTGCAGAGATTTATTTTTGAAATCCTCATGCATACTTTCACTCGTGTACTCTGTACCTGCTTGAAAGCAGATGCAAAGTACACAGCTACACAAGAACTGGCTTTCTCCAGCTGGCCCGAGTTTTCAAAAGGAAACATTGCAGGCTGTTTTCCTTTGAAAATTAGATTGCAGATCTGCAGATATCGGTATTGATTTTCTGCCAGGTCATACCAAGTTGCCAAGCTGGAACTTTTTTCAACTTGCTCCCTTGGAAGGTAGAATGGCCCCAACCTTCAATTATTAGGGCAATTTTTAAATAGCTTTGAAATTTCCCTCCCTACGTATTCAGTTTAGATCAAAGTTTTGTGCATTATGAATGATTCTGGCGTGCATATCATTATTTCTTTTGTTATGGCATGCAAAAATTATAGAGGTGTGTGTGTGTGTGTGTTGGGAGGGGGGGGGGTGTGAAACTTTTTGAAGCTGAAAAGGGGTCCGTATTCCCTGAAAGGTTGGGAACCCCTGTGCTAGAGCCTTCATAGACCTAGAGAGTTCTAACTTATGGAAAAGAGAAGAACAGAAGATTTTAAGAGGACTATTTTTCCTGACCAGCCCCCAGCCCAGAAGGGCAAACCTCCCTGTTTGAGAGGCCTGGATTTTGGTTCCTGTGCTCTATGCCCAACTAAAGCAGAGTTATTAGGGCTAGGGTTCTGCATCATCCTCTGCCCAGTAAAAATGGGGAATGTGGATTCCCAGAGTAAGAACTGATTTCTGGAAGAGCTGTTTGTTGAAGAGGGTTTTTCCTTTTGCTTGGAAGGAGATATCACCATCCCCCTGCCATTTGCAGAAAAGAGATTTTTTTTTATTCCTATCACTGGGAAAGGACTTTGATCACTGATTCAGAAGCTGAACACAGATAGAGAGACTGTAGCATTTGGAGTTATTCTTCTTTTCTTTATGATTATTTTTGCCACTCTAGACTGGATTCTATTTTTTAAGTTGCAGTAAAAAAATCTTTTGTTTGAACACCACTCCAGGTCTCTACCTGCTTTCTTCCAACCTGAGAGCCAGCCTGCTGAAAACTGCTGAGATCCACAAGTGAGAATACTGTGAGAGAGAGGCACCCTCCCCCAAGAGCCTAGAGTCATGGAGGCTTGTCCTCCTCTCTGCCGGTGGGATCCTGGCTTCCCAGTGGCTGACTACTGCCGAGTAAATGGTGAGAAGAGTGAGAGGTCAGGGAAAGAGAGCTTGGCCCTGGGACTGTGTGATCCCTACATTAGGGACCTCAACCCAAGAGGGGTTTCATGAGATAACCCAGTTATGGCAACCGAAGTGTTAGAGACTCCTATGAACAGAAGTGCTAGCAGCTAGAGGCTCCTAGTCGCTTGCCCTAGAGCAGTTTGATGGACGTAGGGGGTACTACTGAGAAATTACTACTTACCTGATAATTTCCTTTTCTCTGGTAAATGCAGGTTAATTCATAACCAATGGTTTATGCACCTCTACCAGCAGATAGAGACAGAGCAAAGCTGATGTCACGGTATATATATATATCCCTGCTCTGACATTAGCCCACCAGTATTCTGTACGAAAGCCAACTGTGGACAAACTAACAATTCTTGATTATAACTATTATCAGACAACCACTCAAGCACTCAGTCAACAGGTAACACTGAGCTCAGACAAAGAGTGTAATGTCACTAATCTAGAGACTGAAACTGACACTTACCAGTTATCCCGGAAATGCAGCCACTCAGGAGGACAATAGAACCAGCAACTGGCAGCCAAGGCCTGGAAGGTGGATTAACCTGTCTTCACTAGAGAAAAGGAAATTATCAGATAAATTGAAATTTCTCATTTCTCAGCATTCAGACAGATTAATCCACGACCCTTGGGATGTACCCAAGCTATTCCTGAAGAGGGTGGGAGGCTGCCTGCAGGCCGACCAACACCGCATGCGTGAAGGCTGCGTCCTTCCGGATGGTAATATTTGGAAAAAGTAAGGAGGACCACGTCGCTGCTCAGCAAATTTCGACAGGAGTCAACAATCGAAGCTCCACTCATGACACTGCCTGAGCCCTAGTGTAATGAGTAACGGCTGCTCAACATCCATATACGCAGCCGTGATAACCTCCTTAATCCAAGGGGCTATTGTAGCCCATGATGCCGGCTCATCCTGGAATACAAACAGCCGGTCAGTCTTCCTAAGAGGTCTAGAAACCTCCAAATTCCTCAAGAGATGTCGCTTGACATCCAAGGTCCGCAGCAGACGATATTCATCCACATCTCTTTTCCTGTCCAGCGACAGCAGGGAAGTTGATTAATTCAAGTGAAAATCTGAAACCACTTTTGGCAAAAAAGATGGAACAGTTCGCAGCTGGACCGCCCCCAGAGTCACTCGCAGGAATGGTTCCCAGCAAGAAAGAGCCTGCAGTTTGGAAACTATGCACAGAACAAATTGCCAAAAGAAAAAGTCTTCAAGGTAAGTAACTTCAAAGAGAGGCTGCACAGTGGTTGAAAGGTGGCACCCGCCAGAATATCCAGAACCAGATTAAGGCTTCACAAAGGCACTGGCAACTGCAAGGGAGGATGAAGATGCTTTACCCCGTTCAAGAGCCGGGCCACATCCGGATGGGTTGACAAGGATCCACCATTCACCTGACCCCGGAAACAGGCAATAGCCTCCACCTGTACCTTCAAGGAATTAAAGGCCAAGCCTTTAATCAATCCATCCTGCAAGAAGTCCAAAAGATAGATTTTTTATTATTATTTATTATTTAAAGTTTTTTGTATACCGACATTTGTTAAGAAAACATCACATCGGTTTCCATGGAACAAAAAGTAGCCAACAGGGCTTTACAATTTTTAATGAATAATTTACTATTAATCTACTCTTAGTTCTTTTATTGCCTATTTTTCATTCTAAAATGTATTTTTATTTTGCATTTTATTTTAAAAAATTAACTTTATTTATATTTGTTTCTTTTGTAAAACACTATGAGTGTATTTTTGTAATTCGCCCTGAATGTAAGAAGGTTGGAATAGAAATATTTTAAATCAATCAATCTTAACTGAACGAGGATGAACCACCCATTCCTCACACCAAGCCTCAAACACTTGCCAAAACCGAACATAGGCTAAGGAGGTGGAGAACATCTGAGATCAAAGCAAGGTGGAAATCACAACAGTGGAATATCCTCGTTTCAGCAACCGAGCCCTTTCAAGGGCCATATCATAAGACAAAATCGAGTCAGATCCTCGTGAAGAATAAGCCCCTGTTGTAACAGATCTCTTTGAACCGGTAACCGGAGAGAAGAGCCTGACAAGAGTCTCCACAGATCTGCATACTACAGCCTTCTGGGCCAGTCAGGAGCTAGCAGAAGCACCATCTCCATGTGCCTCTTGATCCTCCAAACTAACCTGCCCAACAAGGGCCACTGGGGGGAAGGCATACAGAAGCTTGCCCTTCAGCCAATCCTGCACTAGAGCATCAATGCCCAGAGAATTTGGATCTCACCTGCGACTGAAGAAACGAGGAACCTTCGCATTGTGTGATATTGCTAGCAAGTCTAGATAGGGTAGGCCCCAGCGGCCCACTATGAGCTGGAATGCTTCATCCGACAATTCCCATTCTCCTGGATCCAGACTCTGTCTGTTGAGAAAATCAGTTCTCATATTGTCTTTTCCCACAATGTGGGAGGGCAGAGATCTCCTGGAGATGTACCTCCACCCATACTATGAGCTGGACTATTTCCTGTGACACTTGTTGACTCTTGGTGCCTCTGTGGCGACTGATGTAAACCACTGTCGTTGCATTGTCTGACATTACTCGGACTGCTTGACTCTGCAAGCAGTCGACGAACTGCAAGCATGCCAACTGAACAGCATGTGCTTCCAGATGATTGATGCTCCAGAGCGACTCCTCTGCACTCCAGCGCCCCTGCACCATCAACTCCCATGTTAAGTTTTTTTAAATGTATTATTTATAATAAGGCATAATTTGTTTTATACTGTATGTAACATTTTTTTCTTTTACTACTATGTGATGATGTATTGTGTCGTTTTAAGATTGTAAACCGATGTGAAGGTTAAGTCCATACACCGGTATAGAAAACCATTATAAATAAAATAAATAAATAAATAGTGAGCCCCCCCCCAACCCTGGAGGCTTGCATCCATCGTGAGCACCAGCCAGTCCGGAGCTTGCATCATTTCAGTTGGATGCCAATCTCCACCGGTAACTGAAGCCATATCGAGAAGTCCTGAGTCTGTGCACTCCACTGTGCAAGCAGTGTGTGCTGAAGAGGACGTATATTTATTTATTTATTCATATATATGCCGGCATTCTGTTAGACAATCATGGCGGTTCACAAAATGCACCCTTGCCCATGGAACCACCTCTAGGGGGGCTGCCATCAAACAGAATACCTGCAGGTAAGATCATACCATGGGGCGAACTGCTTCTATCAATAGTCGCACCTGAGCCATCAGCTTCTGAATGCGGATCTCTGGCAGAAAAACCCTGCTTTGCTTTGTGTCAAAACAAACGCTGAGATACTCCAGTATCTGAGACAGCTGTAAATTGCTCTTGACCAAGTTCACAACCCAAACTAGCTCTTGTAGCAAGGAGACCACCTTGTGCGAGGCCTGAAGACTCTCTTCCAAGCTTTTGGCCCGAATTAGCCAATTGTCTAGATATGGGTGGACCAGAATGCTATCTTTTCTCAATGCTGCCGCTACCACCACCATGACCTTGGAGAAGGTTCTGGGTGCGGTGGCCAAACCGAAAGGAGGCGCTCGACACTGATAATGTCGCCCCAAAACAGTGAACTGCAGAATCCGTTGATGCTCCAGTCAAATGGGAATATGTAGATATGCCTCTGAAAAATCCAGAGACATAAGAAACTCCCCCTACTGTACTGCCAATATCACCGAGCATAAGGTTTCCATGCAGAAACGAGTTACTTGCAAATCACGATTGATTCCCTTTAAGTCCAGGATGGGTAAAAAAGAACCCTTCTTCTGGGGCACAATGAAATAAATGGAATAACGGCCTTTATTTCCTTGTGACATGGTCACTGGAATCATGGCCCACAAGCTCCTCCGACTGCCTCTTTCGTGGGGAGCTGCAGGGAGACTCCATGAAGACGTCCCGAGGATCACTGAGAAACTTCACATTATAGCCGTCCCTTATCACCTCCAGAACCCACTGGTCTGACAAGATCCTGACACATCTCTGATAAAACAGAGATAGACAACCCCCTATTTCCTGCTTCAGGAGGTGGGTCAATACATCTTCATTAAGGGGGTTGGGAGGCACCGCTACCCAAGCCTGCGCCCCATCTGGGCTGCTTGGGCTGAAAGGATTGAGCCCTACTCAAAGGTCTAGCCCTCTGAGAAGCCACTCCTCTTTAGGGTTGAAAATGTCTGAAAACCCTAGTACAGCCTCTCACGCCAAATGAGTGCAGCACCTTCTTCTTATCCTCTGGCAACCGAGGAACCTAAGACTCACCCCACTTAGCCATTTTTTCTAACTCACTCCCAAATAAAAGTGGTCCTTTAAAAGGCAATTTCGTAAAATTAGACTTTGAAATTGCTTCAGGTGATCAATTCCTCAGACACATCTGACACCTGGATGCTATCACCAAAGCCATCCCTTTGGCAGAAGAATGGACCAGGTTGCAGCCCGCATCTGCCAAAAAGGCAGCTGCCGGTTCCATCACTGCCCAGGAATTCAAACCAGTCTTATTGGCCTCCTGAGATAGAAGCAAACAAGTGCGAGCCTGCACACCCCTAGTTGTCAATGAGGAAAACACTCATGAGCCTATGCAAATATGAAATGCTCCCTCCTGTGAGCCAGGCTCAGGGGGCAAGACTTGACATCCTTGATGCCAGTTCCGATATCCATGGTTCAGGGGTCTTGGACATTTCATAGCTTGGTGTCCCCACTGAGCAGTTGCCCCTCAAAACAGCATGCCACCCCGAATAGAGAGATCATGAGCTATTGGTGAAATATGAGATCAACTACCTCAAAGAAATAAAGGAATGGGAGAAAGAGTTGAGAGGATTGCCTATGCAGCGCAGTCCCAAGTTGCTAGGGCAGTGTTTCCCAAGCGGTGTGCTGCAGCTGAAGTGCAGGTGTGCCGTAGCTGCAGTCTCATTTCCTGTTTTCCTCCTGGCCTCCAGGATGTCCTCCCACCAGCAGGAGGCATGGGAGAGCAGCACTTATCGGCAGCTGCTCCTGCTTTCCCTCTGCTGGCTCTCCCCTGCAAAGAATTCTATGATGTTACTTACGTACCCCGGTATAAAAAAAATCTGTAAATAAATAAAAATAAATAAGAAACTGCATGGGGCTCTAGGCTTATGAGACTTGCTGGTTCCATGCAGTTCAGATTGCAGAGGGAACCTGGCAAAGGAGGAAGAAGCAGCACTCGGTAAACCTATTTCCAGAATTTTGCGGTTCAAGGCTTGGGGGTGGAGTGGGAAAGATTAATGTGCCACAGGGTTTGTGGGGAGAGAGAAGAGAAGGGTGCCAGGGGTTGGGGGAGAAGGGGGGAGGGAAAGGGAAGATGGTGATGATTCAAAGAGGTGGGGAGGAAAGGTGGAAGGAGAGGGAGGATGCCAGGGAGTGAAGTTGAGGGAAGGTGATGTCAGAGGATGGAGGGAACAGGAAGAGAGGATGATACCAGGGGGTGGGGGAGACAGAAGATTGATGATGTCAGTGGAGTGAGGGAGAGGGAAGATGATATTGCCAGGAAGTGAGGGAGAGGGCAACTGATGCCAGGGGGTGAAGAGAAAGAGAAGATAAGGTGATTGGCATTGGGAGTGAAGGGAGAGGAAAGAGAAAATGAGGAGACCAGGGGATGGAAAGAAAGGAAAATTGATTATGCCAGGGGATGAGGAAAGGAGTGAAGGAAGAGGGAAGGGGATGATGCCAGGGACAGAGGGAGAGGGGTGGAGGCACAGGGAAAGTGATGATAATGCCAAGGTGTGAGGGAGAGGGAAGGAGGCAGAGGGAAGGAGATGATGTCATGGGGAGAGGGAAAGTGATGATAGGGGTGAAGGGAGAGGGAAGGTGGGGAAGAGGTGATGGAAGGTGTTGAGATGCGAGAGGGTGGGAAAGAGGTGGTGGAAGGTGATGATGATGTCTGGGGATGGGGGAGAGGGATGGAGGGAGAAGGAAGGTGATGGTGAGGCAAGGGTGGGGCAAGAGGTGGTAGGAGGGGGAAGGTGGTGATGATGGGGGTGGTGGGTAAGGGAAGGTGGTGATGCCAGGGGCTGGGGGAGAGAGGTAGAAGGAAAGGGAAGGTAGTGATGATGATTCCAGGGCTGAGGAGGTGGCGTGAGAAGGAGATGTTGATGCTAGGGAGTGAGGGAGAGGGAAGGTGATGATAATATGAGGGAGGGGAAGAGATGGTGGGAGAGGAAAGATGATGATAATGCCAGGGGGGTGGGGGATAGGGAAGGGAAGATGATGCCAGGGAAGATGCATGATTATGATGCTGGGGGAAGAGGGAAGGGAGAAGGTGATGATGCCAAGGGGTGGGGGAGAGGGAAGAGAAGAGAAAGTGATGATGGGGAAGTGAATGGTGTGCAACAACGAAGTGACTCCTGTGCCAGGTGTGCCCCGAAACAAAAAAGGTTGGGAACTACAGTGCTAGTGCATGCAATTTGATCCCATCAGAAGGTTAGAACTTCTGGAACAGACTTGTTAAGCTTACACTTCTGAGATGGGAGAAGTGATGAGGCCTTTTGTCTCTAAGCTGAATAAACTAGACACTGTGCTAATGCCTACAATATCTCAACTGCATGAGGCAATCAGGTGCATTCAGAAGGATCTTTGAACTGCTTATGGATCCTGAAGGGACTGTAACAGAGTGTAATATGCCAATAGAAATTCACAGTTCAGAAATCAGTGGATGAAATTGCTGATTCAAATGACTCAGAGTAAACAGGCCTACAATTATTAATTTTTGTTGCAGAATTTGTCAATATATGCTGGGCTATGTCTTTCATCTTGTGAGAGTCTTCTTGTTATATAACAATATTTTGTTTTCTGCCTGCATGTACTTTTGATTGGATTTGTGTATGATTCATAGAAAACCACTTGGATAAACAGCTTTACAGGAGGTATATTAAATGTAGTAAATAATAATAATAATCTTATCTTTAGAGCTTGTTCAAGGCCCTAGATTGCATTTCTAATTTATCCTCCATGTTTTATTCATCTTGATTTCATGCAGTACAGGTTGTGCAATCTGCTATGGCTATTCTGTTGCCACTGCAGGGAGCACAATGGCAATAAAGATCTGAAATAAATAGGGCATAAAATGGCTTCATAATCTCTGAGATGAAGGCAAACATAGTTTTTAGAAACTCGCTAGTTGACTGCCCTTAAGTCTTACGTTTCAACATTCAAGGGTCCTTCCTTGTTTTTGTGTGTAAATCTTTTTATTGGCATATAATCACATAAACACATAACTTGCAACAAATACAAAAACAGCTTTTAACAATAACATACACAGATCGTTCATTTTCCCCCTTCCCCTTCCTTCCCTCCCCACTCCCTTTCCAGGAACCGTCCACTGTCCATAACATTCCCATGTCCAGTGTGTTGCAATCTTTCGGCGTCCTTTAACCACAACACAGAATCTTCTTGCTCCCAAATATATGTCCAGACTTCCATTGTCAGCAGTCACTTTACAATGACATCAAGAAAATCTCTCTTTTTTCAAATTTGAAATTTCTTTTGTATTTTCCCCGATAAACTCTTTAGCATATTTGCATATGCACAGGAGGCTGGTGAATAAAATGAGCTTAGGAGTGAGTGCTGAGGTGGTGGCCTGGATTGCAAACTGGCTGACAGAAGATAATGTGTGATGGTAAATGGAACTTACTCTGAAGAGAGAGCAGTGTTAAGCGGAGTGCCGCAAGGATCAGTGTTGGGACCGGTCCTGTTCAATATCTTTGTGAGCGACATTGCGGACAGTATAGAAGGTAAGGTTTGTCTTTTTGCGGATGACACTAAGATCTGCAACAGAGTGAACACGCCGGAAGGAGTGGAGAGAATGAGATGGGATTTAAGGAAGCTGGAAGAGTGGTCGAAGATATGACAGCTGAGATTCAATGACAAGAAGTGCAGAGTCATGCATATGGGGTGTGGAAATCCAAAAGAACTGTATTCGATGGGGGGTGAAGGGCTGATGTACACGGAGCAGGAGAGAGACCTTGGGGTGATAGTGTCTAACAAATTGAAGTCGGCGAAACAATGTGACAAGGTGATAGCTAAAGCCAGAAGAATGCTGGGCTGCATAGAGAGAGGAATATTGAGTAAGAAAAGGGAAGTGATTATCCCCTTGTACAGGTCCTTGGTGAGGCCTCACTTGGAGTACTGTGCTCAGTTCTGGAGACCGTATCTCTAAAGGGACAGAGACAGGATGGAAGCGGTCCAGAGAAGGGCGACCATAAAGGTGGATGGTCTTCATCGAATGACTTATGAGGAGAGATTGAAGAATCTAAATATGTACACCCTGGAGGAAAGGCGGAGCAGAGGTGATATGACACAGACTTTCAGATATTTGAAAGGTTTTAATGATCCAAAGACAATGACAAACCTTCTTTGTTGGAAAAAATTCAGCAGAACCAGGGGTCAAGATTTGAAGCTCCAGGGAGGAAGACTCAGAACCAATGCAGGAAGTATTTCTCCATGGAGAGGGTGGTGGATGCCTGGAACACCCTTCCGGAGGAAGTGGTGAAGACCAAAACTGTGAAGGATTTCAAACGGGCGTGGGATAAACACTTTGGATCCATAAATTCTTGAGGATGTGAATGAAGAGAAGAGGCATGGGAGTGGCTTGCGGGAATGACAGCTACTACCTGGAGATTAATACCCTTATTGAATAAATATACACACGGTTAATGTGACTCCAATATTATTCTATGCTTCAACGGCAAGAGGAAATGTGGAAAAAAGGATTTGCATTCACAAAAAAGCAGGGGAGTAGCTTGCTTGTTGCGGTGGTTACTACCCCAAACCAAATAAGCCTGATACTTCACTTTCAATGCATATCCAGCATAGCTCTCTGCTTCAACGGCAGGAGGGGAATTTATTTATTTAGTTTGAATTTTTATATACCGACATTCTTGTATCAGATACAAATCATACCGGTTTACATTAAAAACAGAGTATGCAGGAAAATAGGTTTCCTAAGTCAAATACATTGAACATATTTAATAAACAAGGGATTACTAAACACTATGAAAAAGGTTAATTAACAAAGGAAAACTTAAGGGAATTAAAATAAGTGTAGCACAAAAGATTGCACAAAATGAAGAAAAGAGGATTTATATTCAGACAACAACCAACAAGGACTGAATTGCACAGGCTGGGTAAACAAATAAGCCTGGGAGTAGCTTGCTTATTGCGGCGGTTACTACCCCTAACCAATTAAGCTTTATTCTTCATTTAGATGCAGCTCCAGCATTGCTCTCTACATCAATGGCGGGGGTGGAAGGTAAATAGAACTAAAAAGTTACTAAGAGCCAAGAGTAACAGATAAGTATGAGAAAAAAATAAGTGAAAGCTTGCTGGGCAGACTGGATGGGCCGTTTGGTCCTCTTCTGCCGTTATTTCTATGTTTCTATATGTGTGTTAAGACTGTTTATGAAAGACAGAGAATGAAAATTTGTTAAGAGTGTGTGTCTGAGAAAGAGAGAGGATAAAGTTTGTGCACCCTCCTCCCCCACTAATCCAGGACAATCTCAGGGTAGCTGGAAATCAAAAGTTCCTGGGCATGGAGAGCAGATGTTTTTTTCATCCATAATAGTTTTAAATCATTGGATGTTATTTGATGTATTTGTTGTTTTGAAATATTTTATTGGTGTTTGTTAATTTTCTTAAATATTTGTATGAATTTTTATTTATTAGATATTTTTCTGTTCATCAGCTGATTTGACATATTTATTCTTTTTATTGGTATGGTTATTTTATATTTTTTGATTGTATTTGATGTTCGTGCGTCGCGTGCACGAAGGAGTGCGACCTAAGGGGCCTGCCCCTTAGTGCGTCCCCTTGGGCTCTTTCATCACCCTCTCAACAACGACTCTGCTCCCGAAACACCACTGCAAGCTCACATCTCAACCTGTCGCTGACCTCTGCCCACCTAATACCTGTCGCCATCAAGCAAAGATCACCTACTCCACCATCTGCCAGAGCTCGAATCCACCCCTCTACAACAATTTTCGTATATATTATGCTTTTACTTGTTTTAAACTTACAACCTCCTACTCTGAATATCTGCTTACTGCTTCTACCTTACCCCAACTTTCTTAACTTCCTCCTTGAGCCTTAACTTGCACCACCTGTGCTGCAGTGCCCCCTCTCTCTCTCAGACCCCACCCCATCCCAAATCATGTGTTTATTCACTATACCCAGGCGTTACTGCCCTGCACTACGTAAACTCCATCCAACGCACTTGCACACATACAACCGACGCAAATCCCTAGTGCCCATCATGATATCTCCGTTTACACAATTCCTGGGCCTAACCACAATAGCCATTACACTTTTCAATTCCCAATCCATTCAAAAAAGGCCACATACTACATGACCTGCTCACTGAAGCAAATCCCGACATATGTGCAGTCACGGAATCTTGGCTAAAAAACACGGATCATGTATTCCTAAACCAGCTCCCAATAAAGACCTACGACATTTTCTCCGTACCAAGGCCAAAGAAAAGAGGTGGAGGACTACTCCTTGCGGCCAAGAAAAGCCTCAACCTCAAACTCCAACATCTATGCTCCCCCCCCAAATTTGAAATAGCACTATTTAAATCCAACTCCTTACAGATCTGCCTTGTCTACTCTCCCCCAGGCCTAATAGAACATGACCCTTCCCCCATCATTGAATACTTCACAGACAACATCAAAGCCGAACTCCCCACTATCATACTAGGAGACTTCAATCTCCACGTAGACGCCCGCCCTGCCACCTCAGCCTGCGAGATTCTCCTGGACACCCTTAAAGCCCTAGGTTTTACTCAGATCATCAGCGAACCTACACACAAAGCAGGTCACACCCTTGACCTTATTTTTGTCAACTCACAAATAGCAATACACAATCCACCTGTAATCAACCCTGTACCATGGTCTGACCATTACCTCATCAATGCCAACCTTACGACCAGCACCCCACATCCCCACCTCAAAAGCACAGCAAGACTATATCCTTCCGTAAACCTTGTACCACCGAGGACATCACACTAGCCTGTGACAAGATAACCAACAATCTCAACCTTACAGACCCTGACACTGCTCTTCTTTCCTGGAACAATCTCACCACGACCATTGCCAACGAGCTTTGCCCCATCATACACAAGGAAATTCCCTTTGACCAATCTGAGAAAAGAAAACCGTGGTACTCCAATGAATTAAAGAAGATTAAACATGACTTATGATTAAAAGAACGCGCTTGGCGCAAACAACCATCTGCCTCAAGCAAAGCCACATACACCAATACCTTACACACCTACCGTCAAGCTATCATTCAAGCTAAACGAGACCACTACGCCAAAAAAATCCATGCCTATCAATTCAACGCCAACGCTTTGTTTGCATTTGTTTCAGACCTCACAAACCCTGCCACTACCACAATCAATGGGGACAATGCCAAAAACAGATGCCAAGAACTAGCAGTATACTTCATGAATAAGATTGACAACATCCTTATCCGCTTTCCATCCAAGCCCCCCCCCCTTTCGTGCCACTATGCAATGATAACAAGAGCAAACTTAGAAACTTTAACCCCACGACAAACACGGAAATTGAGGTTATTTTAAAGAAGATGAAGCCAGCATCCCACATCCTAGACACCATCCCCCCAAAAACCCTCCTCTCCATCCCTTCCACCATTGCAAAACCCATCGCTGAACTTATCAACTGCTCCATCACACATGGCAGCATCCCAGACCCACTCAAACTTGCTGTAGTAAGACCCCTCCTAAAAAAACCCAACCTCGACCCCTCGGACCCAGCTAATTACAGGCCGATTTCCAACCTGCCTTTTATCTCTAAAATTATGGAAAGGGTGGTTAACAAACAACTCTCCGATTTCCTAGAAGACTTCAACATCCTCCACCCTGCACAATTCGGCTTTCGTAAAGCCTGTAACACAGAAACCCTTTTACTATCCATGACAGATACCATTCTCAAAGGCCTGGACCATGGAAACTCCTACTTGCTCGCCCTCCTAGACATCTCGGCAGCTTTCGACACCATTAATCACCAAATCCTACTGACCCGCCTGGCAGAATTAGGCCTTGCTGGCAATGCCCTCTCCTGGTTTTCCTCCTATCTTAACCAGAGAGAATACATAGTAAAAATTGACAGAAACCAATCCTCATACATTCCAATCACACAAGGTGTCCCCCAAGGTTCCTCTCTATCATCCACCTTGTTTAACATTTACCTCCTACCACTTTGCCATTTACTCTCCAACCTGGGATTGAAATTTTTCTTATACGCAGACGATGTGCAGATTCTCATACCGATCCAAAAATCCATTGATGAATCCATGCTCTTCTGGGAATCTTGCCTCTCCTCTATAACATCCATGTTAGCCAACCTCCACTTAGCTCTGAACGCAGCTAAAACGGAACTACTCATCGTGTCCAACCACCCTGATGGCACCCACCTTACACTACAGAACACAACCAATACACCACACCAATTACGAGCAGTAAAAGCCCTGGGTGTCATCATAGACCATCAACTAAATTTCAAACCATACATCAACTCCCTCCTCAAAGGTGGTTTCTACAAACTAAGTGTCCTCAGAAAACTCAAACCCTTACTACATGCTCAAGACTTCCACACTGTAGTTCAGACCACTATGCTTGCAAAACTGGACTACTGCAACTCCCTGCTACTCGGCCTCCCGGCTTCCACCATCAGGCCACTCCAGATCCTCCAAAACTCCATGGCCAGAGTCATAACAAATACTCGCAAAACTGAACATATCACCCCTATTTTAAAGGAACTGCACTGGCTACCTATCGCCTTCCGATCTCAATACAAAGCCTTGACCATCCTTCACTGCTCACTACACAAATTCAACCACACCTGGCTCGAAGAAATGCCTCGCTTCCGCACATCGAACCGCCCCATAAGAAGTGCCCATGCAGGCACCCTACACACCCCTTCCCAAGTCTGCGCATCTGTCCCTCACCAGAGAAAGGGCTATCTCCATAGCTGGTACCTCCCTCTGGAACTCGCTCCCCGCCCCCCTCCGTATAGAGCCGTCTCTCACCAAATTCAAAAAAGGAATCAAAACTTGGCTCTTCAAGCAAGCCTACCCCGAAACAAACATAACGTAGACCTTAGCCTAAACAGTCCTTGCTATTGACCTTCTCTAGCCAGCCTCCCCCCCCCGCACCCTCCACCTCTAGCGCCTCCCAACCTCTTCCTTTCCCCTGATTCTTTGGTACGCTACCTTCCCTGAATCCTGTTTGGAACTCCCCCGACCCATGAATCCTTAGCTAAGATAACTTTGTTTTGACTGTATAAAGTTCCCTTTTTTCCCTTTCATCCCTGCCCTTTGCTCAAATTTCTGTTTTATAATGCCTTCTTTATATTTATTTTGCCTTTTGTTATACCTTTCTTTGTTTTGCTATGACCATGATTCGGTTTTTTGTTCATTGTATTTACTTTTTTCAGTTCAATGTAAGCTGGCATGATGTGCCTTACGAATGTCGGCATAGAAAAAGCCTTTAAATAAATAAATAAATAAACAAGAAACAGATTTTCTTTTTTTCCACTGTTGCACTGCATACAGATTCTAGCTTATTGTGGCATCCAGTTAATTTATGTCTGCCTGTTTCTATTTATATTTTATAGTCAGTTTATGCTGTTTGGTGTGTGGTATGTGTTCTAATCTGCATTTGCACATGTGATCAAGATGAGGTATTCTGCTAGTGTGTAGTTTATGTTTCAGGATCTATGATAAACTGGCTTGTTCTGTTTTTCTAATAGGAGGTATATTGGTGTTGTAGCACCTATTGTAATATTTGCAGTGTTGCCTTTTCATAAGTAGGATTCTTACAGTTTGATATGGGATGTTTACACCCAACATACTTTCCAGTAGGCCTAAAACCATATGGGTTTCAAATGTATATTTTGCAGGGTTTTCTGTAGTGCACATAAATATACGATGTTATAAGTGATATTTTTATCTCAGAAGAGTATACTTTGAATGTCCATCTTCATGTAAAATCTTCATTTTTGGGTTGTGGAAGTAGTTAATAAGATTTTAAAATAAATGCATAATTTTTAATTGTGTATGTGGTGTGGTAGCACATGGTTGTAAGGTTCACCTCAGGAGAGTGGCAGTTGGTAGGGTTCCTGGGGGTGCGGTAGGTTTACTAGTTCCTTACACTTAACACTGCTACTCCTCTGGAATCCTGACCCTTGCTTTCCCTCTTTCCCCAGCATTTCAAAACACTGAAAGGGCAGACTCCAGGGGGAACCCCTGCCCCAGTCCACTCAGTAATTTGATCTGTGCTGTACCATCTTATCCCTCCCATTAGGCAGCAGATTGTCTTGAGCTGCCTCTGACTCTGCAGAACCTAATCATCCAGCACCATTCACATCTTCTTGTCTCTGGCTGCAAGGTGAGGCAGCCGTCATGAGGATATTTTAGGGAGGCACTTACCACAGCCTCCTAATGATAGAATCACCGGTGGTGGTGATATCACAAAGAAAGCAGCATGTTCTGCCATCTGCTGGCATGAGAATAACCCACGTGTCTGCACTGTTGTAGCAGAATGGGGAGGAATACAGGCATCCCTGCAGCTCAAACTCGCAGAGACCTGTGCAGTGCTTGCAGAAGCATGGCTGGGAAGCTAGAGGTTAGCTGGCTGTGGTGGAGGAAGGGCTAGGACTCAAAGCTTGCTTGGCAGAGTGGGAGAGAATCGAGGGTGGACTGGCTGGGGGATCGAGGTAGACTTGTGGGGAGGTCAGAGGGCGTAGAGGGTGGCTGGAGAGAGAGAGAAGAGTAGCGGCAGACGTTGGCTGACTTGCTTGGGTGTTCTAATCCACTACCCCTGCCCTATAAGAACATAAGAAAATGCCATACTGGGTCAGACCAAGGGTCCATCAAGCCCAGCATCCTGTTTCCAACAGTGGCCAATCCAGGCCATAAGAACCTGGCAAGTACCCAAAAACTAAGTCTATTCCATGTAACCATTGCTAATGGCAGTGGCTATTCTCTAAGTGAACCTAATAGCAGGTAATGGACTTCTCCTCCAAGAACTTATCCAATCCTTTTTTAAACACAGCTATACTACCTGCACGAACCACATTCTCTGGCAACAAATTCCAGAGTTTAATTGTGCGTTGAGTAAAAAAGAACTTTCTCCGATTAGTTTTAAATGTGCCCCATGCTAACTTCATGGAGTGTCCCCTAGTCCTTCTACTATCTGAAAGAGTAAATAACTGATTCACATCTACCCGTTCTAGACCTCTCATGATTTTAAACACCTCTATCATATCCCCCCTCAGTCGTCTCTTCTCCAAGCTGAAAAGTCCTAATCTCTTTAGTCTTTCCTCATAGGGGAGTTGTTCCATTCCCCTTATCATTTTGGTAGCCCTTCTCTGTACCTTCTCCATCGCAATTATATCTTTTTTGAGATGCGGCGACCAGAATTGTACACAGTATTCAAGGTGCGGTCTCACCATGGAGCGATACAGAGGCATTATGACATTTTCCGTTTTATTCATCATTCCTTTTCTAATAATTCCCAACATTCTGTTTGCTTTTTTGACTGCCGCAGCACACTGAACCGACGATTTCAATGTGTTATCCACTATGACACCTAGATCTCTTTCTTGGGTTGTAGCACCTAATATGGAACCCAACATCGTGTAATTATAGCATGGGTTATTTTTCCCTATATGCATCACCTTGCACTTTTCCACATTAAATTTCATCTGCCATTTGGATGCCCAATTTTCCAGTCTCACAAGGTCTTCCTGCAATTTATCACAATCTGCTTGTGATTTAACTACTCTGCACAATTTTGTGTCATCTGCAAATTTGATTATCTCACTCGTCGTATTTCTTTCCAGATCATTTATAAATATATTGAACAGTAAGGGTCCCAATACAGATCCCTGAGGCACTCCACTGTCCACTCCCTTCCACTGAGAAAATTGCCCATTTAATCCTACTCTCTGTTTCCTGTCTTTTAGCCAGTTTGCAATCCACGAAAGGACATCGCCACCTATCCCATGACTTTTTACTTTTCCTAGAAGCCTCTCATGAGGAACTTTGTCAAACGCCTTCTGAAAATCCAAGTATACTATATCTACCGGTTCACCTTTATCCACATGTTTATTAACTCCTTCAAAAAAGTGAAGCAGATTTGTGAGGCAAGACTTGCCCTGGGTAAAGCCATGCTGACTTTGTTCCATTAAACCATGTCTTTCTATATGTTCTGTGATTTTGATGTTTAGAACACTTTCCACTATTTTTCCTGGCACTGAAGTCAGGCTAACCGGTCTGTAGTTTCCCGGATCGCCCCTGGAGCCCTTTTTAAATATTGGGGTTACATTTGCTATCCTCCAGTCTTCAGGTACAATGGATGATTTTAATGATAAGTTACAAATTTTTACTAATAGGTCCGAAATTTCATTTTTTAGTTCCTTCAGAACTCTGGGGTGTATACCATCCGGTCCAGGTGATTTACTACTCTTCAGTTTGTCAATCAGGCCTACCACATCTTCTAGGTTCACCGTGATTTGATTCAGTCCATCTGAATCATTACCCATGAAAACCTTCTCCATTACGGGTACCTCCCCAACATCCTCTTCAGTAAACACCCTTCTCTGACCCTTTAGCCTCTGCTTTTCCCAGCTGGAGACAGAAAAAACCCGCCGAGCAGTCAATCCTCCATAATCGAAGAGAGGCGAGCAGAGAATCAACCAGAGCTTCTTTAGTGGTCAGTGCGTTCGAAAAGCGGCACCGCGTAAAACGTACCAAAGCTCCACCCCTTTCACCTTTTGAATGCTGCTGGGTGGCAGCGACCCCTTTTATTAAGGAATACTGTGATGGACGGCTGTTTTAGCCAATGTGGCTTCCCGAACATGTCTAGCAAAGTGACTTGACGGAAATGATAGCTTTGGAGGCGGGGAAAGCAGGCTTTGAGCTGTAGACGGAGGTGGTTTGGAACAGCTACAGCGGTAGTAGGTGTCTGAGTGTGGTGCTGGGAGCAGGTGAGAACGGTAGATCAGTGCCCTCGAGCTGGAAGCGGTCATGTAAAATTGGCTGCTGCGATTGCAGACTTGGTTGTAGCGGCCATTTGCTGTGGCTGCGTTGCTTTCACACGTGTTAGCAGTGGCGCGAGAGGGAGGAGGGGCGGGTACTTCCTGGGTTTACGGGTTCCCTGAGCGGCGTGTACTGTTATGCTGAGGAGTTTTGGGTCATCCTTCATGTAGATGGGCCATGGCATTTAAGGTACTATAGGTTTATGCCATGATTTGTAATATGCAGGAGGGCTATGGTTTGATTTGCGAAGTGTCCGTATGTGAGATGTCGGACGGTCATCCAACGACTTAAAAAGCCCCTTATGCTTATCTGATAAATAATGGGCTTTAGGTCCTGCAATGACGTAACGAAGGAAAGGGTGCCTGTCCGGAGCGGCAGCTACTACCATTAACATTTGGCACGGGGATTATACCAGGGTTGCCAGGTAGTCATGAAAGAACAAATACCATTTGTAGAAAAAACAAGCCCAAACGACCTGCGATTAAAAACTACTTTTATTAGAATGTATGTATACACACTCATTCCCCCATCCCTGGCCCCCTCACACTCATTCTCCCACATCTCTGGCTCCCTTGCACTCATTCCCCCCTCTAAGCAAGTCTCCAACCCCCTCATACTAATTCCCTCCTCCAAGTACCTATTCTCTTTGACTGTTGCCAGCTGAGTGCTTCACTCGCTTCGGCATTCAGCTCTGCCATGCTGTATAAAAGCTACCCCTCTTCTCAAGGTTCAGGAAATTGTGGTGCAAAGCAGCCAAAGTGTCTTGCCTGACTTGGTCACCCGACACTGGGAAAGCCTGCCTGAGTGCCTGGACTGCCGAGTGGCTGCCCCACTGCCATGAGTCTGCTTGCTATAGGCCTGAATGAAAAAATGGATGGGTCATGGCCCATCCAGGCACACCCTTTGTTATGCCACTATGGACAGGTCTCGGCAGCAGCCAATCACAGGAATAGCAGCGCACAAATCACGCCCACCAAGCCCAAAAATTGGAGGGGGAAAAAGCCCAATTATAAGCAGCTCATGAATGCAAAAAAAAAAAAAAATTGCTATGAAAATAAGCAAGGTTGGCAACACTGAGCTACTACTTTTTACCAAATAGCTTTGATGCTTGTGAGGCAACTGCAACATCGCTCTCTGATTTGATGGTGGGGTGAAAAGGGAATTAGAGTCAGAAGACAACCAATGGTGGGCCCCAACTTTTACAGTCCAGGGTACTGATTTGCAGATATTAGTGATAAAGCACAGGACTGCTGCTATGGCAAAGTCCAAAAAGCAGAGCACGTTGAAACAGCATGGTCTGAATTATCAGGAAGGCTGCTCACCCTGTAAAAATGTTTCTGACAGTAATTTTGTTATGGGTTTGACAGTTGCTTGGTTTTGATTGTAAGTATTGCTACCCTTAACAAAACATATGGGGGTAACCTGCACAGCGTGGCAGGTATTACTATAAGACACTTACTGGGCAGACTGGATAGACAATTTGGTCTTTTTCTGCTGCCTTTACTGTTATTATGTAAATCATGTAGGAGGTTATGCAATGGCTTGTTCAGTCTTGTTGTGCCTTGTAATAGTGTAAAGTGTACAGTAGGTCATGTAATAACTTGCAAGGCCTAGGTGTTATAATATGCCAGGCAGTCAGGCAATGGTGAATAAATGCACGAGGGCCATATAATGACTTGAAAGTCCCAGAACGGCCCTTTGAGCAGGAGGATCATGTGGAGCTTCCCAAACTTTTAGCCAGTGTGACCCCATTTTAATACTTAAAATTTCACATGACCCCAGAGGATGACCAAAGCAAATTAGCAGGGGTGAGGTCCTTCTCTAACTGACTTCACTCTCATCCTCCCCACTCCTGCTGATCCTCTCTCTCAACCCAGGATTAAATGGTCAATTTTCTCAGTGGAAAAGGGTAAACAGTTGAATGCCTCAGGGATCTGTTCTTGGACCTGTGCTTTTCAAGATATATATATATATATATAAATGATCTGGAAAGGAATACGACGAGTGAGGTTATCAAATTTGCAGATGATACAAAATTATTCAGAGTAGTTAAATCACAAGCAGGAGGACCTTGCAAGACTTGAAGATTGGGCATCCAAATGGCAGATGAAATTTAATGTGGACAAGTGCAAGGTGTTGCATATAGGGAAAAATAACTGTTGCTGTAGTTACACGATGTTAGGTTCCATATTAGGAGCTACCACCCAGGAAAAAGATCTAGGCATCATAGTGGATAATACTTTAAAATCGTCAGCTCAGTGTGCTGCAGCAGTCAAAAAAGCAAATAGAATGTTAGGAATTATTAGGAAGGGAATGGTTAATAGAACGGAAAATGTCATAATGCCTCTATATCGCTCCATGGTGAGACCACACCTTGAATACTGTGTACAGTTCTGGTCGCCGCATCTCAAAAAAGATATAGTTGTGATGGAGAAGGTACAGAGAAGGGCAACCAAAATGATAAAGGGGATGGAACAGCTTCCCTATGAGGAAAGGCTGAAGAGGTTAGGGCTGTTCAGCTTGGAAAAGAGACGGCTGAGGGGGTATATGATAGAGGTCTTTAAGATCATGAGCGGTCTTGAACGAGTAGATGTGACTCGGTTATTTTCACTTTCGAATAATAGGACTAGGGGGCATTCCATGAAGTTAGCAAGTAGCACATTTAAGACTAATCGGAGAACATTTTTTTTCACTCAGCGTACAATAAAGCTCTGGAATTTGTTGCCAGAGGAGGTGGTTAGTGCAGTTAGTGTAGCTGGGTTCAAAAAAGGTTTGGATAAGTTCTTGGAGGAGAAGTCCATTAATGGCTATTAATCAATTATACTTAGGGAATAGCCACTGCTATTAATTGCATCAGTAGCATGGGATCTTCTTGGTGTTTGGGTACTTGCCAGGTTCTTGTGGCCTGGTTAGGCCTCTGTTGGAAACAGGATGCTGGGCTTGATGGACCTTTGGTCTGACCCAGCATGGTAATTTATTATGCTCTTAACCCACTCCAGCTGATCCTTTCAACCTCTATCCTCTCCATAGAGCCTCTTCTCTTAACTTTCACCCATCCAGCTGATCTCCCCCTCTTACATTCCCCAGATCCTCTCACCTCCCTATCCCCTTCATCCCTTTTTGCGTCTCCTCAGCTGATTCTCTCTCACTCCTAAGCCCTTGTTACAACTGTTCTTCTAACCTCATGCACATTCCCTCCTCACCCCATTCCTTTCCTTGAGTCCTGCCAGACCATTCTAAAGCCCCGGCTCGGAGCCAAAAGATGGAAGAAAAATGAGGAGGATGGAAAGTTAGCTCCAAGTAGGTATCAGGTTTCTGCTTTAAAAAGAAGCCCAGAAAAGGAAGAGCAGATTATCAAACTCATTTTTTGTTTGGATAAAAAGAAAGGGAAGAAAAATATGTTGTAGACATTTCAGGAACGTTCATCCATGAGCTTGGGCAAAGGGCTACTGACGGACAGGAAGATGTCATTCTCTGCCTCCACCTGCAGGTAGGAAGGACATAATCCCATATGTTTGGAATGGTCTGGCAGGACTCTAAGGCAGTGGTTCTCAACCTTTTTTCGGCAGGGACACACCTGACAAATGGTTCTCACATGCGTGGCACACTGAACATGTGACCGTCACAGGGCTATTTGTAAACATACACTCTGCATCCAAGGGAACCCCCTTGACCTCCCAACAATGGATGCAGAGCAGAACTAGGGCATTACCCATAGAAATCACCATGCAAAAAAAAAAGATATTCTGGTCCTGATGACATCTCTGTAAAAGCAAAACAAACTCCCTTTACAACCAGGCACAATAGCCCTCCTTATGAAAAGGCAATAATTTGCCACTAATGCATATCCTATTGAGAAAACACAACAAATAAGATTGATACAAATGCCTGCATGCTAGTAAAATACCTCACCTCTGTCACACACACAGAACCGACCTTCACCACAAATTATAAATATGGAGACAAACTGGAATGGAAAACCAAAAAAAGCCACTCTGTATGCAGTGCAAACCTGGAGAAATGGAAAGAGAAATATAGTACCTAACACAGTCCCAGGATCTGCAATAATGCACAGAAACTAATCTGCACAAAGTTACACCTGCATTATGGAACACATAACAACCTTATCTACAAATATTAAATCAGGTCCTAAACACTAATTCACCTCCTATTAGGAAAAAAGAACAAGCCGAGCTGCCATAGATCCCCACACAGAAATAATTGTAAAACTATATTAATAAATGTTTCAAAACAGCTGATGAACAGAATGAGGTAAAACAATTAAAACTCATACAAATTATAAAAAAAATTGGCCAAATATCAATAAAATACCGTATTTTGCACTCCATAAGACGCACGTAGGATTCAGAGGGGGAAAATTAAAAAAGAAATTTGTGCTAAACCGGCTGTATCCGGGCGTCTGTGCGTCTTATGGAGCAAATTAGGGGAGTGCATAACATTTTTTTTTCTCCCCATTTTGTTTTCGGGTCTGGGGAGGGCCATTTCGGTCCACTCCCCAGATCAGAAAACTTTTATCTTTCTCTTTCTGTGGGAACCCCTCCCCCCAACCCTTTAAATTAATTAACAACCCCCCACCCCCTGACCCCCTCAAGACCTGCCAAAAGTCCCTGGTGGTCCAGCAGGGGTCTGGGAGCGGTCAGGGAGCGATCCCCTGGACTTGGGCAGTTGGCTGCCAGTAATCAAAATGGCGCCGACGGCCCTTTGCACTTACTATGTCACTGGGGCCAACCAATGGCAGCGGTAGCCCCTGTGACATAGGAAGGGCAAAGGGCCGTCGGCGCCATTTTGATTACTGGCAGCAGATGGCCCTTTGCCCTTAGTATGTCACAGGGGCTACCGCTGCCAATGGTCGGCCCCAGTAACATAGTAAGGGCAAAGAGCCGTCGGCGCTATTTTGATTACTGGCAGCTGACGGCCCAAGTCCAGGAGATCGCTCCAGGACCGCTCCTGGACCCCCGCTGGACCACCAGGGACTTCTGGCAGGTCTTGGGGGGGAGGTCAGGAGGGGGGGGGGGTTGTTAGATTTTTAATTTTTTTTTTTAATATTCGCTCCATAAGAAGCACAGACATTTCCCCCCCACTTTTGGGGGAAAAAAAGTGCGTCTTATGGAGTGAAAAATACGGTATTTCAAAACAGCAGACACATCACATAATAATAATAATTAAAATTGCAGTCAATCAAGAAAAATAAACTAAAAATGCCACCTTTATGTACCCTCTCCAGCAACTCTCCTACTCCTTTCCCTTGAAAGCACATACCAGGAGCAGCAGCAGCTGCTGAAAGCTCTGTCCTCACGGTCCTCTTTTTTAGGGTGCACAAGTAACTCACACACACACACACCCCCGTCACCTCCCTGCCCAGTCTCACACACACACACACACGTCACCTCCCTGCCCAGTCTCTCTCTCACACACACACTCCCCCGTCGCCGCCCTTCCCAGTCTCTCTCACATACACACACACACACTCCCCCGTCGCCGCCCTTCCCAGTCTCTCTCACATACACACACACACACTCCCCCGTCGCCGCCCTTCCCAGTCTCTCACACATACACACACACACACACACCCGTCACCGCCCTGCCCAGTCTCTCACACATACACACACACACCCCCCGTCACCGCCCTGCCCAGTCTCACTCACACACACACACCCCCGTCGCCTCCCTGCCCAGTCTCACTCACACACACACACACACACCCCGTCACCTCCCTGCCCAGTCTCACTCACACACACACACACACACCCCGTCACCTCCCTGCCCAGTCTCACTCACACACACACACACACACACCCCCGTCACCTCCCTGCCCAGTCTCACTCACACACACACACACACACACCCCCCGTCCCCTCCCTGCCCAGTCTCACTCACACACACACACACACACCCCCGTCACCTCCCTGCCCAGTCTCACTCACACACACACACCCCCCCGTCACCTCCCTGCCCAGTCTCACTCACACACACACACACACACACCCCCGTCACCTCCCTGCCCAGTCTCACTCACACACACACACACACCCCCGTCACCTCCCTGCCCAGTCTCTCTCACACACACCCGTCACCGCCCTGCCCAGTCTCTCTCACACACACACACACCCCGTCACCTCCCTGCCCAGTCTCTCTCACACACACACACACCCCGTCACCTCCCTGCCCAGTCTCTCTCTCTCACACACACCCCCGTCACCTCCCTGCCCAGTCTCTCTCTCACACACACACACCCCATTCACCACCCTGCCCAGTCTCTCTCTCACACACACCCCATTCACCACCCTGCCCAGTCTCTCTCTCACACACACCCCCACCCCCATCACCGCCCTGCCCAGTCTCTCTCACACACACACACCCCCCCGTCGCCGCCCTGCCCAGTCTCTCTCACACACACATACACCCCCGTCGCCGCCATGCCCAGTCTCTCTCACACACACATACACCCCCCGTCGCCGCCCTGCCCAGTCTCTCTCACACACACACACACCTCCCGTCACCTCCCTGCCCAGTCTCTCTCACACACACACACACCTCCCGTCACCTCCCTGCCCAGTCTCTCTCACACACACACACACACACCTCCCGTCACCTCCCTACCCAGTCTCTCTCACACACACACACACTCCCCCGTCGCCGCCCTGCCCAGTCTCTCACACATAAACACACACACCCCAGTCACATCCCTGCCCAGTCTCTCTCTCCCTCTCAACCCCAGTCACCTCCCTGCCCAGTCTCTCTTTCTCTCTCTCTCTCACACACACACACACCCCAGTCACTTCCCTGCCCAGTCTCTCTCTCACCCCCAGTCACCTCCCTGCCCAGTCTCTCTCTCACCCCCAGTCACTTCCCTGCCCAGTCTCTCTCTTTCACACACCACACACACCCAGTCACCTCCCTGCCCAGTCTCTCTCTTTCACACACACACACACCCAGTCACCACCTTGCCCAGTCTCTCTCTTTCACACACCACACACCCGTCACCTCCCTGCCCAGTCTCTCTCTCTCACACACACGCACCCCCAGTCACATCCCTGCCCAGTCTCTTTCTCTCTCTCACACACGCAACCCCAGTCACATCCCTGCCCAGTCTCTCTCTCTCACACACACGCACCCCCAGTCACCTCCCTGCTCAGTCTCTCTCACACACACGCACCCCAGTCACCTCCCTGCCCAGTCTTTCTCTCACACACGCACCCCAGTCATCTCCCTGCCCAGTCTCTCTCGCACACATCCAAGTCTCCTCCCTGCCCAGTCTCTCTCTCTCTCTCACACACACCCCCACCCCCAGTCACATCCCTGCTCAGTCTCTCTCTCACACACACCCCAGTCACCTCCCTGCCCAGTCTCTCTCTCTCACACACACACACCCCCCAGTCACCTCCCTGCCCAGTCACACACACACACCCCCCAGTCACCTCCCTGCCCAGTCACACACACTCACACACACACCCCAGTCACCTCCCTGCCCAGTCACACACACTCACACACGCACCCCCACCCCCGTCACATCCCTGCTCAGTCTCTCTCACACACACCCCAGTCACCTCCCTGCCCAGTCTCTCTCACACACCCCCCAGTCACCTCCCTGCCCAGTCTCTCTCACACACCCCCCAGTCACCTCCCTGCCCAGTCTCTCTCTCACACACACCCCCACCCCCAGTCACCTCCCTGCTCAGTCTCTCTCTCACACACACCCCCACCCCCAGTCACATCCCTGCTCAGTCTCTCTCTCACACACACCCCCACCCCCAGTCACATCCCTGCTCAGTCTCTCTCTCACACACACCCCAGCCACCTCCCTGCCCAGTCTCTCTCTTTCACACACACCACACACACCCCAGTCACCTCCCTGCCCAGTCTCTCTTACAGACACCCCCCAGTCACCCCCCCTGCCCATATCTCTCACACACCCCCAGTCACCTCCCTGCCGTCTCTCTCTTTCACAAACCCCAGTCATTTCCCTGCCCAGTCTCTCGCTTTCACACACACACCCCAGTCACCTCCCTGCCCAGTCTCTCTCTCACACACACACAACCCCCAGTCACCTCCCTGCCCAGTCTCTCTCTTTCACACACACACACAACCCCCAGTCACCTCCTTTCCCAGTCTCTCTCTTTCACACACATACACAACCCCCAGTCACCTCCCTGCCCAGTCTCTCTTACACACACACCCCCAGTCACCTCCCTGCCCAGTCTGTCTCTCACACACACACACCCCCCCAGTCACCTCCCTGCCCAGTCTCTCTTTCACACACACACACACCCCCCCCAGTCACCTCCCTGCCCATTCTCTCTCTTTCACACACACACACACCCCAGTCACCTCCCTGCCCAGTCTCTCTCTTTCACACACACACACACACACCCCCCAGTCACCTCCCTGCCCAGTCTCTCTCTTTCACACACACACACACACACCCCCCCCAGTCACCTCCCTGCCCAGTCTCTCTCTTTCACACACACACACCCCAGTCACCTCCCTGCCCAGTCTCTCTCTTTCACACACACACACACCCCAGTCACCTCCCTGCCCAGTCTCTCTCTTTCACACACACACACACACACCCACCCCAGTCACCTCCCTGCCCAGTCTCTCTCTTTCACACACACACACACACACACACACACCCCAGTCACCTCCCTGCCCAGTCTCTCTCTCTCTTTCTCTCTCACACACACACACACACCCCAGTCACCTCCCTGCCCAGTCTCTCTCTCTCTTTCTCTCTCTCACACACACACACACACCCCAGTCACCTCCCTGCCCAGTCTCTCTCTCTCACAAACACGCACCCCCACCCCCAGTCACCTCCCTGCTCAGTCTCTCTCTCACACACCCCCCAGTCACCTTCCTGCCCAGTCTCTCTCTCACACCTTCCTTCTCTGTTGCTTGCTGCAATGCCATGCTGGCCTGCTAGGTCTGCCCGTGTGCAATGCTGTGCTGGGTCTGACTCTGCCCATGTTTGACGCTGTTGATGCTACAGTGCCATGCTGGGTCTGTCCACCTGCTCCTGTGAAGGTTTGCAGCTCTGATTCGCTTACTGCTGCAATAATTTAGGATGCGCCTGCTATGGATAGGCCTCATCGGCAGCAGCAGCCAATCACTTCCATATCAGAGCACAAGTCCTGCCTACCAAGCCCAAAAAAACACGATTGGCAGGAAAAATCGCCCAATTAAAAGCAACCCACAAAAACGAAAAAAAAAAAAACAACCCACGAATGACCAATCTCGCAGGAAATAAGTGAGGTTGGCAATACTGCTGCCACTCCTCCCAGCCCCCCTCAAACCATCCCACCCCTGGGCTGTGAGATGCCCCCCTTCTTCCTGCCCCACCGGCCAATCAGCGGCTTCCTCCCACTGGCAGGAAGAAGGGAGGCTTCCGATTGGCTCGCGGGGGCAGGAAGAAGGGAGGAGGTTTCCCATGGGCCCCCGGGAGCGGGAGAAAGGTAAAGGGAAGTATAATTGGGGCTTTGGGACATTGGGAGCCGCAACACACCAGCTGAGAACTGCTGCTCTAAGAGAGGGAATTAGTAAATAAGAATCTAATCTCACCATACAGTCCCTTCCCCCAGATCCCCTACTCCTTTCCCAGTTTTGAAGTGTGTGGGTGCCTTCAGAGGCAAGAGTGATCCCCAGTTGCTCCATCCCTAGAGGTCCTATCATTTCAAAATGGCACTGGCTGATCTATGGTGGAATTTCTGATGGGTGGAACAAACTGCACAATGCCTGGGATAGGAGGGGGAAGCCAGGGAAGTGAGGCATTTGATGTTGAGGGAGCTTTTTACTAGGGGAATTTGGGGGGGGGGGAATTACTTGAGGCTTATTGCCCCTTTAAATTACAGCAGTGTTGCTGAGAACACACTGTGTCACAGCAATGTGTGTTTTGGCAGCACTGCAGCTTTATTAAAGTATAGTACTCTGGTACTGCAGTTGAATAAATCTTGCAGGAATGTGCAATTTTACCATGGTTTAATAATGGGATTTCATCCTTTGGGGCCTATCAGAAATCCGATTCTGTTTTCCTCCTTTTATCCTGCCTTTTCATTTAAGGATCCCTTTTAGGGCTATTGGCCGTTTCCTTATTCACCCTATCCTGTCTGTACAAATACATATAGATAAATCAGACAGACAGGCATGAAAAGGCTCTGTGTGTGATACCTTTTGATGGGTTTTCAGGTCCCTATTGCATCTCACTAGAGAAAGTTGTCATTGCTGTCTTTTGAAAGGCTCTTTTCATATCATGAGGTCATTAAGGGGGGACTTTTTTTTTTTTTAACGAGTGGGGAATGATACCTCTCTGCCCTGTGTAAAGTAACTGGCCATCTTAATGAGGTGGTTTTACAGCTTGAGAGGCAAAGCCATATGCTGATTCTGGAAACCTCTCTTCTGATCAAGTTTTAGCACCCTGCCTGCCCCTCTTCTCTTTGTTTTCCAGCAGCTTCTTATTCCATATGGGCTTCCTAATGCCCTTCTTCAGAGCCATGAACCAAAATTTCTATGTTTCCAGGGTTCCCCCAGTCCCCATTTTAGTTCATATCCACCGGTCTGGCTACTCTTGTGACAGTCCATGACTGAAAGGCCCAGACCACAGTGCTCTTTTGGAGCTTGCTACAAACGCATTCTTGCTCCAGCTAGTAGATACCAGTTAGAGAGCAACCATGGGCCCCAACCCTCCCCTGGGGTCACTTCCAGATTCAGAACATTTAATATCCTCTGTAGGGTCTCATGTCACTAGTAAAATCCTTGGCCAAATCCTCCAACCTCCCCCTCCCCCAAATATTTGTACTCATGATGGGGATAAGAGCCTGAAGCAAGGGTTTCCAGGGCTGACCTTTGCTGTGAATACCCTCATTGTAGATCTGAGTTCAATCAGGTTATGCTGATGAATACAGATAGATATGGGCAGGGCAATCTCAGAACCATTTCTACAGATAAAATGCTTTATGAAAATTGCTTATTCTGTATATGTGAGTAAACGTATGCCTATAGTGCCATCATGTATGCACCTTTACCTGTTAAAAAGGGAGGCATTTTTGGGGATGGGGTTGGAATGTGGTTTGGAACCACATGTGTACTTGTAGTTGGAAAAATTACCTGCACAAAAAGCAGGTGCGGATGCGTGCAGATACTTTTCCCTTAGGCAGTTTTCAAACTGAAAGTACACGAGTGCTTTCACTGTGAAAACCAGGGCAAAGTCCATGGGTAAAAAGTGCAAATGGACTTGGCAGATATATGGGCAGTTTGAAAGTTGGCCCCCAGTGCATGTGTTTGTTTTTTACTTATTTTTTTTTTTATTTCTTTGCTTAATGTGCAGTCACAATGTCTAAAGAAGAAAAGCAGCTCAGCAAAAACCAAGCAGGGAAGAAGCAGAGACAGAAAGGAGGCAAGAGAGACTCTGCACGTGGACCCTACCCCAACAGTGCATCGTCCCAGGACTATGTTGTGGGTGAAGTGCTCAGCAGCTTGTGCCAAACGTCAGCTACTAATGTGACCTCTGGTCGACTCTCCTCCCTTTTCAGCACCGTCGCCCCAGCAGTCCAGCCAGTGTTTGTCCCTGTGCCCCCCACAGCCAGGAAACGAAAAGAGGCTGTGGGAGAGGACGGGACTGGAAGGGCTGAGGGGCAGTATCCAGCAGGGCAACAGCTGTCTAAGAGGCCGAAGGTGAACAGGGAGAAGATCCTGACAGGGGCAGAAAGGAGAGTGGCAGAGAGGGAGCGGGCTCTGGCCTCTGCAGATGATGACGAGAAGAAGGAATTGCAGAAAAGGAAAGGTGCCGGCCAGAAGAAAGCAGCAGAGAGAATACCAGGCCGCCAAGGGACTGGAGCCAAGGAAGGGGGTGAAAAGCAAGCCAAGTTTAACAGGGCAGAAGAACGCATTCAAAATAAGAGAACCATTTTTGTGGGCAACTTGCCTGTCACCTTCACAAAGCAGATGCTGAAGGCCCTCTTCAAGGATTTTGGAGCCATTGAGTCTGTTCGCTTTCGGTCTTTGGCCCGGACGGATTCCACTCTCTCCCGCAAGATAGCCACCATCCAGCGGCAGACGCATGCCAAGAGGAACAACATCAATGCCTATGTGGTCTTCTGCGACCAGGCTGCTGCTACCAAGGCCCTGGCCAGGAATGGGCTGGAGGTGGCTGGTGGCTTCCACATCCGTGTGGATCTGGCAGCTGGGGCAGCCTCTCCTGACAACAGGCACTCTGTGTTTGTGGGGAATTTGCCCTATGAAGCTGGGGAGGAGGCTCTGCGGGAACTCTTCTCTGACTGTGGCCAGGTGGCAGCAGTGAGGATTATCCGGGACAGGGACTCTGGCATGGGCAAGGGCTTCGGCTATGTCCTTTTCAAGGACATAGATGCTGTGCAGTTGGCCCTAGGGCTGGATGGTTCAGATCTGCTTGGGAGGAAGCTGCGGATCAAGCGCTGTGTGAGGAAGGAGAAAGTGGTAGCAAATCCCAGTATGAGCCAAGTAACAAGGAAGTCTTCTGGCGCCAAGACTGGGTTTCGCAGCACAAAATTACAGCCTGCAAACCACTCTGCTAGCAGAGTGGCCAAGCTGGGCAAAAATAATAAAAAAACTAGAAAACCAGGAGCCAAGGGTAAGAAGGGTGACCAGACAGCAAGACAGAAAACACAAGCCTAAATCCATCAAGTGGGAAAAATACTGGTCCTGTAAACCTCAAGAACTAGCAAACTTGTTGGGCCTGATGTATCAAAATGTGATAACGTATTAATATGCGGCGTTAGTAAATATACTTCATTAATCCCACTAGGACCTATTTACTAATAACACGTGTAAACCTACAACATGTTGTTCTAATTTTATAAATAGCCTCTTGTACTGTTGGGTTGGTCATTTTGATCAGAGTGTTTATTTGGTACTAGCATTTGCTAAATCGCTGTGTAGGGGGAGGAGTGAACCTGGGACAGAATGCTGGGAAAAGACCCATGGTGCCTGCTAGCTTCAGTTTAAAGACAAGATCTCTAGCAGTGATGGACAGACAGACCTCCTTGGTTGTCATTTTCCCAAAAGCTGGTCACTTCATGCTGATTCTCTGCTTCTGGTAGATGCACATGGAGGCCCAAAAGTTGTGGTGGAAAGGAAAGGAGTCAGTTTTTCATCCTGTGTGCTGATCTGCAGCTACATTTTTGTGAGTGCTTCTCAGTCACCAACCAAATATAAATTTGAGTCCTAAAACTTTCCAAAAAGTTTTTTTTCTTAAGTGTGTATTTTATATCCCATGGAAGTTGCTATTGATTTTCTAAAGTTTACATTTAAAAGTTTAATATTTTTTTTAATAAATGACGGTGGAAAAAATCAGAGCATGTAGAATTTCCAAAGTAATATGGGAAAAAGCATTTTTTATTTTATTGCTGTAAATAAGGTGGGAAAAACAAGCCCATAAGATGTTAGATGTAACAAAATTCAGTTTTTAATGGGTTTCATTTTTCTTTTTACTCTTTACGTATTTGTTTAAATGTTTCCTAGCAATCTATGTCCACTTTCAGTGAATAAGGCATATGAATATATGCACATACCATGTGCAGATATTGCCAAAATGAAAGAATTAATGTGATTTCTTCAACTAGCAGGGCTACCCTTTTTATATAAAGGCTTTTTTGACTGGTAAATACAATCTGCGTGAATGTTAATAATTATACTAATGTACCTGTGACCATAAGAATCTATGCAAAGAGGATGACTTGCATGGCTTCCATGACAAAGGCAGACTTGGTTGTGGTTGTTGTCAGCAAATCTTGATGTAATCAGGACCAGCTCTAGGGCAAATGGCACCCTGAGTGAAAATTGTCGATCATTCTCCATGCATTCTCCTCAATTTTACCTTCCCTCCAAGCAGTTTCTTCCTTTCTATGTTTAATCTCCCACCTCTCTTCTATCAGCATTCTGTCGTCGTCGTCTCCCCCCCCCCCCCCACCTTGCTTCTCTTCTTCTGACTCCATCTGTTCTCTCCAAACATTCTCAGAGGATGGCAGTCCTCACACACCAGTGATATAATCCAGTGGAGCCTGCCATGGAAAACTAATGTCAAAGTTTCTAGAACTTTGACGGAGCATGCCTAAGACATACATAATATCACACATCCATGCAGGATCCCTTCTGTCCTTTTTCTGTGAAATCTGATTGTCACAGTAGGAGTCTTTTCTCTTCACAGGGTTTTTGCTTCTGCAATTTTTTTCTTGTGGTCTTATTTTTAA
The DNA here is from genome assembly GCF_901001135.1 of Rhinatrema bivittatum. Classification (NCBI taxonomy): domain Eukaryota; kingdom Metazoa; phylum Chordata; class Amphibia; order Gymnophiona; family Rhinatrematidae; genus Rhinatrema; species Rhinatrema bivittatum. The sequence continues at coordinate 137,650,633 of NC_042622.1, read as the reverse complement.
CACTGCTCAACACAGGGGCCTGCAGTCTTCCCAGTAGTGTCCCTAGGTAGGTTCTTGGAGTTTTTCCCTAAGTTTCCTTTTGCAGTTGTTCCCTTCCAGGCAGTAGCTACCGGTGGCCATCGGTGACCACCACCATCAGGTTCAATATGGTGTCCCTTTTCTTTCATAAAGCCATCTCTTTAGGGTTCCAGAGGTGCCCTTGATGCCAAAGGACTATGTCCATCATGGATCCTTATGATAGATATGTTTTCTACTTGGGGGCATCGCATGATGACTGGGGATGTCACAAATGTGCAGAAATGACCTCTCTCTTCAGTCACCAGAAGACTAATCCATTAGCATCAGAAGCATCAACATCAATGGAGCCACACCAGTGGAGGTAGTCATTAGTATCCGGGGGGGGGGGGGGGATATCTGTTCCTTTGGCATTAATGGCTGATAGGGAACCTGGAGACAGGCCATTACCCAGCTCCTCCCAATCAAAGAAGGCCTTGGATTCAATCTCTTCAACCACAGCATCAAGACCAAGCCATGCTGACCACTGAAGAAAGCCAAAGAATCTGCATCAGTCCCATCGATGCATCTGCTGAACACTCTCCGAAGCGGCCCAGTTGTGAAGAGCGCTCATCCTCGAAAAATCCCAGGAGTCCACAATGGGCTCCACTAATGCTGGGGTCTGCCACAGATGCTGCTTTACATTCCAAAGAGGATGTACTCACTCCTGCCCACCCCTCTGTTGGCAGGTTACTGCAGGACCTTGGTACTGCAGCATCAACAGCACTGAGAGAGGCACTGCTGTTTCTTGAGCTGCTACTTATTGCATGCACTTGGTGCTATACAGACACTGACATTGGTGTCTGAGCCCAATCTGCCACCAAGACCCAACGGGGCGTCTGAGTTAGGAGCCAAACTGGTGGTTATCCCTGGCTCCTCGAGAGGATGTACCCCCTTGAAAGGACAGGGATCCCAAGCCCACCAGCCAGCTACACCAGTCACCAACCTGCTGGCCAGGGACAGAGCACCCTGAGGTTCCTCCCCTGCAAACCATAGTAAGTTGGAATCCTCTTACTCCTGGGGGTGCAGAGGCTCATACATAGGTTCAGAAGATGACTTATTGGCAAGCCTCCCCTCTGATCCCTTTCCTCTGTCGGACAAAGGGAAGTTTCTGCCTCTTTTGCAGGTTATGTATGATTGATGGTGGAAGACATCCTATTTATGTTGCAAATGGAAAAGAAATCTAGGTGCAAGATGCAGGATATCCTCCAGTATATGAGGCCTCCAAAGGAGATTGTGGCAGTCCCAGTCCACAAAATCCTACCGGAAATGTTATTGAGGATGTGGGAGAATCCCCTCTCTCTGCGGTTCCCGTCAATAAGAAGGCAGATGTGGTTTATTTCTTCCAGCAGGCTCCTGGATTTGACAAATATCAGCTACCGCCCTAATCTGTGGTGGTTGAATCTGCTCTAAAGAAGGCCAAGTGCTCTAGGACCCACTCCTTGATGCCCCCACAGAGAGATCCCTGAGTCATGGATTGTCTTGGAAGGAAAGACTTTTAAGGTACCATACTCATAGGCTGCTATGCAGCCTATCAGCGCTTCATGGCTCAGTACATGCGGGACATCCTGAAGCAAGTGCAGGAGGTGGCTGAGCAGCTTCCTCAGAAGTAGCAAGACACCCTCCAGTCACTGGTGACCAAAGGTCTGGAATGTGGAAAACATGAGGTCGGTTCAACCTATAATGTTTTTGAAGCGGCATTGAGAGTGTCTGTTGGGATAGGGTCACATAGACTTGTCATGGCTTGCTGACATGCCATGTATTGGCAAGAATCACTTTGGAGATCAGGTTAAGGATGCAGTGGCACAAATCTGTGATCATTGTGCGACGTGGCAACAGCTCTTCCCACTTGCTCCAGACCTGCTCTCTGCCTCCAAGAAGTATCAGAGGTCAGGGCATAAGAGGCATTTCTACCCAAGGAAGCACTATACCCTGCCCCCTTGGTCTTATCTTTAGTAGGCCCCTCGTAGCCACCCCCAGCAGCAGAGGGCGCCTAAGCTCCAGATGGCATCCCAACCAACACCTGGGATAAGGTTTTGACTGGACCATAGATAGCATAGCCAAGACTAACTGCAGGATCTGCTGTTTGGGAGCAGGCTATATTTCTACATGAATGGGTGGCCCAGTATAACCTCTGATGCATGGGTCCTTGGCATTGTCCAGAGGGGGTATAAATTGAACCTGTTGGGTTTCTCACCAAATCATATTCCATACCCATCTTGGGGTCAACCAGTGCATCAGAACATGCTGTTTGTGGAGCTCTCCTCACTCTTAACGGCAAGTGTGGTTGAGCCTGTCATACCAGGGTATGGAGGGCAGGGATTCTACTCCAAGTACTTCCTGATGCCAAAGAAAAGAGGGGGACTCTGTCCCATCCTAGATCTCAGGGCCATGAACAAGTTCATAAAAAAAAAAAGAAATGGTTTCCCTAGGTAGCTTGATCTATTTTCTGTAAAAAGGGGACTGGCTATGCTCTCTCAGTCTCAAGAACACCTATACTTGAATTGAGATATTCCCCAGTTAGAGAAAATCTCAGATTTGTGTTGGGAGACTAGTACCTCCATTATCACATTCTGCCATTTGGGCTTGGATTCACTCTGTGTGTCTTCACCAAATGTCTGGCCATGGTGGAGGCATACCTGTGCAAACTGGGGCTGCACATGTTTCCTTGTCTGGATGATTGGCTGGGCAAGGGCACTTCATGGGCAAAAGCCAAGGAGTCCAGACATATGACCATCCAGGTGCTGGAGTTACTGGGGTTCATCATCAACTACCCCAAGTCTCATCTCTGCCCATCATCTCAATTGGAGTTTATAGGAGCTTTGCTAGACATGACTCAGGCGAGAACCTTCATCCTACAGCAGTGAGCCACCACTCTAATGACCTTAAGTGAAGAGCTCCAAATAAGTCAGTAAACATCAGCTTGGCTCATGTTTAGGCTGTTGAGGCACATGGCTGCAATAATGCACATTACTCCCATGGCATGACTGTACATAAGAGGAGCCCAATGGCCTTTACGACTGCAGTGGCTTTAGGCCACCCAGGACCTTTGGGACTGCATCCACGTTACTCTGCCACTGTGGGATTCCCTGTCCTGGTGACAGGAAAATTCCAGTCTGGTTCAGGGATTTCCTTTTTATGCAAATTGTCCTAATCATGGATGCATGCATCCTGGATTGAAGAGCTCATGTAATGGACTCTGCACCAAGGTCTCTTGGTCCACCTGGAAACATCAATACCAAATATATTTCCTGGAGCTCCGGGTGATTCGGTATGCTATATGGGTTTTCAGAGATTAGCTCTCCAACAAAGTTGTCCTTGTCCAGATGGGAAATCAAATAGCAAGGTGGTACATCAACAAGCAGGGAGATACTAGCTCGTACCTCCTATGACACAAGGCTGTACAGCTGTGGTCCTGAGTCTTCTCTTGGGGATGATGCTCCGGGCCACTTATCTTGCTGGCATGGCGAACGTGTTGGCAGACAGACTGAGTTGGTCCTTAAGACCCTGTGAATTGTATCTTCTGCCTATGGGGCACCCCAGAGATGGATTTGTTCACAGCTTCTTGGAACAGAAAGGTTCCAATCTTCGGCTCCATGGACATTGTACACAGCAAGCTGGCTTCTGATGCCTTCACCCTTCATTGGTAGCAAAGACTTTTATTGAAACTCAAGGAGGACAGGGAACCATGATCCTCATAGCACCCTAATGGCTGAGACAGATTTGGTTTCTGCTTCTGCAGGAGATGTCCATCCGGAAGCCAATCTAACTGGGGTCTTCCCCATTTCTCATCACTCGGGTTCAAAGCAGGTTGCTCCATTCCAACTTCTGGTTCTTATCACTCACCACTTAGATGTTGAGAGGCTGATTCTGCAACCACTTGACCTTTCTGAAGATGTCTCATGTCCTCAGCTTCCAGAAAGCTGTCTTCTAATAAGTCCTGTGGACTGAAATGGAGGTGGTGTGAAGGCATCAGAAGCTAGCTTGCTGTGTACAATGTCCATGGAGCTGAAGATTGGAACCTTTCTGTTCCAAGAAGCTGTGAACAAATCCATCTCTGGGGTGCCCCATAGGCAGAAGATACAATTCACAGGGTCTTAAGGACCAACTCAGTCTGTCTGCCAACACGTTCGCCATGCCAGCAAAACTGCTTGACTATAAGAACATAAGAAATTGCCATGCTGGGTTAGATCAAGGGTCCATCAAGCCCAGCATCCTGTTTCCAACAGAGGTCAAACCAGGCCTCAAGAGCCTGGCAATTACCCAAACTCCAAGAAGATCCCATGCTACTGATGCAATTAATTAGCAGTAGCTATTCCCTAAGTAAACTTGATTAATAGCCGTTAATGGACTTCTCCAAGAACTTATCCAAACCTTTTTTGAACCCAGCTACACTAATTGCACTAACCACATCCTCTGGCAACAAATTCCAGAGCTTAATTGTGTGTTGAGTGAAAAAGAATATTCTCCGATTAGTCTTAAATGTGCTACTTGCTAACTTCATGGAATGCCCCCTAGTCCTTCTATTATCCAAAAGTGTAAATAACCAATTCACATCTACCCATTATATGCATATCTATCTCAATCATATTCAATGTGGATATCCTGAAAAGCTGACCTATTTGTGGCACTCGAGGACTGGAGTTCGCCATCACTGCAGTAGGCAAATGAGCGCTATGTTAAAAAGGAGGCACTAAGGGAAATTGTGCATCCCTAGCACCTCCCCAGCATCGAATGCCCAGGGGAAGTGACTGTGTGCAGGTTAGGAAAACGGAAGTTCAATTTTATGAACATTTGTTTTCCTAACTTTACCACCAGCAAGACATTTCTTTAGTTTTTTATTTTTATCTTACTCCTTTTTTCATTTCCTCCGACTTAATATCGTGGCAATATTAAGTCTGAGGAACTACAGAAAAGCAGTATTTTCTGCTTTTAGTTAATTTTAGGGGCTCCTCAAGACTTAACGCCTGCTCCAGCCAGGCGTTAATTTTTGAGAGTAAAAATGTGCGTGTTGGGCCCACATTTATTTTTTACATAAGTGAGTTATAGCTAATAACATAAATAATAATAATAATAACATAAATAATAATAATAACATAAATAAGGGGATTAGTGTGTCCAAAATGCGTGTCCAAAACAGCTGTTTTGGACACGCATTTTGGACACACTAATCCCCTTATTGCATAAGGGATTATTGACACATGTCCAAATCACACTTCCAAGCACAGGTTAACCAGTACGCTAGCCTAAGCACATGGTATTGTATCGACTTGATACAGTATCCTAGTGGTTCTCAACTTTGTCCTTGGGACACACCTAGCCAGTCTCATGCACATTCATGGTGAATATCCTGACAATCTGACTGGTTAGGTGTGCCCTAAGGACTGGGTTGAGAAGTACTAGTTTAGAGGAAGGCCTGGCTAAACAGCCAAACTTTAGATTTTTTTTTCACAGAAGGTAAGGCAACAAGGTTACAGATGCATGTTCATTGTGGAGATTCTGAAAAACAGAACTGTTTATGGCTCTTGAGGACTGGATTTGGCCAGCCCTGATTTAGTGGGATGTTGCATATTATGTTTATTTCTTAGCATGCATCTTTTGATTTTGTTTTTCTGATTTTGTATGCACATTCCAATATTGATTACCTGAAGAAGAGAGTATTAGTTCTTGAAAGCTAGTTAAGAAATGTCTTGTTAGTCCAATGAAAAAGTATCACTATATATATATATATTTGTTTTTATTTCTTAATCTTTATTTCTGAGCATTCAGGTGGCAGCCAAATTACTTTATAAAGTAACAAGGAACTGAGTACATAATTAATGGAAATATACAAATATGTGGTAGATTGCAATAACTAGATAAGAATGGAGTACATTAGATGCATTGGGTATAAATTGCATGTACATAGTAAAGAAGTAAGTTAAACTCCAGTGATGTGAGAGATATTAGGAGCCAGTTGGATAGAGGTAGCCCAGAAGTGGGATTCACAGTCAGGAAGGTTTCTGATGAGCAACTACTAGATGATGAGTCTCTGGTATGGATTCTAGAGTAGTCTTTCTCAACCCAGTCCTCAGGGCACACCTAGCCAGTCTGATGAGTGCTATTAGCTGGTTTGGACACGTGTTTTGGACACACTAATCCCCTTATTGCATAAGGGATTATAGACACGTGTCCAAACCGTGCCTCCAACCGCAGGTTAACCAGTATACTAGCCTGAGCACATGGGATTACATCGACTTGATACAGTATCCTAATGGTTTTCAACTTAGTCCTTGGGACACACCTAGCCTATCCACAATGAATATGCATGAGATAGATTTGCATGCACTGCCTCCATTGTATGCAGATCTATCTCATGCACATTCATTGTGAATATCCTGACAATCTGACTGGTTAGGTGTGCCCTAAGGATTGGGTTGAGAAGTGCTGGTTGAGAGGAATGTCTGGCTAAACAGCCAAACTTTTGATTTTTTTTTACACAGAAGGTGAGGCAACAAATTTCCAGATGCACTGTTAGAGGTAACTTATTTCATATTTTACAGGCAGAGCAGCTGAATGCATGAAATCTTGTACATATTAATCTAGCAGAAACCAGTGGAGGGTAGGACAGAAGGGCCATTGGAAGGATCCAAAGTTCCCTTGTGGGGTATAGGAGAGCAGAAGTTGAGAAAGATAGTCAGGGGTCAGTTGATTCGCACATTTGAACACAAAGCAGTGTTTTAAATGTTATACTTCTTTCAACCGGGAGGCAGTGTAGCTATTGCAAAATTGGCTGCTACCAAAAGCAATGTTCTGTAAAAATTAAAGTTGGTGGAATTTCCAGGACTTACTGGTAATGGAACAGTAGTGTCTGTTACAACAGCATATACTTAAACTGATTAAAGCTTAGCATATTATAAGTGAACTTAAAGAAATACACAGAATAACTTTGACTTGCTTAGGAGGTTATGAATAAGCTGAAGTAACTGTCCCCATAACTTTAGAAGATTTTCTCATCAGTCTCACCATGGGCGATGTCTATATCATGGAGCCAAGAGTTCACAGAGGCTGTATCTGTCAATGGTAGCATTAATCTGGGGCTCCATCACCTGTGGGGTTAGGAGGACATGGCTGATTTCTAGAGAAGAAAAAGACAGGTTTGACTCAGGCTGCTCCAGTATGCTGAAGCTTGTTCACTGGGCTGTAGGAAGGAGCATAAAGTGATGGGTCAGGTGTCATTTTCTGGTGGTGTTAATGGATCATCTTTACCATTGGCCTTTCCCATGTTTTTAAAAACCAGGAAATGCATATGCAATAGAGATGTGAATCGTGTGATCGATCGTCTTAACGATCGATTTCGGCTGGGAGGGGGAGGGAATCGGATCGTCGCAGTTTGGGTTTTTTAAATATCGTGTAAATCGAAAACCGGCACACTAAAACATCCCTAAAACCCACCCGACCCTTTAAAATAAATCCCCCACCCTCCCGAACCCCCCAAAATGCCTTAAATTACCTGGGGTCCAGTGGGGGGGAAGGGGGAGGGGAAGGGGGAGGGCGGGAAAACCGGCACACTAAAACAACCCTAAAACCCACCCCGACCCTTTAAAATAAATCCCCCACCCTCCAGAACCCCCCCAAAATGCCTTAAATTACCTGGGGTCCAGAGGAAGGGTCCCGGTGTGATCTTTTACTCTCGGACCTCCGTGCATTGTAGAAATGGCGCCGGCGCTACCTTTGACCTGTCATATGACAGGTCAAAGGTAGCGCCGGCGCCATTTTGTTTTTTTGTACCCCGACGTCAGGAGCGTAGGAGATCGCTCCCGGACCCCCGCTGGAACCCCAGGGGCTTTTGGCCAGCTTGGGGGGGCCTCCTGACCCCCACAAGACTTGCCAAAAGTCCAGCGGGGGTCCGGAATGACCTGCAGTCGAATCGTGTTGCCGTACGGCCGGCGCCATTTTGCGCAAAATGGCATCGGCCGTACGGCAAGAGGCCCTCCCCCTTCCCCTCCCAGCTTGGGGGGGCCTCTTGACCTCTTGACCCCCCCCAAGCTGGCCAAAAGTTCCGGTTGTGTCCAACGAGGTTCCTGGAGCGAACGCGCGGGGAATCACGTGACGTCCGCGTCACTCCGACGTGACGCCGACGTCACGTGCTCCTCGCAAAGGAATATAGAAATGGCGTCCTGACTCTCCGCTGGACCACCAGGGAGTTTTGGTAAGTCTTGGGGAGGGGGGGGGATTAAGGAGGGTGAGGGGTTTAAATTTTATTTAGGATCAACAATCGCGATTTCCAACGTATTCAACATAGCTATGTTGAATAAGTTGGAAATCCGATCGTTTTTGCCTCATCACTTTTTTAAGTTAAAAAAAAAAATTACGTTGCGTTTTACATATGCGTTGAAAACGAATGCACACCCCTAGCAGACACCCTTTCATGAACTTTCTGTGGAAATGGACATAAGTGTGCAGAGTCCCCTAGGGCATCATGATTGGTTAGTCATGAGTCAGCTGGTAAAAATCCTGAAGCCCTTCAAGGATGCCACGGAGGAGCTGAGTTCCAGAAGTGCCACCTTGGCTAACATCATCCCTATAGTTAATTTTCTGGAGGAAAATTTGGAGGGCTTTAAACAGGAAGAGGGAATGACAGCAGAGGTGCTGCATTGTCTGGACTTTTTGCAGAAGCAGGTACAAGAGAGATTAAGATCTTTAACAAAAGACCACAGATACATGCTCGCCACAGTCTGTGATCCCCGTGTGAAAGGGAAACGCCCTACAGTCCGATTGTCTCACATTTGTGAAGGACCTGCTGTTAGTAAACGTCCGTGAACAGGAGCGCCATAGGCAGAGACAGATTAGGCATGAAGCAGAGGAGGAAACAGCGGGTACTTCAGAGAGTAGTGCAAGCCCAAGCAGGAGCAGCACTCTGTCAGCGACAGCTAGTACTTCCTCCTCCACTTCAGTATGCCAAAGCCATGCTGCCCCTAAAAAATCATCTGTTCTGGCACAGGCTAGAGCGAAAGCAGTTGGCAAGGACTCTCAGCCCACCCAAGCAAAGGAGACTCCAGCACAAATGTCAGTGACACGGTATCGCACAGAGCCCATAGGTAAACATGCAGACAGATCCACTGGCATATTGGGCACACAAGTCCATTGTCTGGCCACACCTAGCCAAAGTGGCTCAGCGATATCTGTCATGTCCACCAACCAGTGTGCCCAGTGAACGTGTATTTTCAATGAGAGGGGAGATCATGAGCCCTCATTGCTCAAGGCTGGCACCAGAGTTGATGGAAATGCTAGTGTTTTTGAAAATAAACATGCCTTTGCTTGGGTTTCCAGATTTTCCCTGTGAATGGCAAGATGAATAAAAGCAATTTAATGCCTTGCAGCAGCTCCAACTGCCTCATATGCTCCAGATAATATCAGTACAGGTACCTGACCTCAACTGCTGTGCCTGTCTATTCAGCCCTTACGTCACTACAAGGGCCTGACCCCAAACGCTGTGCCTGTCTGTCCAGCCCTTATGTCACTACAAGGGCCTGACCTCAAACGCTGTGCCTGTCTGTCCAGCCCTTACGTCACTACAAGGGCCTCACTACAAGCGCTGTGCCTGTCTGAGTTTAGTTCTAGTATTTCTAATTTCAGTTTCATGTATTTGTGTATCACTTCTTTCCAGAATATTCTTTTTCTTGTTTTGCAACATTTGGAATGTAAGAACATAAAAAGCTTACTTAAGAGCTTTGGAGCTTGCATATTTTATATGCTCAATAGTTTTCATGACCTTCATAATATGAGCCATTTATCCTAAATCTTTCTTAGGTACCAACATTAATGTTTCTAGTACTATAGAAAACTGGTGGTAGTTGTACTCTAGGTTCATCCTCTGGGTTCCCATAGTTTACAGAGGCACTGTGTAGGGTACAAAGTCAACATAGGTTGATATTGTAGATTTGGACTTGAGTAGCAGTTTTCTTATTTCTGAGAGCTCTTCAAGTTCCTTTGTCATCACCTGAAGTGCATAAGTACAGTTAATAGCTTCTGAGTATTCACAAATAATCTCCAGCTCAGTTCTTGCTTCACAAATGGCAGTCTCTATTGCTCTAAAAGCATCCTCTGTTGAATTATCTTTCACAAATGAAAAAGATGCCATTTTCTTCTAGCAGTGAACCAGTTCAGAAAGAAGTGACAGATCAAACCACAACATACCTGCACAAAGGAAAGGGAACTTCCCTGGATGTAGCCTATTCTCTTAGTACCCGCTGACACATGTTGAACCAGAACCACTGTTCACATGGAAACCTCCTCTACGTAGCCACACTTGCCCAGGCTCGTGCCCCACTCTAGGGGCCAACCCATTCTAGGGAGCCCTTTTCTGCACAAAGGAAAGCAAACTCTCCCCGGGTGTAGCCTCTCTCTTAGTACCCGCTGACCCATGTTGAACCGCTGTTCACATGGAAACCTCCTCTGCCTCAGCCTTCAAAATTCTCTTTTGTATATCTGCTACGTCCACCAGATTTTAAAAGACCAGCGAGAGCTCACTAGATGCCAATGGAGCCACCACACTCTAGGGGCGAACCCATTCTAGGGAGCCCTTTCCTGCACAAAGGAAAGGGAACTCTCCCCGGGGCCAGCCTGTCTTGTCCCTATCAAAACCACAGGGACCTGACTACCTCAGCTCTGCCAGCCTGTCTTGCCCCTATCAACTTTCTGCGACTCTGCCTTGCTGCCAAACACCAGACGACTCACTCTACGCCTTGTGGTGTTCTTGCCACTATCATGGTTCCTCAGTGTGTTGGTGCTAGTCTTTCTGCTGCTTTGACCCTTTATCAGTGCCTTATGGTTTTTTCTGACACTCTTTCTGCTTGCTATGTTCCCCCCCTTCATTGTTTTGTAGGATGTTGATGCCACTTGTCTTGCCACTTTGCCTGATATGCTGCCTTCAAGCGTTCATGCAACTGTTATTGGTGCTCTCTTTTGAAGCTGTGGTGTGTTTTTGACACTCTTGCTGCTGCTTTGCACCTCTGTTAAAGCACTCTTGCCACTCCTGGTACCTCTTTGCCCCTTTACAGTGCCTTAGGCTATTCATGCCACTTTGGTGCCACAGTCTAAGTACCTTGGAGCTCTTTTCTCATTCTGATGATTGCTCTGCAGAAGTTTCATCAGAATTGATAAGAAAACCCCAATTCTGCAGCCAAAAATAGGCTGCAAATACTTCCCCCCATTGACTTTAATGGGGAAAAATAACCCGCATGAAATTAATAAACAAATTCGTTTTTCCCCCTATGAAACTAATGAAACATATTTGGGTCCAGGCCAAATGAAAAACGAAACACATTTTTTCCTTCTGCACATCCCTATCAAGCAGTTCCTCGATGATGGAAAACGTTCTGTAACTCCTCTTACAAATATTGGCAGTTGAGCTGTCTCACTTATGTCTGTACTCTCATCAACTGCTAAGCTGTAAAACCCGCAGCCAGGTCATCAATACTTCTAGCAATAGCCTGATGAGAAAGGTTGACATATTGCACCATAGACTTCTTATCTGGGCAAACCACATCCGTAAACAATTCCAAGCATTCCTTAACCAAATTCCCGTCTGCAAACAGTTTTTCTCTCATCTATGGTTTCTGCTATTAAAAAGCTGACCTTTGTTGCTGCTTCGGAATTCTGATTGGCTACTTTAAACAAAGTTGTTGGCTGATGCTGCTTTGTTTCAACAAGTTGATGCGATCAGTTTGTGGTTGACCAATGAGGCTATCAAATTTACTTGCATGCTTTGTAGTGTAATGTCGCTTTATGTTGCACTCCTTTTGAACAGCAATTGTTTTTCGGCAAATCAAGCACAAAACATTACCTACATGTTGCACCACGAAAAAGTCATCCATCTACAAACTTTTGAATTCACGGTTTTCGTCATCAACTTTACTCATCCTACTTCCACTTGCAGATGCTGCCATTTTTGCTGTCAATATTTACAACGGGTGTCTGTAAAAGCTGGAATGGACCAAAACAGACTAACTCTCTCCCCTCCTCAGGCAACTTCTGTGTCCCCTCCTTCTGCAGCTCCTCTAGCTTCTCTCTCATTGCCCCCCTCCTCTAGCTTCTCTCTCTCTCTCTCCTTCCTCCATGCAGCAGCTTGTGTGTGTGCGCACATCTCTCCCTCCCTCCCTCGGCAGCTTCTTTCTCTCCCTTTTGCAGCAGTTTCTCTGTAACAGGTGGGAGAGAAAAAAAGGGGGAAAAATGGATAAAGTGCGTAGCTTGCTGGGCAGACTGGATGGGCCGTTTGGTCTTCTTCTGCAGTCATTTCTATGTCTCTCTCTCACTGTTCATCTAATCATGCAGTGTCTGATTCTCTCAAGCTGTTTCTGCTCTCTCTCTCTCTCTCTGTCCCTCTCCTTATGCAGCTGCTACAAGCATGTCTCTCTCTCCCCTCAGGCAGCTTCTTTCACTTTTTCAGCAGTTTCTCTCAGTCTCTCACTGTTCATCTGATCATACACCATCTTTTCTCTCTGATTCCCTCCTCAAGCAGCTTCTGCTCTCTCTCTCCCCACCTCATGCTCCTGTTTCTTGTGGGTGGTGTGTATCCTTCTCAAGTCCGGCACATCCTCAGCTCGCTCACTCACTCACACACACAGTCCTTTCTCCTCGTACTTCCCACCCTCAGATCCCCGATTCTACCCCCTCACCTAAACCTGCTGGGTCCCTGGTCGATCGGCACCAGCGGCAAAAGTGATTAAAGGTTTCCTTCACCTTCCTCTGCCAGTGTCAGTGCCTTTTCTGATACATAGCGTCCTGCCAGGAAGTTTCATCAGAGGGGGACGGGACGCAGTGTAGCAGAAAGGCCCCGACACCAGCAGAGGAAGGCAAAGGAAACCTTTAATTGCCTTTGCCAACATTCGACCTGGGACCCGGTGGGCAGGAGGTGAGGGTGTAGTGTGGGACATGGGAGGACGAGATGTTGCCCGAGTGGTCCGTCCACCCCTCTTGCAACACATGGCTCAGAATGTGTGGGCTTTTCTTGGAAGTTGGTTTATTTGGTTTTTTTTCAATTTGGAGGGGTTTATTTTCCCCATCGGAAGGCAGCTGTGACCCCAAATGAGAATTCTGCAACCACTTGGGAACTGCTGCTTTAATGGCTGCTAGATATGGAAGGGAATTGTCCCTCGCACCTGATCCTCTCGATAGTCCCTGCACCCCTCCCTCACACCCTATTCTCTCCCCCATAGTCCCCGCACCCCTCCCTTGAACCTGATCTGCGGGCTGGATAGAGAGGCTTGGCGAGCAATACGTTGGCCAACCATGGTCTATAGTGAGTAATAAAGATGGGAATGCCCTTTGTTTTAGCTATATGTAATAGATCTAAAATTTTCCTTATATTATTGGCTGTTGATCTTCCCAGCATGAAACCTGCCTGATCTATTTTAATATAGACCTATATGACCTGCAAATAGTAGGGTCTTGATCCGGCTTTGGTTGAATAGTGATTCCTGCCACATTCCCATTGGGAAGTAGCTGACCCCCATCCCGCAGGCAAGTAAACATCCTGGTCAGCGGACCTGTTAGTAGATCTTTACATTTTTTGTAAAACAATGGAGTAAAATCCCAGGGGACTTACCTGGGATTTTACTCCATCCTACCTGATTAGGCTTTCCTAATTGTTGCTGTTCCCTTGTAGATAAAGTGGGTAACTTGATCCCTTGCAAATATGAAGCTATATGCCGCCCCCCCAGTCACTACCATTTCTTTAGAATATAAATCTGCATGAAATTGAGCCCTGATCTCTTTCACTTCCAGTAACATATGCCCTTCCTTATCTTCAATGCGATAGATTTGGGCTTTCAGCATTTTATTTTTTAATCAGTTAGCTACCATTTTGCTGTTTTTATCTCCAGCAAGATAGTTGCTTAAGCACATCCAAACTAAAGGCAATATTGTCTGCATCTAGGGACATGATCTCCTGCCTTTTCTGATCAAGTTTCTGCCAGGATGTGGTTTATGTTGTTGCTCTAGTTTACTTAATTCCTGTATTAAAGCCAGGCATTTTTTTCCCCTTTCTCTTTTTTATGAAAGGAATAGCCACTGCCATTAGCAATGGTTACATGGAATAGACTTAGTTTTTGGGTACTTGCCAGGTTCTTATGGCCTGGATTGGCCACTGTTGGAAACAGGATGTTGGGCTTGATGGACCCTTGGTCTGACCCAGTATGGCATTTTCTTATGTTCTTAGCCCAATCAAACTCCCCCGTATCACCACTTTTAAACCTGCCCAGCTCGAGATAGGGGACATATCTGCAGATTCATTCAGAAGGATATATTCTGCTATATCCTTTCTAATCCATGAACTATACCCCACATCCTTAATAAGATAGTTGTTCAGCTTCCAAACTCTCCTACCAGGGTCCCTTTCCAAAGGTGAAACCTCCCACCAAACGGATGCATGATCCGACCATGTAATACATTCAATGTCAGATTTGCATGTGCGAAGCACTATGTCCTTGTCTATCAGAAACAAAAATCTATCCTGAAGTATAAGTTATGTGGATGAGAAAAAAAGGTATAGTTTCTACTAGAAGGGACCATAAGATGCCAAATATTGATCAGATGCCAGTGGTCCATTAGTTAATGCCTGTATTTCTTATACAATTTAAACAAGTGATTTACCTGAGCTGCATGGTTGTAGGCATGAGGTAAATTTTTTTTTTTTTAAAGGTAGGCTTTATGAAAAAGCATAAGAGAGTAAATAAACAAAAGTAAATAAAATAAAAATACTAAAAAAACACCCCATGAAAAAAGCAATGGAGCAATCAAGAGAGAGCAACCAGGGGCTGTTCAACAGAATCTGCTGCCTGAGACGAGCGGTGAGATAGTGCTCCTGCCACCTCCTCTCCCTCTCCAGGGCATGGCACAAGTCAAATCATCAAGAGGGGCAAGGGAGGCGGGATCCCCTTGGAGTCTGGCACTTTCAGTGATTTGCAATGCTGGGTACATCATTTTTTTCTGTGCCACCCCAAGGATCCTCTTTTAGCCCACGGGGGAGGTTGGGAGGTAATATGAGAACACCACAGGCATGTTTTTAAATTTTTTGGTTGGCAGCTAGGTGAGGCAGCCATTGGAGGAGCGTTTTGAGGTCACTTTTTGTCACCTCCAAATTTTGCTGCCTGAGGCGGCCACCTTACCCTGCCTCATTATAGAACTGCCCCTGACAGCAACATTCTTAGTAAGGTGACACATGACTGTGGTGGCGGCAGCAGCACAGGAACACCAGTACATGTGCTGAAAAGACTTTTGTCTTTCTAGGCTCTGAGAGAGCATATACCATAGTGATGCCATGCAGTGACATTTCGCATTTGTATAGCTGGATCCATCCTGCTTGTCCATGGAGAATAAATAAGACACTGGCTTACCTCATTCAACCACTACCGGTTTATACAAGTATGTATTCAGGCCAAAATACCCAGATCAATTAAAAAAAAAAAGAGTAGTGAATATTTTTGTTCATTAATACATCTGTGAAGAACACCTTGCTTGCACATGTAATATAATATCACCTGGCTCCAATGTACTGATTTGTTTATTGCTCTTAATAATTCAGCCTTTCTGCTTGTGCTTTGACTTGCAGAATCTTGATAAACAAAATGTATATCACTGGTCCACTTTTATTAAGAAATAGATAATGATACATAAACAGATCTTATATAATTCACACTTGCACATGGACAGGCATGTCTCTCAGTTCCACAATTCAAAGATCACTCCTAGGAATTCAGTCTTTCCTCATAGGCATTGAATAGCACTACAGAAATGACAAATAGTAGTAATAGTTCTGGTCAGCACAATGCCTATAAGCAACACTTGCGGGCTCTGTCAATCACTGTTCATTGATATATGGGAGCAAGAGAAGTGGTGGAGGAGGAAAGTAGTGGGGTGACAGCCTTCATACAAACCTGAGCAAAGAAATAGACAATCAGCCCATGTACCTGCATTAATTTGCTTTGAAGCGCTTGAAAAGTGGAACATAAATCAATCAAATAAAATAAACAATCAAATGCATTTAGTGTAAAGATGAAAATGGATTGTGGTTAGTGTACACAATTAAAATGTTAACATTTTTATAATTGACATAACCATTTTTTCATCTTTACACTAAATAAAATATTTCTCCTTTGCTCACTAGAGATTATACGCTAGATCTTGTTCCATTTGTTCTAAAGCATGGTTATGCTTTCCTTTTAAGTATAGGCCTGAGTTAGTCACAACAGAGCTTATGTAACATAGGATTACATTTGCTAGAGTTTTTGCTCACAGGTTCCAGATTGTTTGACCTCAATAGCACTGAACAAGTATTTGGAGCAAGTACATCCAGGTGGGGAGCAGCTCAGGATGTCTCTTTCCAACAAACCACAAAAAGAAAGCAGAGCATAAATCCACACTCAGTATATACCTGCAAACAAAAAAAAAAAGAGTGTAGGAGGAGTATAACGTCTTTACAAGTTCATTATGTTTGACATCTTTATTGAAAGGAAGCTCCTGTGTCTTAAAAAGGTTATATAATGTAAGTAAAAATGTCCCCTGCCACGGACACAGTGTTTCGCCACAAAGGCTGCGTCGGGAGGGACAGAAGAGCAATAATTTATACACTTTCATAGAAACATTGTTAGACCCAGGAGTTTCCTTTGAATAAAGATGTCAAACGTCAGGAACTTGTAAGGACATTCCACTCCTTCTACACTCTTTCCAGCAAACACCTCTATATAAATTTTTCCTTGGCCTCTGACCAATTTCTTCTGCTAAAATCAACAGACAAGGTTCTTGAAATCTGTTCAAGATGTCACAGAGGACTAGAGGAAAATCAGTATTCCGAGTGCCATGTTTATAAGAGGTAATTTGTAATATTGTCTTTCAATAAACTACAAAAGAAAAGCAGGTCTAAACATTTCATCTTTGACTTTAAGCTTAATTACAACACACTTTATCTAACCTGTTCAGATGGGGCTAACTAATCTCATAGAAAACAATGAAATATCACAGTGCTATACAATAAAATATTTCCTTGCTGCTCATTAAGATAAGCAGAGCTAGTCTGGTAGCAAATAATTATTTTAAGATCAAATAGACAAACTTCAAATATTAATCATAGGATTATTACTAATTACAAAAACTACTCTATTGAAGTACTAAATTGAGCGCTATTTTTTTTTCTTTCCTTTGGATGGGAGAGGTTAATGATTATATATATTGGAATCAAAGTCTGGGCCACTAAATTTAATCTAGTGGGTTTATAGAGATAAAATGACCCTGTCCTAAACTCTACAAATCTGGCCTCTTCTTCAAATAAGCACGTAAAGATTCTATGAGTTATTTTAGGCAAAAATGCCAAGTTTATTGCAGAGTAGAGCATGGCGATTATTAGACCAGGATTCTACACAATAATGGCTTTCAACAATGTACATGTCATGTAAAGATTCCAAGTATCACTTGGCCTTTGCTGTGCCTGCCACACCTTGCTTGCACATGTAATCTAATAGCAGAAGCAATGGAAAAAACATGGAAAACATAGCATATGAGGAGGGGGTTCACCTTTACTTATGCTTACACATATAAATGTACACTCCTCTTTCAAAGCACAGACCCCAGCCCCTACCACAGGAGACCAGGGGAAAGTAGGGGACTCAGACTCTGGGGCCGATGCAATACAGCGTGCTCAGCCGAGCGCACTGTTTCAACCCGCAATCGGACGCGAGGAGAAACTAATAGCGCTCATCACATGCAAATGCATGTTGATGAGGCTAATAGGGAATCACCCGCAATGCAAAACAAAAATGTGCGTCTAAAACGCACATTTTTATGCTCAAAAATTAACGCCTGCCTAGAACAGGTATTAATTGCTGAGCACCCCCAAAAGAGAGAAGCAGAAAATATTGCTTTTCTGTACATCCTCCTACTTAATATCATTGCGATATTAAGTAGGAGGAACAAAAATTATTTTTTTTTTTTAACTTTTTAAAAAAGTGCACACGGTCAGGTTCAGGAAACAGATGCTCAGTTAACAAGCGTCTGTTTCCCGAATCTCTGACTATGCGCCGATTAGGAAAATGGACGCCGATAAATTCAGCGTTCGTTTTCTAAACCAGCGGACAGCCGACTACTCGTGGGCTTCCGCTGTCAAGAAGGCACCGGGGGCAAGCAATCGACCCTAGCACCTCCTTGACAACGTGACACCTAATTTAAATATCGCATAGCGCTTCCAGGAGGGGTGCCTGGCAGCGCGTTAGGAAAGTGGGCACTGAACACTCAGCATCTGCTTTCAGCGCGTTTTAATTGCATCGGCCCCTCTGTGTTTGGTTTGTGCGCACATTCAAAACCCTGTACAACCTCTGCCAATCTAACAGACCTAGGCTCCCCCCTCTTTGCACTCAGGGACACTTCAGTGTTTTGAAACTCCATGCATTTTAGAACATATAATTTATAATTAAAAAAATATATATTTAAAGCAATCTTTTTCTCTTCTCCAGAATTCTCCCTATTATTAAACTCTTTTATAGCATTACGGAAGGTATGCAGCAACGTACGGACACCTAAGAGTATGTAAAATGTCACTAATGTGTTACTTGTTCTTCACACACAGCAGATAGCATTGATTGTATCTCCTGTTCTCCTTGATTGTTCTGCAGGCTTGGAGTCTAACTCCACATACAGCAACAGTATACAGTTTTTGCAAGTTTTTGTATTTATATAATGAAAACTAATATTCTGCCAATCCAAGAGAGCAAGCTAGCTGCATATGGAAAATGGTAGGGTTAATCTGTCCCAAAAGCATGAATCACACCTCTAATCAAATAAATAAGCATGTCCATTCGACTATGTTCAATCTCTGCAAAGCTCACAAACAATGCTTCAACTTGACTGTCCAATACTATCTAATCATGCATCTATATATATATATTTTTTTAAAAATAGCTATTAAATCTCCCTCTGTAAAAAAAAAAAAAAAAAAATGTATCATATAACAGACTTAGGGCTCCATTCTGTTTCGTATATTGGCTCACTAACTGAACTGCTCATCTTGCCTTCACCATTATATTCTCCCTGAACTATAGAACTCACACTATGTGGCATAATTCAATATACAGCTACCACTTAATTATTCCAACACCAGTTCCCAAAGATCATTACACATTCAGATACAACTTTCACATTTTTGGTGGAATTTTGTTTGGGATTTCTTCCAAACAACATATGCAGTATATCTGGGGGAAGAAATATTTAGAAAACTTGGCTTCAGGGCAAAATAGTATTTTTATTTGTTATGTTTTTTTTCTCTTGTTCTCTGGAAATTTCGTGGGCTTTATTCAGACTCTTGCTTTTTCTTGCCTATTTTTTTTCAAAATTTCTATTTTTCTTTCCTCTTTTTTGCCTTTATTTTTTTTTTCAATTCTTGTGTTTTGTTTTGATGCTTGTAGATTATTTTTTACTTTGTATTTATGGAATTTCAAAATAATTTCAAGAATACATTTAAATATACAAAAAAACCCAAATTGTGAAATAAAGAACAAAAATAAGGAAATCACACAAAAATACCGACTGGGGACTAACAAAATAAAGCAAAACTTGTCACAATCACATTTGTCTTTTCTGTATTCTCCTATGGACCTCTTGCTTAATAGATGCTTAAATACTTTTATATTTTTAGCTTAATTTCCCCCTCTTCGATTTCTTTAAAGCCTATCTCGCTGCAGCCTCTTCTGCAGGCAGGGAGCAGCCCCAACATAGCAGCTTCTGGTCTCATCAGGCCTGGGCCTAGGCCAGTGGTAAGCACCAAGGAATTCTCCATCCTTGCAGTATATAATACACCTTATATAAACTGCAAAGAAGCATGATACATACTTACTCGGGCCACAGTAGCTGGTTCTGTAGTCTTTCCAGCTCACTCACAACTTCTCTAAAATGCTTGAAACAAATACAAACTTTAAGATTCAACGGGCCGATTCAGTATGGTGCGCTTGGCTGAGTGCACCTTTAGCCCCTTACTGTATAAGGGGTAAAAATAGCTCATCGAAAACGCGCGGCCAACCCCCCCCCCGAAACTAATAGTGCCCGCAACATGCAAATGTAAAATGTGCAGCGAAGCCACACATTTTACTTTCAGAAATTAATGCCTGCCCAAAGGCAGAAGGGAAAAACTGCTTTTCTGTACACCCTCCGACTTAATATCATAGCGATATTAAGTCGGAGGCCCCAAAATTTAAAAAAAGTTAAAAATCTGCCTGCGGCCCGCGGTTTGGAAGACGGATGCTCAATTTAGCCGGCGTCCGTTTTCTGAACCCGTGGCTGTCAGCGGGTTCGAGAACCGACGCTGGTAAAATTGAGCGTCTGCTGTCAAACACGCTGACAGCCACCGCTTCTGTCAAAAAGGAGGCACTAGGGACGCGCTAGTGTCCCTAGCGCCTCCTTTTACTTTTTACTGTATCGGCCCACAAGTTAGGAAGGGTCCATTTAGGTTAGGCTAGGCTTGACAGGGGCTCAGATTTTCACCCAAGCAGATGCAGAACTCAACTCAGCTTCTCCCGTTTCACTGAACAAAGAAATTTCAGTTTATGGTTAAGGTACAGAAATTGTGTCCAGCAGCTTGAGAGGGTAATTATGATCCTTCTCTTCTCCTCTCACCTATTAGGAAGCTTTGATTTGCTTTAGGTGTCAAGTGCTGCTAGGTGATACATTCCTGACATGGCTGCATGCAAACTTTAGAGGCACAAATAATTGCAAAGTAGGTTAGGATCATGCAGAATGAAGGGGGTGCTATATAAAAATGCAAAGTTATTCCTGTGAGATTAATATCACAACCTGCTTAAAGATAGTAAAAAAAAAAAAAAAAAAAATGCAGTTTTACTCATACATATCTCTGCCATGCCTCTTCATTTAAATATAACATTCTGTATAGGTGATCTGAAATATCCCGGAAACAATGAATCCGTATCTGTGCAAACTAATCTTCCAATTGTGGTTTTATTCTTGTACCCTCCCATCCTCCACTTCCAATTCCACCCAACTAGTCAACCTGCACATCCTGTTTGAGAAATGCATCAAAAATAAGAGCAATATAAACCATCATGCAAGCTCCCAATACAAGATCCAGCACTGAAATATCATACCTTTCTATTAGTCCTTTTTGAGAGTGATCATTTGAGACATTAAACCACCACCACATTCCTTCTATGGATGATTGCTTACACCAATTTATGCATTCCTTAATGCTATGGCCTAATTTTTTTTTTCAACTAAGGATTCTGGAAATTCATCCTGCAAACTTCAGATTTCCAGCCAAGGCTCTACCACAGAGCAAAGGCAGGACATTCTTAGCCTATTGATATTAGGTGAGTTGCTCTATTAGCTCATCCAGATACCACATGAGCGAAGAAAAGAAAAAGTTAACATCCACTGATAACCTTTTGCTTTTTTCCCCCAAATGGCATCACAATGGGTGAACAGAAAGCCCACACTAAAACAAGAGATGCATGCTACCTCTTATAAAGGACTGGTGGAAGATACCCCTTCCAAAGCTTTCCAGAGGCTACTCACATAATCCGTCTTTCCCTTCACCTCGGCCCTGCATCTGTTGCTAATGACTCCTCCCTGAGATCCTAATGATGCTTTCAGAATCCTTTTACAGCTTCAAAATACAGTTATAAAGTGACACTACTCTTGATTTACTTAAATATGTGCATCTAGAACAGGGATCATTAGTCATTCTTGAACATCCACCTGCATAAAATCTGGATTAGTAAACCACTAAGGGAAACGAAGGATTGAAAAACAAGTCTTCATAACTGCGCCATACACAGATGTGAGACCAGTTAGGAAAATCCTTTAAAGATTTCCTTTGCAAAAGACAAGAATCATGAGGCTGTGCTTTCCCCTCCACAGAGTGTTTCACAGCGTGCAGAATAAAAAAGAAAAGAAAAGTCAGCTTGTGTGACCACATGACTCCTAGGGTAGAGATGATCCACTCGCCCCTACAACCAACAAGGCACTGATCACATGAGTTCAAGGTGAGGTTTACACTTGTACAGTGAGTCCCAGCCCACTAAACAGCAACCAAGGGATTCCATTAGCCTCTAAGGCGCTATCTTGCCTGTCCTCCAGGCCAGTGGGAATAATGTAGATTTAGGGTAGCAGAGGTGATGAATTTAGACATTAAAACTGCTCTGCGCACAGAGGCTCCTTGGCAATTATCACCTGTATATTTTAAAGCTGCAGAGAAAGCTCTCCCAAGATTATAAGAGATAAAGAGGACTAAAAGGCAAGTGGCAAAAGGCCATTCTAAACTTACCAGTGGCCGCCACATGTTAATTCTATAATGGCTCTTTAACCACTCAGAAAATAAAGTTTATAGTGTCACTTTTCCCTGAAATTTCTATATGCATATACCCTATACTGTACAAACAATAAAAGACTGGGGAAAAATCACATTGGAATATACATACCATTATCACCTTCCTGCAGGGGGCTATCGATGGACAAAAGAAAAAAAAAAAAACAAAAAAAAAAACAAAGGAGGACAATCGAAGAGAATCTAGATCTCAAATTAAATGCTAGATGGAAGTATAATTAATTGCATAAGGAAAATTGATGTTGCATCCAAGGTGCCCAGTGGATTAACTGACACACATACTCGCGTATACATATTCATATAAGAACCCCATAAATGCTAGTTTACTTCGACAGAAGAATCTGACCCTATTAAAATAAAAATACTAGAACAATCCTTTTTTTCACTCATCTAAAAATCAATAACATCCTTATGGCATTCCTAATTATATCAACCTTTCATTTCCTAAACAAAAAAAAAAAAAGATTTCTAAAGGACCTTTAGTCTATAGTGAGGCAATTCCATGCATCCACTGCCTTTCCCATGTTAAACATAGAATCAGAAATAGAAATAGAATTCCATAGGAATATAAGAGATGATGCTTATATAAAGTAGTACATTCACTAAAGGCCCGATTTTAAAAGGGCCGCGTGCGGAAAAATGAGGGGTTAGGTGCATGACCAGGCCTTGTGCGTGCTGTGCGCATTTTCGGCAGGGCCCGGCCACTTGCATAACCCCCGTTACGCACTAAAGTGCCGGGCCTCTCAAAAGGGGTGGGCCGCGCCATTAGCCAAGGAAGCGTGCGCTGGCAGCTGGCTAGCAAGCAGAGGTTACTTCAACTCAGAAGCTGAAGTACAAAAAAACAAACCAATAGGGGAGGGAATGGTAGGAAGGTAAGAAGGGGTGTAGGGAAGGTCCCACCTAGTCCGCTCCTTAACTGGAGCAGATTGAGAAGGAATTGGGGGAAGGCCTACTTGCATCGTCGCGCGTTGTTTTAGAAAATTACCCCCCCTATGCGCACGAGAGTTCTCAAATTTGGCGTGCAGGAACCATATTTTATAACATGCGTGCACTGATGCTATATAGTGCTCATGTTAATGGCTGCAGACGTGCCATGCTACCTTGGTGGTCAGGGTAAAATATACACCGTTTACTGTTGTGCAACTCCGCAACAATACAGGTAAAGCATAAACCAATAGAACGTGCAGGCTCTCAAGTACAATCTATATTAAGGCTTTCATTGGACTGTGGAAATTAACAAAAAGCTAAAAATAATGGATTACCAAGGTGAATGGCAGGCAATTTCCCTGTCTAATGTTCTTGCTGAACAGTTTCTGTAGACTCTGCCGAATGCTGCGCTAGTACATTTGCAGGCAACTGCTCTTGAGATTCAACTAGCTATTAGTTAGAGGCAGCATCAGTGGGAGTAGTAAGTTAGTCACAGATCAGCAGGGAAGATGAGGCCGCTTGCTGTTCATGTCATTGTTCTGCTTGAATTGAAGTACTGGTTGTTTTATCTATTTGAGATCCGCACCTGCCATGGTTATTTGATCAGTCATGTCAGTAAAACAGAAAATGTTTTATCATTACAGGCAGACATACAAAACAAAGGGCCTTTAAAAAAAAACAAAACAAAAAAACAACCAAATACAAAACCCCCCAGAATCTCTCTTTGCCAGAATTCCAATGAATAACTTTCCCTTTCCTCAAGCTGTTTAGACTTTATTTGCCCATCTGCCTGGAATTCAGGTCATCTTTCTGATACCTTTTCCATGAGCATGGTGCAGTTCCAAGCTCTTGGTCCCCAAATGATTAGCCACAATGTGAAGATAGGGGGGAGGAGAGTCAGAAAGTGGAATCTTTAGTTTATAGTCCTGTTAGATCAACAATAGCTTTGATAAAGAGAGTATCATCACGCACATAAGAATTCTTAGACTCCAGCTTAGTAATTGGGCAGAAAAGTGGGCAGCCACTGGCAATATTCATATCGTTCAATGGCCGCTGGAAAGAGGAGGAAGTGACATCAGGTCTGAAGGCATCGATTATATGCTCCCGATTGTTCTGATCCAGCAACATTAACGTCACCTGCAAGGGGAGGTGAAAAGAAGGGAAAATGAAATGAGACTTGGAAAACAAGGCTCAAGAATTTGTTATCCAAGGATTTTAATCTGGTGCAAAAGTTACATGGTCTAAATCCTTTAGGTTGTGTTTGCATCTTTACAGGTCATTCTCTTATTTTTATGGCACTACTGGATGAACATAATGCTGTAAAATAGTGATAAGTATTCAGGTACGGTTAATTCTCTGCACCAAAGAGCTTGCAATCTGTGGCTACCCAAGGCAATGGGAGATGAAGTGACTTGTCCAAGGTCACAATGAATGTAAATGGGCTCTCAGCTCTAACCACAAAACCATTCTTCCGCCTATATATTTGGTTTAATAGTTACAATTAAAGGGTAAGTACTTCTTAAAGGTTATTAACTGCATTTCACAACATCAGGTGGTTTCTATACCAGAGGTGCTCAAACAAGTCCTCGGGCTACCTCCAAGGAAGTCGGGTTCTCAGGATATCCGTAATGAATATGCATAAGAAATATCTGCATACTTTGGAGGCAGTGCATGCAAATAAATCTCCTGCATCTTTTATTAGGGATATCCTGAAAACTAGACTGCCTTGGGGGAGGGGGGAGCCCGAGGACTGGTTTGAGCAAACCTGTTCTATATGAATTCCACTTGGTTCCGTCAAGAAACATTGTATTTGTGTTTCTTTCTTGTTGCCAAAAGGGTTTTTGACCAGGTCAAGTGGACCTTCCAGATGACACTTGAGAAGGTAAAGTTCTGGCTCCAAAATTCCATCTTTGAGTCATTTTCTTTCCCTTGAAAAAAAAAAAGTACCAGACAGGGGGATTCTCTTTCTGCAGGGTTATTTACTCTACTTATAAATCAATTTGCTAGAATGCTCTTAATATTTCAGTAGTTATGAATAATACAAAAACAATATTCTGTTAGTTGCAGGTTATATTAATGATTACAAATGTATTATATCCCTCCCTGACTTGAATTCCCAGAATTCTTTGCAAAAATATTCTGCACCCAGATTAAAAACAATGAAAAATTCTGCATACTTTATATTCATACCTGAGAACTCTCAGGATTTCACCCTGAGACTCAGCGAATTTGCATCAATTGCAGGGTCTCAGGGGAAACACTAGAAATCTCAGGGCCTCTCTATATACAGCTCAGCCACTCCCCTTCATCAGTAAACCTGCAGAGGACAGAAGTGAGGCGAGCCTGGCGTAGACACTGCAAGCAGCATGTAGGAGAGAAACTGGAGAGGGGCTGCAATACACACAAAAGCTCAGTCTGCAGCTGTGATTCCAGCATGCACGGTTATTCCCCAGCAGCCACCACCCTGCGAGTCTCAGTCATTTTTAATTTCGCCAAAGTGAAAGGATGTTTGCTTTTTCTCCTGTCACTCGCCATATTTTAAGGTAATATTTTTTTCTTTTCTTATCCCATTTGGTATATTTTATTTTCCTTATTCCCGGTCTTTATTTTTTCAAGAGTCTCCCTTAAAAAAAAAAATCGAAGGGTAACTGACAGAAAAAAAACTAACATACATGACATCAGGGGAGAAATCTTTAAGCTCTGCTCCAAATGCAAGGATAAGATGTTGAGCTTGGACTTCCATGAGCTATGTATGTGCTGCCTGAGTCACTCTCATGGCATGCACAGTATGTGGATGAATGGTCCCTTAAGTACTCTCATACAGGGGGATCCCAATTGAACTTTTCCTGTTCCTTTCCTCTGATGGGGAGGAGAGATGAATATTTAGAGACCAGTACCTAAAAAGAAAAAACTTTAAAGTAACTTAGACACTAGAACAATGACTCTGGCTTCAAGAGTGGGGAGCAAAAAAGAGAAGCAAGCATCCCTACAAGAGGCAGTGTGCCGAGAGTCCTCTGTGCAGATAAAGTCAATGCCATCCACCTCTGGCACGGATATCTCAGCACCAACAACACTGAGTACCATGGCACCGAAGATTCAGATGCCGATATTTTTCAGCACCAAAACTACTTCAACTTGGCATACAGATGCTGTATCTAAACCAGGACTTCCCAATCCTGTCCTGGGGACCCAACAGCCAGTCAGGTTTTCAGGATATCTACAATGAATAAGCATTAGATAAATTTGCTTAAACACTTGAGTGTTATTCAACTAACAAGGGATATATAAGACAACCAGGGTCATATAGTTTAAAAAAAGTTTGTGTAGTTTAACATAGAACCTGAAGGATCAAGTGACTCAGTGAGAGAGGAGGGATGTAATCTGTTTTTCTCTTGAGCCTAATCTCTTCTCATCCACTCCCATCGGCCTTATTTTCAGCGATTTTGTTAATTTATACAAAGAGAAGGTGCTGGTGAAACAATTTTGCTCCATTAGCTGGGGATGTCAGCTCATTTGGCTAAAAAGGAGAAAGAAAAGGAGAAACCTAAAGCACCAGCAGCCAAGATGGCGGACAGGAGAGCTGAAGTTGTACATGAACGCCCAAGTTGGCCAGAATGGCTGACATAAAAATGGTGGTGGTTGAGGCATTAGAACCAGAACTCAGAAAGCTTATGGATAAACTAGGCAAAGCTTCTGCTACAATGACCAGGTTTGAATGCTATTTTGCTGAAGTGGAACAATGAATCTGAGATGCACAGTCTGATGTGAAGGTGCTCCAAATTGCAGTGCAACAACAGGAAGAGTGGCTTGAAGATCTTGAGAACAGATCTTGTCTGAATGATTGTATGAGAGATAGCATGAGACAGTGAGAACCTGTGTGTATGAATGATTGTATGAGAGACAGCATGTGACAGTGAGAGGCTGTGTGTGTGTGAGAAGAGAGAAAGCATGTGAGAATGAGAACCTGAGTGTGTATCTGAGGGAAGAAGATGGAGAGAAAAGAAATAGAAAAAAAGACAATATAAAAGGAATTGGAAAAAAAATAAGACAGGGAAGGTGGGAAAAAAAGCCTGTGACCAACCGATTAGAAAACTAAGATCAGCCAGCAAAGGTAAAAAAATAAATAAATTACTTTTTAGTGATTGGCACAGTAATCTTTGGGAATGTGCAAGAATAGCACTTTCTCTATGCAGATCTCACAATGTACGAGATCAGCATGGAGGAAGTGGAAGCCCCCGGGGCCTGCACAGAGGAGGCAGCAGAATGGGCGCCTCCCCAATAGCCATGCGGCAGCAGTGACAGTGGCAGCAGAGGAATGAGAGAGGTTCCAAGGTTGTTGGCAAAAGAAAGAGAGGGGGGTCTGCCTTTAGTGTGTGCATGTGTATGAATGGGAATCTGCCTGGGGGTGTATGTGTGTGAATGCATAGGTGCCTTCCTGGGGGTCTGTGAGAATGAATGTGTGCATGCCTGGGGGATAGGGAGGGAGTGGTGTGAAAATGAATGGGAGCCTGCCTGGGGGTCAGTGTATGTGTGTGTGTGTGTAGGGAGAGTGTCTTAGAGCCCGAGAGTGTGTCAGTGTCAGTGAGAGCGAGAGGTTATGGTGGGTATAAGAGCATGAATGTGTATGTATGTGATAGTGTATGTGTGAGAGAGAATGGACATGTGAGTATGTGTGAGAGAGAGAGGATAACTTCCTAATCCTCGACAATATCAGGGTGACTGGAAATAAAGAGCTCCCACAGAAGGGGCTTTTTAAAATCCTTAGTTTTAATTATTGAATGTTATTTGATATATGTGCTGTTTTGAAATATTTTATTAGTGTTTGGGACATTGTAAAAAATGTATATGATTTTAATTAATAGAAATTCTATTTATCAGTAGTTTTAAAATATTCTTTTATTATGGTTTTACTATTATAACTGATGCTTTATGTTTCTTGATTTTATTTGTTTTATGAGGAGTTGGTTCTATTTTTCTATTGTTAATACATGGAGTCTGGCTTCTTGGAGTTTCCATTTCAGGTTTTGTCATTTGTGCTCCTTCATTTTGTATTCTGTATTTGGTGAGAGTTTGTGTTCTGCATGCAAAGACTGAGATGAAGCATTCTTTTAGCATGTGGTTTCTCTGTAGGGATCTGTAGTAGCTTGTCATGTTCTGTTTTCCTGATAGGAGGTGTATTGATATTTTAGATTCTGGTGTAATATTTGTGGTATTCTTTTTCATAGGTGGGGTTGTTATTCTTTGAGTGTTGGCAAATAGTACTGTGTTGATATGGGAGGACCATGCTGAAATATAGGGGTGTGTACATATATATGTAAATTATATTGTATCTGTAATTGGTTACCCATGGGCCAGTATGGAGAAAAATCCCCCGGGCCACTATTTTCCCACAATCCGCCCTGACTCACACTCACTGGTTTTCTCTCCCTCACAATCATACATAGGCTCTTTCACACTCACTAGCTTCTCCCCCACTCAACTCACTGGCTCTCCCTCACATATACACATACCCACAGACAATCACACACTCAGACTCTCTCCCTCACATACACAGCTCTCTCACACCAGTTATTTTAAACTTTCATGACTGCTCCAAAGTTCAATAATAAATAGTCAGGGCTATATTACATTGATTAGGAGAGCAATTTGCTCCTAATATTTCAACAGGTAGCCACGTAATCAGCACAGGCAGTAATTCTATTTGCTTTTCATTAATTTCAGCTGTCAAACTGTTCTGAAAAGCCACATTGCTTCATATGCAAGAAACATTTTATCAGAAATCACTGAACCACACAAAGAACCAAAAAAGCAAAGGTCTATGTCAAGTATTCTCCAACCCAGGCAGTATGCCACCCCCATGACCCTCCAATACATCCAAACAAATGAGAAGGAAATGGCCTGTACCAACCACAAACCCCAATGGCATGTATCGTCCTCCGCTGGCAGAGCCCAAGCTCCCCGCTGGTCCGCCGTTCCCGGGATGCATCTCACTGCGAAGATCGGCGTCGTGCAGGTCAGACATCAGCTGTTAGAACCGCGTGCACTACGGAGGCCCCTCCAGTTCAAACAGCTCCCTGCCGGTCTGCTGTTCCCGGAGTGCATCTTGCTGCAAAGGCTGGCGCAGCGCAGGTCAAATGCCAGCCGTATGAACTGGAGGGGCCTCCGTAGCCCACGTGATTCTGGCGGTTGATGTCTGGCCCGTGCCGCGCCGGCCCTTACGGCGGGGTGCGCCCCAGGAGCAGTAGACCGGCAGGGAGCTCGAGCTCCACCGGTGGAGGATGACACACAGCATCGGGGCCCATAGTCGGCGCGGGCCAGCTCCCTCACATCTGTCCAGACACACCAGAGGGTCGTGGGGGCAGTGTGCCATTGGTCGGCCCCAGTGACATAGTAAGGGCAAAGGGCCGTCGGCGCCATTTTGTTTACTGGCAGCCGACGGCCCAAGCCCAGGAGATTGCTCCCGGACCCCCGCTGGACCACCAGGGACTTTTGGCAGGTCTTGGAGGTGGGTCAGGAGGGTGGGGGGTTGTTAATTAATTTAAAGGGTTGGGATGGGGTGTTTTTTTTTTTTTGGGGGGGGGGGGGGGGGTTCCCAGAGAAAGAAAAGTTTTCTGATCTGGGGAGTGGACCGAAATGGCCTCCCCAGACCCGAAAACAAAATGGGGAGAAAAAAAAAAAAGTTATGCACTCCCCTAATTTGCTCCATAAGACGCACAGACGCCCAGGAACAGAGCCGGTTTAGCACAAAATTTTTTTTTTTTAATTTTCCCCCTCTGAATCCTAGGTGCGTCTTATGGAGCGAAAAATACGGTAATCATCAGAGCTTATCTCACACCTGGAAACTGGTGTGAAGTGTAATTGTCAGCAGTATTTTTCCCCATTTCTACTGATTAAAGAGGGGAAAGGAATGGATAGGGTGCAGGCAAAGCATTTCTGAAGAGAAAATGTGGGCTGGATATGTAGAGGGACACACGCCACGCATAAATGACTAAGAGACACATACTTAGAAAAAAAAATAGTGCTTTTGCAGATGGAGAGAAATAAAGCTTCACTGAGAATAAGATCAAAGCTACATTAGTATCCATTCAGAATTTGATGATTATTAATCATCCACACTTTCCATGGTTTCCTACATTTGCATGTGATTAGCACTATTAGACTCACTCCGCATCGGACACGCGTTAATTAGGCGCTAATCTCTTTATTGCACTAGGGGATTCATTAGCGCCTATACAACCCGCTTCCAACTGCAGGTTATACAGTGTGCTTGGCTGAGCGCACTGTACTGCTTCGGCCCCTTAGTCTGTAAGACTTCACCTAATGCATTACAAAGTATTCAAGATCAAACTGTGCACCCTACTGGAGAGACTCTGAATATATATGCCCCAAATATCCAAAAACTTCTTTTTAGATTTAAAAGAATTATGGGCCACCATAGATTCAATAGACATCATATTATGAACATACGCCATTGCCAAAAGGTGGGTGAGTCTCCTTCACGGCAGACTAGCAGGATAGATTTTTTTACCCTGTGTCAATATTTTATGTACCAAAAGCCTATCTCCTTTCCCCACCCCAAAAAATACCAATTCTGGGCAACAGGGAATCAAACAACCCAAAAGGGTTCCAAAAAATTCCAAAATTTTTTCATCACTGGACATGCCCAAAACGCATGGGTTAAAGTACATTTCAAACATAGGTTAGATTGAGAGATTTGTGCCTTAAATGCTACCACTTGAGAAATATAAGCCCTATGAATGAATTTGAACTGCATCTCTCTAATATACATATTTGAAGAGCTACAGTTCACATTTTTAAAACAATTCAATAACGACTTTTGAGATATGGAAAAGCTACCCTCCTTAGACCATTTGTTTACAAGATTATTAAGCTCGGTCTCTGTGGCTACTTGCTTTAGCTCCTTATGGATATGAGAAAGCGAAAACTTTGTATGTTCTGTGTGAAAAATGTTTTCAAATGTTTTAATAATATCCATATTCAAAGTCTCCTGTTTCAAGAATCCTACATAGTGTTTCAGTTGCAAATAAGAGAAAATGTCAGAATTCCTTAACGCAAATGGATTTTTTTACGGTTTGAAAAGGCAGCATCATTCCATCTATTGCCAAAACATTTTGCATTTGTGTAATGCCATGATCCTTCCAGAACATAAATCCTCTGGTCTGAGAACCGGGCAAAAAGTCCAAATTTCCCTGAATTGGCAGGAATGGAGAGCAATGCCCATCTACCCTCACAAACGCAGTAATTTTTCTCCAAGCCCAACGCAAGGGTGCAATCAGTATTGAACTCACCAGTCCCTTGGGTAATCTATTACAAGCTGCATGCAAAACACACCTTAGATCCAAGTTAGACACCACTGTCCTATCACACACTATACTTGTAAAAATAGAATCATCAAATAACCAGTCTCTTATTATCCTCAGTAAACTAGCTAGAGAATAAAATTCATGGCTGAAAGGCCCTTTCCCTCCGAGACCAAGACTTCTTTAATCATCAAAAGGCTATTCTAAGCTTCTTGCCAGACCATACAAATTGCAGTATCAGTTTCTGTAACCTTTTAACATCTCTTGATGTAATACACACTGAGAGAGTTTACAGTATATACAACCATTTGGGAAATATGACCATTTTGAAAAGGGTTATACGACCCCCCTAATGATAGCAGAAGTTTCTGCCAGATATTTAGCTTGTCTTTAGTGAGTGAAAGAAGAGAAGGTATATTCAACTCATACAGTTGCTCAAATTGATGGATATCTTGACTCCCAGATAATTAAAAAAAAAAAAATCTCGGGACCCATTTTAAAGAAAAATCTCCCACCCAATTAGTCCTAATACTATCAGGGCATGCAAGAGCTTCTGACTTGTCTTAGTTAAGTTTAAACCCAGAGAAACTACCAAAGACCTTCATCTTATTTAACAGCTGTCTAAGAGAAACAACTGGGTCACACAAAAATACCAACAGATCATCTTCAAAGGCAGTGTATTTTTGGGGCTCAAAGCAATGTCCCTGATTTACGGGTTCTGCTGTATGGATTGCAGTAAAGGTTCCATTGTTAAAAGAAATAATAGTGGGGACAAGGGGCAACCTTGTCTCGTCCCTCTGTTCACCCCAAATGAAGACAAACACTCTCCATTAGCCGCTACAACTGCCACCGGGTGGTAAGTAAAGGCGGCCTTTTAAGTTTATTTTTCTTGATTGACTGCCATTTTAATTATTGGGTATTATGTGATGTGTCTGCTGTTTTGAAATATTTTATTGATATTTGGACAATTTTTAATAATTTTTATGAGTTTTTAATTGTTGGATGATATCCTGTTAATCAGCTGTTTTGTAACATTTATTAGTATAGCTTTACAATTATTTCTAAGTGGGTATCTATCTATTGCAGCTTGGCTTGCTCTGTTTTCCTAATAGGAGGTGTATTAGTGTTTAGAGCCTGGTTAAAGATTTGTAGTGGTAAATTACTGTCTTTTCATAAGGAGGGGTATTGTGCCTGCCAATAAAGAGAGTTTGTTTTGTTTTTACTGAGATGTCATCAGAACATTTTTTTTGTATGGTGAGCTGTACGGGTAATGCCCTAGGTTCTGCTCTGCACCCATTTTTGGGGGTCGAGGGGGTTCCCGAGGATGCAGAATGTATATTTACATTTTGCCCTGTGACGGTCACGTGTTCAGCGTGTCACATATGTGAGAACCATCTGTCAGGTGTGACCCAGCCGAAAAAAGGTTGAGAACTACTGAGTATATGTCCCTTCAGCAGGCCTGGGCAGCAGATTGGCTGAAGATTTATTGCTTTACAATGTGCTGAATCTCATTCAATAGAGAACAGCTCTCTGATCCAGTCCCGCAACTGGCATGGAACAAGAGAGGAGGGGGTGAGCCTGGAGCAGGCAGAGCAAAGGCGATCATTTTGAGGAGGTTAGGAAGGACTGCGTGGGGATCAGCTGGAGGATGAGAGAGAGAGAGAGAGAGAGGGGGGGAGAGAGAGAGGAGAGGGGAGAGAGATTGATTTTGTGTGAGCCAGGAGGGATTGGTGTTGGGTTTATGGATGTCTCTGCTAGACTGGGTGAGAAGTTAGAGAGGGGATGCAAGGAAATGCAGGGCCTCCTCCTCCTCCTCTCTCCCTCCACTACCCCTCCCCCAACCACCACCACCACCACAATTCACATCCTCTCTCTTTTAATCATGGATTCTACCTTCCAGATCTAGAACCTCCAATCCTTCCTATGTCTCCCTTCTCCCCAGGTCCTGGAACTAACCCCTTGCCACCTCCTATTCCCTCCTCCCCTTCCTCAATCCCAAAACTTCTCTCCCTCTCTTGCCTCTTCTCCTATCACAGATTCCTGATTCCTCCCATCCATCTTCACTAAATCTGGTCCTCTCTCCATCCCTGGTCCTCTCACCCTCCTCCTTGTATTGTTACTTGAGATCCGCTTTCATTACTCAATAAAAGACAAAACTATATAGACACAAGCAAAGTTTATAATGTAATATTAAAGATAGAAATGTTTGTCAATGTACTTCAGAATTTTCATGTGTTAAGAATCTACTCGTTGGCAACAGCAGTAAACACTGAGGCTGTGCCTTAGACCTACCTTCCTGTTGTCCGACCTTACTGGGGGAGGGAGGGTGGGACACGGCAGCACCATCAGTGCATAGGGTCAGCAAAATCCTAAATCTGACACTGCCCTTCACAACTAGGAAATAGTAGACATATCTTTATATTTAAGAAATTGTTTGCCATTGGGAGGAGAATACTTCTGAGACCCTGAAAGTGTGCATTCACCTTCTATAAAAGGTTGGAAGAACTGAGTAGTTGGATGGAATACAACTTTTATCTGCTAAGATCAGAGAGAAATATCACATGGTTAAGAAAGAGTGGACACTAGTTTAGATGTTTTTAGATAATTCCAACTTAATATAGTACATGTCCCTGCAGCTCATTTCTTGGAGTAAGTTGGGGACTGGGGTTCGGTGGAGATGAAGGGAAAAGGGGTTTGGGGGTTGGGAGGGAGGGGAAGAGTTGTTTGGGGTCGTTGGGTAGAGGTTCTACTGGTACATTGCTGATTCATGACAGTTGTATTTGTGTTCATTTGTCTTGGATTGTCCAGTTTGCTGTATTCTGTAATGAGAAGTGTCATGGATGTGTGTGACATATTGCTCTGTAGTTCTTTTTGTATTTGTTTAATAAATAGCAAGTTTAAAAAAAAACCAGTACATAAATTATATAAGTGGTTTAGTATCTTCTATAGAAATATTACATTTGACAGTAGTTAAGGACGAGACCCATCTAGTTTTCCCAATTTTCTTCGTTACAATGCCATAGACCCACTTGATCTCCAGCTCTCCCTTCTGGTTTTCTGACTAAGGATCCTCTGTGCTTCTCGCAGGCTCTCTCCAATTCTTCTAGCTGAAGTTTTACAAGCTGAAAGAGAATTTAGGTGAAATGGCCATGCCAGACTTACCTTTTGGTTGAAGGGCCATCGCAAAAGGGCATCATTTGGTCCTTTTATCACCACAAAAAAGAGAGAGAGGTGGGTTCCGCGGCCAGTGCCGTCCCCATTCAGGTAGATTCGTAGACACAGTTTATAGCCATATTTGCTTGTGTAGAAGGCTAGAGAAATCATGTAAAACATGAGGAATGAATGCCAGCAGCAAGAAGACAAAAAAAAGAATTCCTAGACAGATGCATTTCAAAACACATCACTGTTTTATCACTTTTTCTTTTTTAAAGGGATCTGCATAGTTTTAAAGATATAAAATATGAATATTTAAAAATACTTCACAAAACAGAATACAATAGCTCAATGCTTTTTTCTTTGGATTTGACGTACATCCCAGAAGTCACTTATTTTCCTTCCTCTTCCCATCACATCAAATAACTACAAGCAGCAGCAAGAGGGAACTAAAACTGCAAAGAACCGTTTTCCAAGCAACTGTTCATGAGGAATTATTACTGGAAGGAGAAATGCAAAAAAAATCTTATATCCAACTAAGCTGTTAAGTACTGTGCTTTTGTGCGGAGATAATAGCTACCGTTTCAATATATCAATAACAGAGAACTAACCTAGCAGATCAAAAGTATGCAGGGTTGAAATGATCCACATAGCTGTATACCATTAAAATATAGTACTTCACATCTTTGAATGAAAAGGCTTTTTAACAAAATGCTATTTTCTCTGACCTGTCGCTTTATATTTCCCAGCTTATATTCAGAAGTACTTTCCACTTGAAACTGTGCACACCCCTAACTTTCCTCCATGTTGGTCTTGCTTAAGGGCTCATTGTATCCTTATCAATAATTTTCAGTTTGTCAGATAATTATGTACCATATTCTAAAAACCTGGTTGATGGTTTCTGATTTATAGATTGATCGATTTGATTGGCAGCATGATTGTTCATTTTCAGTTTTATTTTGATTTTTTTTTATATTGAGATGTGTTGATTTTATTGTTTTAAATTATATTTTACTGTTGTACATCACTTTGGAAGGACTTCTATAAAGCGATTCATACATTTTTTTTTAAGTAAAATAAATAAAATATATTCTTCCAGTCCTGATTCTGTCTGATCCCAGATAACAAGCCCTAATTTGTCTGAACTTATGCTATGACACATAAGCTTAATCCACCTCAAAATCATATCAAAACCCACAGCTTCTGAATTGAATATTACAAAAACATTAGAATTCTGGGATAGCTGCCTAATAGAAATCAACTACCTCCTCACCAGTCTAAACCTAATACTCAATGCCTCGAAAACGGAATTTCTGCTTATATCCCCGGAAAACAACAATATCTCTTCAAAGCCACCAGCCCTCCTTCAAACCCCTCACGTAAGAGACCTAGGAGCCATCATGGATAACCATCTCAACCTAAAATCATTCATCAACCAAACTACCAAAGATTGCTTTCACAAATTACATATCCTCAAAAGAATAAAACCTCTATTCCACCCCCAGGACTTCAGAACAATTCTACAAGCAATAATCTTCTCCAAGCTAGATTATTGTAACTCGCTACTACTGGGTCTCCCAGCTTCCCATACCAAACCTCTACAAATGGTGCAGAATACAGCTGCCAGAATCCTGACGAACTCTAGGAGAATTGATCACATCACCCCAATCCTCAAGGACCTTCACTGGTTACCGATCCACTACAGAATCATCTACAAATCCATCACCACCATCTACAAAGTCATCCACCAAAAGGCCCGGATCAACTTACAAATTCCTTTCAAAAAACACACATCCGCCAGACCCATCAGGGAATCTTACAAAGAATCTCTTCAGGTTCCACACGCAAAACCCTTCCATCATAAATCTCTCAGTGTCAGAACGTTCTCAACAGCAGGTCCACCTTTATGGAACTCCATCCCAGTGGACCTGAGACAAGAACCCTGCCTACCAACATTCAGGAAAAGGCTGAAAACTTGGCTTTTTAAAAAAGCCTTTCCAGTCCCTGACTGAGACCTATACCCAACATCTCAATCACATTATCAAAAATGGATTTAAATAACAAACTTTGTTCTTCGCTGTCATCACCGTCACATTGTTATCAATGTCATTTATTATATAAATCACATTTTATCGGATTCAGTCTTGCTACCTTGTAAATAATTTGCTGTCAGTTAACTTCCCCTCTTCTCGCTTCCAGCTCCCAGTTATTTATTTCCCTGTTTTATTGTAACTGTCACTCTCCTTACAATGCTCTTGTTCCAGTTGTTTGAGTTCTCTCTTACCTTGCACACTTTGTTAAATGTAAACCGGTTTGATGTGATTCATGTCATGAAAGCCGGTATAGTAAAAAAAATAAATAAAAAAAATAAAATAAATATGTAGCTGATAATAGTATATAACTAGTGTCAGAATTACCTGGGGAGAACATAGCAGGACAACGGCCCACTATGGCATCCTGACGTTTCCTGGTAAAGTCTGGAATCTTCCAGATGAAAACGCCATCATAAGTGGTAGATTCCACCTCGCACATTCTCTGCTCCATTTCAGCAATGGCAAGATCTTTCAGTCCAATACTTCTCTCCAGCTGACGGACCTGGTAAAGGGGATAAAATAGTTATGTTTGGGGTGGGAGGAGCAGGAAGAGAGGTGGGATCTTCAGAATTTGCCCACTTTTGCATACTGTACTTTACTGGTTTTATGCTCCCCACACTACAGATTCACTGAAGACTAGTACTCCATGCCCCAGACCAGCGTTTCTCACACCGGCTTTGGAGTACCCCCAGCCAATCTAGTTTTCAGGACATCCACAATCAGTGGGGATTTTCTGTTGAGCCAAGCCGGGCCACTGACCTGGAACCTTTTTGCACTTTGGTAAAGTTTTATTTCAGGCACCATGAGAATTTTGAAAACTGGCAGGTTGTACTTCCTGACTGCTGATCTCATGTAACGTGAGATTAGCAGCTAAGAGGTGCTGCCAGCCAATTTTCAAATTGCTAATGTGGAAAATGCTGGGGTAGCTGGCAGAACTCATCCCACCAGCCACCACATAAGGAAGCAGTCCGTGGCGGCAGTGAGCTGCCGAAAAAAAGGATAAGGAGGCCAAGAGCAACAGCAGTTGGCAGAACTCATCTTGCCAGCCACCAAGGACATAAGGAGGCAGTCTATGGCAGTGGCTGAAATAAGTTCCATGGTGGTGGCAGAATCACAGACAAAATTGGTGCTCTAGTCGGATGGAAATATGCAGGTATGACTCAGACAGATCCAAGGAAATCAGAAACTCCCCTGACTGCACAGCCATTATCATTGAGCACAAGGATTCCATGTGAAAATGAGCCACATGCAAATGATGGTTGACTCCTTTGAGATCCAGGATGGGATGAAAAGAACCCTCCTTCTTGGGCACCACGAAATAAATGAAATATTGGCCCATATTTGTTTTTTAAAAATTGGGCACTGGAACCACAGCCCTCAGATTGAGGAGCCTTGACAATGCACACTCCCGCCTGCCTCTTCTGCGGGGTTGGAGACACCATGAACATGCCCTGAGGAATACTGTGAAACTCCAGTGCATAGTCTTTTCGTATCACTTCCAGAGCCCACTGGTCTATTGTGATCTTGACCCACCTCCGATAAAAAAAAACAAAAAACCTGGAGGAGGTCGGCACACCTTCATTGGAAAGCCAGCCCCTTTGTGCGCCCCTTAGTGCAGCCCCAAGTGCAGCCAGAAAGATAACACGTCTAGCTGGGAAAGAGCTAATCATAGAGAAAAAAATCTATTACTTGGTTTTTCTAGCCCATCTCTACTTACACATAACCCCTTACTCTATACTCATAGGAGCAATCCCCTTCTTACCCTCCTCTCCTCGCTACATTACACAAAGATGCACCTACATTCTATTCCCACAATCAAGAGAAAATCTAGAACAAACACTTTACCTGACCCGATCCACATTGCCAGACAACAAAGACTAATCTCAATCATGACATC
The DNA here is from genome assembly GCF_901001135.1 of Rhinatrema bivittatum. Classification (NCBI taxonomy): domain Eukaryota; kingdom Metazoa; phylum Chordata; class Amphibia; order Gymnophiona; family Rhinatrematidae; genus Rhinatrema; species Rhinatrema bivittatum. The sequence goes on along the minus strand of NC_042622.1, from coordinate 137,611,828 downwards.
TCCCATCACTCAACTTCTAGGCCTCTCACTTTTCACGTTAACCCTATTCAATGCACAGTCACTTTCCAAAAAAATGCTCATTCTCAACGACTACCTTATAGACATCAACCCAGACATATGTGCAATAACAGAAACATGGTTAAAACCCTCAGACATAGCACTAACAAACCAACTGCCAACACAAACCTTCGACCTCTTCTCAATACCCAGACCCAAGAAAAAAGGAGGAGGCCTCCTACTTGCTGCTAAAAAACAACTAGGCCTAACCCTACAATAGTCATACTCCTCTACAAAACTTGAATTCGCCCTTTTCAAATCTCAACAACTACAAATATGCCTCATCTACGCACCACCAGGAACTCTAGACTCTAACCCCTCTCCATTAATAGAGCTGATAGCCAAACACGTCAACTCAGACAAACCAACCATTATCCTTGGGGACTTCAACTTACACGTCGACTCTGATCCTCAAACCACAAACTGCAAAACTTTCCTTTCCTCCCTCAGTCACCTGGGATTCACACAAATAGTCAGCGGTCCTACACACAAGGCAGGACACACGTTAGACCTCATCTTCACCAACGACAGCTTATCCATCCACGCCAATCCCTCCTGTGCACCAGTCCCCTGGTCAGACCACCAGATCATCGACACGACCCTTAAAATGAAAAACACACTACCCCAAACCACCACCAAAACCACTATTCATTTCAGGAAATTATGCCCACTGGACCTACTCAACGAACGATGCTCCAAAGAACTCAACCAACTAGACCTCTCCGACGCTAGCACAGCCACCACCTCATGGATCAAACTCACCAACAAAATTGCAGATCAACTCTGCCCAATCTCCACCAAAGTAATACAACCTGCATTGGACAACAGAAAACCTTGGTTCACCCCTGAACTCAAATCCCTAAAACAAAAACTACGAAATAAAGAACAAAGCTGGAGAAAAAACCCCTCCCCTACATCCCGTCTGGACTACAAAGCCACCCTCAACACCTACAGAAATGCCATCCACAAAACAAAGAAAGACTTCTATGCAAGAATAATTCACAATTTCATCTTTGACTCTAAGGCTCTATTCTCCTACGTTTCATCTCTTACCAAACCAACGCCCCCATCCATTCCAGACCACCAAGCGCTTAACAAAGCCAACGAACTTGCCACTTACTTTAAGACAAAAATCTCCAACCTAACCCACTCCCTCACAACCCACAACTCTCCACCAACCCCTCTCAGCACATACCAACTCCAGAATTCCAGCCTAGAGTCCTTCGAACCTACATCCGCCATGGAGATCGAAAACATACTCAAGAAAATCAAACCAGCCGCACAGCCTTCTGACCCACTTCCAACAAATTTGCTCACCACCATCCCAAACACCATCGCACAACCCATTGCGGATATCATCAATACCTCTTAAGCTCAAGGCACAGTACCCAATCAGTTAAAACTAGCAATTCTTAAACCTCTACTGAAAAAACCAAACGCCTCGCCTACTGACCCAGCTAACTTCCGACCCATTGAAAACCTACCCCTGATTGCCAAACTGATGGAAAAAGCTGTCAACAAGCAACTTTCGGAATACCTCGAAGATCACAACATCCTCTCTCTTGCTCAGTACGGTTTTCGAAGATCTTTAAGCACAGAGTCCCTTCTGCTTTCTCTCACGGACACCATTCTCTTGAACCTGGAGAAAAAACAATCATACCTACTGGTGCTTCTAGATTTATCCTCCGCTTTCGACACAGTAAATCACGCACTACTCATAGACCAACTAGCAAACATAGGCAAAGGTACTGCACTCAGTTGGTTTAAGTCATTCTTGTGCAACAGGTTCTACAAAGTCAGAATAAACAACAAGGAATCTCAGCCTATCCTATCAGACCAAGGTGTACCACAAGGTTCAACTCTCTCACCCACCCTCTTCAACATCTATCTCCTCCCTCTCTGCCAACTTCTCTCAAAGCTCAAGCTTACTCACTACCTCTATGCAGACGACGTACAGATCCTCATCCCTATCACAGAGTCTCTTCAAAAAACCTTCACTTACTGGAAGGACTGCCTACAACCAATCAAACAACTACTCTCCAACCTTAACTTGGTTTTAAACTCCAACAAAACGGAGATGCTACTTATTTCACATGACCCACATATCCACTCATCAAGCCCCTCGCAATCCACTACCTTAAACATGGATCTCTCCTCTGACGTCAGGGATCTAGGAGCATGGCTTGATAACCAACTAAACTTAAAAAAATTTATAAATATCACCACTAAGGACTGCTTTTACAAATTACAAGTCCTCAAAAAGTTAAAACTGCTCCTTCACTTCAACGACTTTCGACTAGTTCTACAATCTATCATCTTTTCAAAACTCGACTACTGCAACTCGATCCTACTCGGACTCCCCGCCAACAGTATCAAACCTCTACAGATGGTACAGAACGCCGCCGCCAGAATCCGAAAACACCAATAAAAGAGATCATATCAACCCCATTCTCAGCAACCTACACTGGCTACCCATCAAACACAGGATCCTATTCAAAACCCTCACTATTATTCATAAAGCGATACACATCGCACCTATCACGCTTAAGACTCAACTTCGTCCACATTCATCCTCCAGACCCATCAGAAGCGCTTACAGAGGCACATTACTTGCCCCTCCAGCAAAAACGGTACTAAGGAAGAGAGCACTCTCAACTGCAGGATCCCACCAATGGAATGCTCTCCCCCCAGACCTACGCCTCGAACCCAGTCTACCAGAGTTAAAAAAAAAAAAAAAGCTAAAAACCTGGCTCTTCAGGCAAGCTTTCCCATTTACAGAATGTAACTAGGTTTCCTTGTTCTAACTCCTCTAGCTTTCCCATTTACAGAATGTATCCAGGGTACCTTGATCCCTACCCCCCCCCCCCCCCCCCCCCCGCAGGACTCAATCCTTCCTCCTGCCTTCCTTCCCCTCCTGCCATCTTTCCCTCTATTTCATGATTACCCTACCTGCAAACCAATGTTAATTTGAATTTAATTGTTGTTAATACTATATTTATTTACTCTCAAGTTATATTTTATTTTTATCAATCCGCTATACTCACACTCAATATTTAACTCGTTATTTTATAGAGTACGGAAACTCAATGTTTAACTCGTTAATTGCAATGTTTATCTCGTTAATTGTATAGAATACGGAAACGTACTGTTCACTGTTCCATGTAAAAAGCCCCGGTCGGGCCTCTAAGACCAGGGCAACTTATCGTTCTATGTAAACCGGATTGATTTGTATCTAATACAGGAATTTCGGTATATAAAAATTAAAAATAAAATAAATAATAAAATAAGCTCCAAGTATCCCACTCCCAGAGCCTGTGCCTTGTCTGGGTGGCTGAGACGAAGGACTGGGATCTACCCAAAAGTCGAGTCCTCTCCTCATACTGAAGGCTCATGGTGCCTGATTCTCATCCTCTGGTAATCGAAGAATTGGGGACTCTCCCACTTATTGGCCATCTCCCCCAGTTCACTCCCAAACAAGAGTGATCCTTTAAAAAGCAACTTTGTAAAGATAGACATTGAGGTTGTATCGGCCGACCAATTTCTCAGCCATAGCTGACACCTAGCTACTATTACCGAAGTCACTCCTGTGACAGAGGTGCAGACCAATTGTAGCCCGCATCTGCCAAAACAGGCAGCTGCTGGTTCCATCACTGTCCAAAGTTTACCAATCTCCTGGGAGAGCAATAAGCAAGAGCGAGCAACCAGAGAACAACAGGAAGCTATCTGCAAAGTCATTGCTATCGCTTCAAAGGCCTGCTTAAGGATAACCTTAATTCTCCCATCATGAGCATTCTTTAAGGTTGTTCTCCCTTCCTTGAGAATAGTTGCTGCTTGGTGACAACACACACAAGCACTTCCATCTTGCAAAATGTAATTGCTCTTGCGCAGCCGGTTCCAGGGGATACAGGCCTTCCAAAACCAGTCCCCTTTTCAAATTAGCTTCCGGGATGCCCCTTTCAAGATCAATTAATTCTTTAATGGCTTCCATAACATAAGATCTTTCTTTGGCTCAGACCTGGATTCAGTCCCAACATCCTCAATGTCTGGGAATCAGGGCCAGTAAACTCATCTTTATGAAACAACTGCAACATAGTTCTAAACGGATCCAATCCTTGAGGAATTTCCATCCTCCAGGGAACAACAATTGATTTCATCATTCATTTCATTTCATTCATTCATTTCATTTCATTTCATTCATTTCATTTCATTCATCATGTTTCGCTGTAAACCGATGTGATATGTAATTTTGAACATGAATGTCTGTATACAAAAGTTCCAAATAAATAAATAAATGCCATTCAGATCCCTGTTGGAAAGACCAATTTAGGCACGCCCCGAAGCTTACCCTCAGCACTATGCATGCAGAGTTTTACTGTCTTTAACCCAGAACAGACAATAGAGGTTGAGGCAGAGGACTGCGCCTGAAGAAGGCAGAAGGATCCATGCCAAAACCAGGGGCACCTATCCTGAGCCCACTGAACTACCATCTCCTGCTGATGAATCAGTTAGGGGAGATCCAAGTTATGCAACATTTCTGGCATTTTTTGTCCCACACAAGGCTGGGAAGAACTGGGCTTAGTAAAATCAGATGAAGGCAATTCCTTCTAAGCTTCTAAGCCAGTGGTTCTCAACCTTTTTTCGGCCGGGACACACCTGACAGATGGTTCTCACATGCGTGACACACTCAAAATGTGACCATTACGAGGCTAAATGTAAACATGCATTCTGCATCCATAGGAACCCCCTCGACCCCCAGCAATGAGTGCAGAGCAGAACTAAGGCATTACCCTTTACAACTTGTCATACAAAAAAAGATATTCTGGTTCTGATGACATCTCAGTAAAAGCAAAATAAACTCCCTTTACTACCAGGCACAATAGCCTTCCTTATGAAAAGACAGTAATTTACAACTAATGCATATCCTATTGACAAAACACAACAAATAAGATTGATACAAATGCCTACATGCTAGTAAAATACCTCACCTCGGTCATACACCCAGAACTGACCTTCACCAAGTATAGAAAGACCACAAATTATAAATATGGAGACAGACTCCCAGGATCTGCAATAATGTACACAAACTAACCCGCACAAAGTTACACCTGCATTATGGAACACACTCAAAACAGTAACAACCCTATCTATAAAAAGGCAACACTACAAATATTAAACCAGGCCCTAAACACTTTTAGGAAAACAGAATAAGCCAAGCTGCTATAGAGCCCCACACAGAAATTCTAAAAATGTTACAAAACAGCTGCTGAACAGAATAACATCCAATAATTAAAAACTCATAAAAATTAATAAAATATGTCCAAATATCAATAAAATATTTCAAAACAGCAGACATCGCATAATACCCAATAATTAAAATGGCAGTCAATCAAGAAAAATAAATTTAAAAAGCCACCTTTACTTACCCTCTCCAGCAACTCTCCTACTCCATTCCTTTTCAGGCCAATAGCACTCACCAGAAGCAGCAAGGGCTGCTGAAGCTCTGTCCTCACAGTCCTCTTCCTTAGCACCCACAACCAGTCACACACACACACCCACCCACCCAATTAGACCCCCACGATCAGTCTCGGTCTCTCTCTCACACACACACACACACACACACACACACGTCCTCTTCCTGACCAGTCTTTCTCTCTCACACGGAAACACATCACCTCCCTGACCAGTCTCTCTCTCAATCACACACATGCTCTCTTATATAGAAGTTCTCAATCACACACAAATGCTCTCACACCCATTCACACCAGCTCTCACTCATTCATACCCACACACCCAAGCTCTCGCCCAAGCACCCACAGACATAAGCTCTCACCCAGGCACCCATTTTCACACACACACACACACACACACACACACACACACACACACACACACCACCAAACCTCTTCTTCCTTCACTGCAGGGATGGGCTCCAGTTCCGCCACGGCTTTACTCTGGCGGGCCTTCTTTTTCGCTGCCACGGGGATAAGCTCCCCGGGGCAGCCTTGCTTGGTCAGGGTCGGATTTCCTCTTCACCACCACGGGGATGAGCTCCCGTGGCAGCCTTGCTTCGTCGGGGTTCGACACTGCCATTCCTCCCACCCCACCCCTGGGCTATGCGATGCCCCTTCTTCCTGCCTCACCAGCCAAAGGCTTCTCCCTTCTTCCTACTCCCACTGGCAAGTAGAAGGGAGGAGACTTCCAGCAGGAAGAATGAAGGAGGTTTCCCATTGGGTAATGGGGGCAGGAAGAAAGGAAGCTTCCCATTGGCTTGCGAGGGCTGGGAGAAGGGGGAAGTACAACTGGGGCAGTGGGACACTGGGAGCCGCGACATACCTGCCGGTGCTTGGCAACACTCTGGTGTGTCATGACACATTGATTGAGAATTGCTGCTCTAAGCAATGCTGGCTCAATTATATGGAATGTCCGGCTGAGATACCTGAACAGGACAAGCAGCACAGAGGGGTAAGGCGCTTAGGTTTCTTAGTCATAAGTGCTATCAGTCTAATAGTATGCTGATTAAGTGTCTGAAAGGTATGCATCCAGCTGAAGTCGCCAAAAAAAATCCAGGCATCCAAAATTTAGCACATGTGCTGCCGAAGTGAATACCAAGCATCCAAAATATAGGCGTCTGAATTTAGGCGCTCCACCCCAAAAATCAATGGGTGCCGAGGCCGCACCTCTTGGGTGCAGATAAAAGCATGTACAAAATTAGGTGCACAGATGGACGCTTCCAACCAACTGGATGTCCAACAAAATGTCCAATTAGGCATCCAAGTAAGCTTGCTATTGGACGCACATCTAGACACAAGAGTCAGACGCACTCGCATAACCCAACAGAACTGAAGAGGGCAGCCTAACATGCAGGGAAAAAGCATGCGAACGCCGCTGTGGCCTACCACACAGCGAACAAGAAAGAAGCCTGAGAGCAGGGCCTATGCAAAAGGGCCATTCAAGCCACCAGCTGCCTGCGTTCCTCAACTCCCACTGAAGTGGGAAACACAGATCGGCACGCTGAGTACGGAGACTGGAGGAAGCTCTACAGAAAACCTTCCTCCTTAGTTTTTTTTTTTTTTTTTTAAGCTTTACCTCAGCTCAGATTGTCCCGGCTGAGTACAGAGTCAGTCTCCAGCTGTGGGGGGAGAGGACATACTGTCTCCACTGCTCTGGACTTCCTGCACCTGCTGCCTTTCAGCTGTTTCAACAGCTAAGTCCACGTTGGCTGAAAAAACAGCTACCAGACCAAGGCACTCGTCTGAGGGACCACAGAAATCACCTTAGGAATTCTCAACTGGGAGAAGGACCATTTGGTATCACCACACATTGCATGACAAAGATAGTTTTCTTAATGTCATATGGTTTCCTTTTGGCTTTTACAGTCTACATAACATATTGGAGAAGGCTGGCGGGGAGGGAAATCAGACAACACACAGAAAAAGCCTTAAAAATCAACATAGTGAAAAATTACATCACAGACCTTCATATTGAGGGATTCAATTTTTTCTTGATCCAGTCGATGTTGCCGACTATATGCCTCAACCATTACTGATACTCTTTCCACTTCTCGATTCAGTACGCAAACAATGTTCTCAAAAGTCACTGTCTTCTGGTCGAGGGCCTCCATTTTCTGAACCAACTCCCCTAACTTGGAGAGGTCGGGCACATTGGGCACTAGGTTGTTGGCTGGGACCTGCACCAACGGGTAGCCCAGCTGGTACTTAATTTCTGTGCTTTCCTTCATATGGCAGATAAAGTCCAGTAGCTTCCCAAGGTGTTCATTCACATACTTTGTTTCATGCTCCAGCGATTTCTCATTTTCAACCTGCATGAAAAAATAATTACAGTTCCTACTTTTCCATTTCTCAGGCCTTGTCGCATGACTTCACTCCCCAAAACTGCATTGACAATTATTAATCTTAGTGTACTTAAAAGGGTGCCAATGCCTGTAAAACCTCAATGCACTATATCGTTGATTTTCTTTTTTTTTAACATTGGCATAGATATTCAAAAGCCATTTAGATGGATAACTCAAGTTATCCATCTAAATGAATTATACGGCATATTGAGATTCTTATCCAGCTAAATTATAGCTGTATATAAAAAGGGTGTTTTGTGAGTGTTCAGGGGAGGAGTCCTGTTATCCAGCTAACTTA